>NC_056561.1:36524805-36524990 GCF_013358625.1 Macadamia integrifolia | reverse complement strand
TTTTTTTTTTTTTTTTTTCCTGTCATTATTAGGACAATTTTTAAGGTTTCATGTATTCTTGAGCACTTTTATACACCAAGGGTATTTAAGGTATTTACTTAAATCTGAATTCTTTATCATTTTCTCAGTTAATTAAATATTTGTTCATACTTTATTATTATGACGATTCGCCATTTTTTTTTTTT
>NC_056561.1:36519609-36524785 GCF_013358625.1 Macadamia integrifolia | reverse complement strand
TTTTTTTTTTTCCGGCAACTCCATGTTTGTGTATTAGTTGGGGGAAAGACTGTCAGAGAGTGTGCCACCTTTGCCTAAACTCAAGAGGGGTGAAATGATTGCCCCACCTCAATAGAAGCCATAATTCCCACCCTTATTGATGCTTTCGTGTGCAATCCCATTGGCCCCTGTGTGATACAAGGGCATACACCTAGACAGAAAACGTTCCCTCATTGGTTATTTTTATTCTCCTTGTTTCATGCATCTTGTTAGAGTATTACTTAATTATATTCATAATTTTCTATTAAGCATGCTTAATTTAGCCCATTTGTATGTTCACTAATCTCCATTTTGCAGCCAAAATGCATGAGGAACTTTTCTATCCTTCTTTTCAATTCAACTTTTCTTTTAACCTACGAATATTCATGTTCTAAGTCTGTTATACCAAATAAATAGGAAGACCACGACGAGTTGTACCGAGGTGCCTAACATCTTGCTTGGTTCATATCCTAACTCGATCCCCATTTCTTTTGGTTTAACTTGTCTCCATTGGAATCATGTATTGAGTAACATTTTCCTCGTGAATCCCAGTAGTAAGCCCCAATCTGGGTGAAAACTCCCTATTTCATTTTCTCGCAATAGGGAGAAATAAAGATTTCTCTTCGACAGGATAAGAGATGAAAATTAACTCCTCACAATGGTGGTCTGCACATGGTAGGTCAATGGCATACTACCTCGAGCACCATTAGGCGTGAGACTCCAGCTACTGCAGGGTCTGGGAGGGATAAATGAATGCAACCTTACCCCCTGTGCTTTGCAGCTGAAGTTATTTCCAAGTTTCAAACCTTTGACCAAACATGTTGCAATAGTGCAACTTGTCCGTTGTACCACAGGCTCACCCCTAAATTTATTATTGAAACATCAGTGGAGAAAATAATCATAAACAATTAAGAACAATTTCTGGTCGCACCTTGCTAGATTGGAAGTAAGAAAAGGATGGAGTTGGACTGATCTGGTCATATACACAGGAGTCAAGGGAATGATACGCCATCAAGGAGCTGGACTGTTTATCTTTCATATTTTAGGGACGAAAAAAACTAACATTGAAATTTTGACTCAAGAGAAATGAACATACAGGAAAGAACTTTATGGTCCTGAAGCAATCTTTGTTGTCCTGCAGCCACTGAAGTAATTTGAGTAGGAATTATAATGTTTAAGTGAAGCAAGAGAAGGAATGGAACCTGCATACCAGCCTACGATAATGTGTATACATAGATGGTCACAAATGAAGTCGAATGACCCACCTCATTACATTAAAAAAAATCGAGGTTCAAAATATAACAATCCTTCACTCAAAAGAAGGTCCATAATAAATACCTCCAAGTGATTGATGCTTTTTCTTGTTGACAAGCAGAGCTATAATTGGGTAAAGCAAGATTACTAACTCCCATCTTCAGTGCCATTTCTATCCAACAAAAGAAAGGATGTGAAACTAGGTCAACCCAGCAGCTTTCACCACTAACTGTTTTGGAGGAAAATACCAAAACAAAGAACAAGCAGGGGGCTTCCTTAATTCCTTCAAGCTCAACTGCGAAAATTGATGGTACACTAGCACAACAGCTCCATACCTTATCAAGTAATTGTGATCTAGAAACCAAGGAAGGGGCACTGCTTGCGAGCATGTTCTGGTATCAGTTTTGCCAGAAGTTCTAGAGATGCTCCTTTCAGCTCTGCAGGTTTGTATCATCATTAGACATCAAAGCAGAAATAAATGTAGAGAAACACAGATTAATGGAGAAAGCGAACCTTGGGGTTTGAAGTTAAAAAGAGGAGGCAAGGGGCGTCCATTAGGGAGACGGGTATTAGGATCACGAAGTTCGTCGAAAAATGGATGTACAAGGGCCTCCAACTGCATTAAATATACAAAATGAAGTCAGATAAGCACTATCTTAATTCATAACCAATAGGAACAGTACAGAAGGCTGAGCTCAGGTTATTGACTGTATAGACGAACGTTTTGAAAGCAGAAATTGGAAATACTCACAGCAGTGCACCGCAGATTTGGTGAGTACTGAAGAAGTCTGGAAACAAGATCTACTGCTTCTGGGGGCATGCGCTTGTGGAATATCTAAAGAACCAATTTATAAATTATATTCATATATAGCCAGGAAGCCCATGATTATAATGATTGGAATAAAAGGTGCTCACTTTGTGCCATGGATGAGCCTTGATCTGTGGGAATTTAAACTCTGTATAGTTTGGATTCATACATTTGATCTCTTCACGAGTAGGTGTACCGAGTACCTATTAAAAAAAGGAGAAAAGATCAAGTAAATTAGAATCTGACAAGTCATGTCAATCAAAAGATTAGTTCCTCCTAAAACAGATGAATTATACTGTTAACAGGCCCAAGAAAGTTTTACCTTGATTATCTCAACAAGTTGGTCAACACCACTCTCCCCTGGAAAGAGAGGCTGTCCAAATTTGGTACGATTAGAATAAGAGAAAAGAAAATTTCAACACTTACAACAGAATATTTATTTAAAAAAAAAAAATTGAAGAGCATGTAGCTTCTGGCAAAAAACCTGTCCAAGAAGCAGCTCAGCAAGGACACAACCCACGGACCAAATGTCAATTGCAGTTGTGTATTCTGTTGCCCCAAATATTAGTTCAGGTGCTCGATAATAACGTGAGCAAATGTATGATATGTTTGGCTCGCCTTTGACCTGTTAAGAATGGCGGCTGGATAAGAAAACAGCTACAGTATGCAAAAGGAGAGACCCAAGCAAACACATCAGGAACCAATAATATAGAAAAATGCACCCAAAGCGAAAGTGTCAATGCAGGAAAACAAAATTGAAGTAAAGAACACCAGACAAGGGTAGAATTGCAGAGTTTATACATAGTTCCAGTATATTTCTCAAGTATAGGACGGTTATCTACACTAGCACCCTAAGTTATGCCACGTGGCACATTAGATAAAGCTGGAATTTCTTTACCCGAAGGTCTCATGCTCAAATGTCAAGTTTCAACCCTAAGAGAATTTGCTAAGCGGCAAAATAAAGCATTGAAGAATTCAAGACTACCTTTGAACAAATTCCGAGTGTGCAAAGAGGGTGCTTGCATATATACATGGGAGGGTATACGATTGAATCTAAATCTGAAACTTGATGTGCGGGCAATTCACACCATTACCTAGAATATCCATATGATTAAAATTGCTACATAAATTTTCAAGTGGCAAATTATTGGATACAGGAGTAGAGATACCCCCTACGCCTGCTAGCGTAGTGACTTTTCACAAATGAAACACGCAAAAGACAGCATAATGTTATTTGGGATGTATATGTTACAAAAAACATGAGAGTAAAAATATGATTACAATCAACAAGCTCCCGATCTGCAATAAATTTCCCCTCACATACAAAATGTATGCTGATTCAACTAGAAGTATGCGGTAGAGCGATTGGTGTTGTTCTCACTGAAGCATTAAAACAAAATAATGCAAAAATGACGAGCAAAAACACCACCAGAGACTTTGGAGGTTTGGATACATGCATGTGTACATTTATAAAAACGTCGACTCACTGTTTCCATCATACAGTTAAATGGTCAGAAGCAACAAACAACAGGTCTAAGAGTCAAAATAAGATTTACACTGAAATTTTATCTTAGGAACTCCTGGTTTCATACACAGCCACGAGGTGGAATCACCAACTAATAGAAAAAACAATTTCACCTGTTACGAAATATAACGATTCAGGATTTTTGCCACTTAGAAACATAGAACACACCTTGATTTTCAAAACCTCCTATAAGAACAACTTAATTACTAAGTTAACAGAAAGACATTACACAAAGAACAACCAAATATCCTACCAGCACTTTTGCACTCCCAAAGTCGCAAAGTTTGACCTGGTGAGTATGAGGATTAACCTGCAGAGAGGGGGAAAAAATCAATAAGGAGCATCTAATCATTAAGAGGGAAGGTCTCTGAGGTTCTGAACAAACCAATAGATTCTGCGGTTTAATGTCTCTGTGGCAAACTCCTATACCCCCATGAATATATGTCAACGCTCTACAGATCTGTCATTAGTTATCAGAAGTCAGATAATCTCCTCCTTACCGAACTTGAGAAAATAAAGCAATAAATATTAAGATTATAATAGGAAAATAGTAAAAGAGTTCGGTAATTGTAAGATCATTCAAAAGTCAATAATGACATTACAAGATAAATCAATTTGATCATCTACAAATCAGTTGCTCCAAGAGACCAGAAAATGTTACTCAAGCAGAAAAAGCAGAACTCATTCTAACATACATAGTTAAGTCATCATGAAATTGTGATGTCAGGGAAAAATAAATTTTAGAAGAAAAACACTTCTCGTTATCAAGCACATAATAGCGCCAAATATGGTCTTATACTCGATAAAAAATACCTGATAAGTATAGAGCTTGACATATATCAGAGGCATTCTCTGATTTGCCCGGCTGTAGTGTTTTGCTACACGATACACCGTCTCAGGTACATATTCAAGCACCAAATTGAGATAAAGCTCATCATTCTCCGTTGTTGAAAAGAAGCAGTGTTTGAGTGACACAACATTGGGGTGATCAAGAAGTCGCATCGTTTGCAACTCACGGTTCTTGTATCTCTTATCCTGTAAAACCTTTTTGATTGCTACAGTTTCTCCAGTTTCTAGGCATTTTGCCTGCAAAAGAGATTCCCAGGGCTGAATTGAAATAAATGATGATTTGGAGAAACTGAATGTTGACCAGAATACAAGATAGCACCTGAAATACAATTCCAAACGACCCATGTCCAACAACGCGCTCGGCCATGTAACTTATTGTCTGAGGCACAGATAAAGTTCATATTTGATCAACCCAGAGATCCAAATTTTCATTTTCTATACACGTACAAATAAGTTCAACCGTAAACTAGAAACGATAATAAACGATAATAACAGGCAGAAGCATATACCTGTTTTGGTTGACCATTTCTACCACCAATTGTTGTTACAATTATGTGACCTGTTTCAGTTCCATTTCCATCCACTACAGTAGCTTCCATTTCCTACCACAAAAAAATGTACACGTTAGGAAAAAAAAAAAGAGCAACCCAGTGTACAAGGCTCCTGCTACTACAAGGTCTGGGAGGGGCAACCCCCCAACCCCCTCCAAAAAAAAAAAAAAA
>NC_056561.1:36508244-36519589 GCF_013358625.1 Macadamia integrifolia | reverse complement strand
AAAAAAAAAAACATCAAATTCAACCTTATCATCTCTGATTTTCATCTCATTTATTTCCTCTGGAAGTTTATCAACAGACATTGTATTGCCAACAGACTTTCCAACTATTGAAGGAGGGGCTATGCCAGCAGGAGCCATATCAAGAGACAAGGAGCAGTCTTTCTGTAGCTGAAAAGATAATTTCCTTCCTCAGCTCAAAGAAAACCGTCTTCCAACCTATATAGGAAACAATATATGAGAGACATCAGCTAATATTTACAACTAACAAGGATATCATCAGCTAAAATGGATGGCTGATCATTAATGGTGATATACGTTTGTCCACCAATTCAAGCCTTGGGTTTTATTACTTATTAGCCAGATAAAGCATAAACTCTTAAGGAGGCATTTCTATCAACTATAGGGTTTCTTCATTTAACAGAAAAATAATTTGTGCCAGGTTAGTCGTTTGACTCAAAAGCAGAATTATTTTGGCAACAGCAACTCGACTCTCAATGGAAAACGGAAGGCAGCAATGTCAAACCCAAAAGGGGGCAGAGGCAGGGGCAGGGGGGCAGGGGGGCAGGGGCTGCAATGAAACAATTTCACTTTAGGCTCTTGTGATCTCCATAATTTTATGAGTAAGCTAACATCATATACTTGTACGTCCCAACTGGTTATATTCCAAATCTAAGGCAAGGTAAACAGGAACTCCAAATCCCAACCTATAAGATCTCATTTTGATGTCTTTCCCCTTCTCACTCCTAAATATCCCACACTTCAGAAACAAGGCAGCAATCATGACCTGCGACCACAGCCAAGATTGCCAACACATCAGTTTGGTGCAAATAAGGGACCTACATAACAGAGTTTGGGGCATTCATATTGAATGAGGTCAAGAAAAGAAAGAACATGAAGAGAGAATTGATCAGACTAACCATCTAATCTTTTTTCCCTTTCTTTATGCACAAGTGTTTTTCATATATTAAGTAAAATTTGTTTTCCCATCCAAATGGGGGAGGAAGGCTGGCGGTGATAAGGTTCTGACTTCTGACTACATTTGTTTTTTGAGTCATCTATGATGATACTGGATTAATTATCAAAACAGAACCCAGCCTATTATAGTCAGGAAAGAGAAAATGAAACATACAGCATGTTCCACAAATGTTGGCATTATATATTTTGGAAAACAGATATTATATAACTTAGCATTACCAGTAAATTTCCAAACAGCCTTTTCTCTTATTAAATGCTCATTTGGTTTCTTAACAACAGTCAATTAAACAAATATCTATTTTCTCGATAAAGAAGGAGAAGATTTAAAAGTTTTGATATTGTGATTCTCCATATAAAGGGGCCAGCTAGTAGTCCCAAATTGGCAATGAGTAATAAATGTCAACTTTACTTTGAAAAAAAGGAGTCAATTTAGTCATGGCCATAGCAAAAAACAGGAATGACAAAAAATGGAAACATAAAAAACAGGTTTTAAATGGCGCAAAACTCCAAACGGTACAGTTGAAAAAATAAAAACGGCAAAAAAAATGGAAACAGAAGGTACAAAATTTAAACATTTAGATTTCAAAATACTCATAAATTGAGGAATTATTACCTAATACCTGCATCTAATGTTCAAAACAGCTATAACATCCAACATTAATGCATTTACATTCCACAACCCATTATAAGTTCCAAGACATATAAACCAATATCATCCAACAACAATTCCAAATTCATACACTAATACACTATAACAGAAAAACATGTACAAAATCTAGTTGAGCAGTATGGCTTGACTATGGTTTTGTTCATTTTTATCAACACAGCCAACACTCTCGGAGTGATGCATGTTTAGTTGGTGTTGGGAGTCATCGTAAAAAACCTTTTCAGCAAATACATTAGTTTGTGGCTCAATTTCGGGGTTTGTGCATTGAACCTGAGTTGAAGGTGATATCATGATAAATGTAGCCCTTCAATTCACTTTACGTCCGAAGGGCTACATTGTGTTCAACAAGTCCAAGGTAATAAAAAACACCAAAAAAAGGGGAACGTGTTTTAAATGCGTTTAAAACGGAATGCTGGGCTCGACATCATATTTTATCAACTAGATAAGAGTGAGATCAAGATTGGCTTTAAAGAACCAGATGATGAAAAACCGTTAACAAACTCACACTGATTCCCTTGGTCCTGACAAACAGAGTAATGATATGCAAAATGGTTTATATACTTCCTCAAATTAGCCCAGAATTTTCATACTTCATGATCATATTCCTAGAGTTCTGATAAGAAACCTCAACAAGCATGCCATTGGAGATATGTGGAACAACGAAGCAACAAAATGTAAGAATCATAGTTTTTAAGGCGCTGGTAAGGCGATTACCAGCGCCTTGGCGCTGATGCGATCTAGAGATGGTAAGGCAGTGTTTCGCCTTATGTGAAGTGGCACCTTATAGGTTTTTTTTTTTTTTTTTTAAACACATTTTAAAATTAATTGATAAAGATTCCAAATATAGATTTTTTATTGGTAGGTGTATGGTTTTGTTAGCACTTGAGATGTATGGGATCAGCTTTACTCCACAAAAAAAAACCAAAACAAACAACACAAAAACACGATTCACAAACAGGGTTTGGATTTTGTCAAGGGTTTTAAGAAATGGCTTTGAGAAGGAATCAAGGAACAAGGAAGAACCACTAATCCAGACGACCATTTTGCTCCGGCAGCGGTTAGTTTCATTCTTCTTTGACAGAAGTAGAAATATAGTGGATGACCTTAGGGCTTAGGCACTCATTTTGGCATCATAGAGGTAAGTATAATAAATATTTGTATTTTTTATGTCTTCTTTTCTTTATATTTATAATTTTGTTTCATAATTATGTATTTATATTATATGTTAATATGTTATGATGATTGATGATTGATGAAGATGAACTTAGTTTATTCACTTTATTGATTTATTTTCTTGACGAATATCTTACATTGGTATGAATATGAACCTTTAATATTTATTTAACATATGAGTAATAGGATTCAACTAGGATTTGAGCCAAATAGATTGGTTTTATAAAAAAATTACACAAGAACGCTTTAGTCGATAAGGCGACGCTTTATGGTCGCCTTATCGCTAAGGCGCTCCGAAAGACCCTAAAACGCCTCCGTCGCCTTACCGCCTTAAAAACTATGGTAAGAATGATTTTTACTTGGAATGGACGTTGATAGAAGCATAACCCACGGAAGAGCTTCAACCATGCAGATTTAAAAAAAAATGATTCATCTCCATGAGGGGTCCTGCCAATGCTCTCTCGGTGTGTGGCAATGGTTGCCACCGCCAATTTAGGGTGGATTTGAGCTTGACCTTAAGCCAAGGTCCACCTTATAAATCAGGCCCACTAGAAGTCTGGTCAAAATCAGGGCAAAACTTAGGTCTGATTCAAGAAGGTTGAGCACGGAGTAATATATATCGTCACACACATGCAAAATACAAAATCTAGCCTGCCCATGGTTTTAAAAGTCGATATTAGATTGGTCAGATCATCTGATCCATATTGATATCAGATGAGACCAAGCCAATCTACAATAGCTAGTGAATTGGCCGAACCAACGGTAATACAAAGTGTAAACGCATTGGATTTATTCGGATCATCAGATCCAAAACAGTATCAATTGGAAATACATCCTCCAATCTCTAAGCCTGCACCTAGCCAGCCTCATTGCCCAGCCCATACTGCACTTAGGGCTGATACTAGCTTAAAATTTAGACCCAATTACCAGATGGGCATGCATTCAGTTTATTTATATCATCTGCTAGGCTCAGCCTCATATCTTGCCAGCCTAGTATGCAAACCAGTCTTGGCAAATAAAGGATAGCCTCATTAAGTATTATTATTCAAAGAATTTCAAATCTACTCTTTTGAGTGCAGAAAATCATTCTTGATGCTCTTTTAACATTTTGTTTTGTATGGGATCTCAATTAGTCAATTTATGTTATTGGGGACCACCTTTACATTCTCAGTCCTCACCCCCCATAAAAAACTTAGTGGACTAAACGCTAAGTAAGTCGACTACACGGTACCACCCCTATCACTCTTGAGTCTACTCCTTACCCACCCAAAGAAAAAAAGAAAAAAAAAAAAAGAAAGAAGAAAGAAAGAAAGAAAGAAAAAATCATTCTCAAATTTTCCTATTTTGATTGTATTGATGCCATAAGATATGTTTTCAAATGTCCAACAATGAGCCCATATTAAATTGTGCCTTGACAATAATAAATTATGGTCATTGCTTCCTCGGTAGCTGGTTTGCAACAAGAAAGATCAATAACGTACAATATTTTTAAAAACCCCTCACAAATATACTAGTATGATTCCAATAGAGCAATTTTCCTCTTCTCAGATTTGTATTTTATATCCATTATTTGCAAAAGCTGCATCTATCAACCAATAACTATACCACTCTCTCCATCTCTACCTTAAACCCAACATTTCGAATAACCAAACCCAGAAATTACAAGATCAGGCCCTAGTCTTAGAGGTCCTAATTCAGTAGGAATCAGAGCACTAGTTCCCCTACTTTACAAGAAATTACATTCACACCCAATTTCCGAAAAGATCTCCATTCATATTGCCAAAAATTATCACGCCTGGGCCTCTAACAACCTGAACTTTTTCCATATGTACCCAAGGGTTATGGAGTCATGAGTCATGAGTCATTCTGGTACACAATGTCCTGATGGCTACACTAACTACTGTAATCTCCACAAGTTTCTCAGGGTATTCCAACTGAAAGGCTGATCTAGAAACAATCATGCAGTAGGCCACAAATAGGTTTTGGCCAAGAAATCTTTGACATGCTAATTGGACGTTAATTCAAAGCGATGGAACAACTGGTAAAGTTCAAACCCCATATGATCAGGAGAGTGAGAATAATTGGGGCCTAGAAATTTGGACTTTTAAGTCCACGACTTGTATGATCTTTGACATTAAATAGACAATCTGGTCCATGGTAATTCCATAGATAACGCTCAAATTAAATGACTAAGATAGACATAATTTGGAAATTCAGGTAAGAGATTATCTAGGATCACCTAAGAGACAATTACATTACACACCGTATGTCATGTAGTTTGTTTGGTTAGATCTTTCCATGTTCACACAGACATTGACCATATCAGTCCAGAAGAACCATTAAAAATACTTAGCAATAGTCACAGAAATGACAGTCTGCTGAGAAAACCATCTCCCAATATAAAACCAATTGATGTACATTAGGAGGGAAGAAGGTATGCCTGAAGGGGCAATAAATTTCCAACTTCCAAGATTAAAAGGAAATATGTATTCTGAAGCAATTTTAATGTATCAATCACATAATGCTGAGACAAACAAATTGTGTTTTGCTTTCATTCACAGACACCCATAATCTTCATAGTTAACTGCACTACGTTCACCCCCAAAAGGAGTGTAGGATAATGGTCAAAGGTAACATAGAAAACCACTCAGAAGACTGGGCATATGAATATGAAGACATCCAAACTTTGCACCACCTTCTAGCTCAAAATCTCAAGCTCGAAACCAGTAAATGTTGTATATAAGAGACGATCATTTACGTCAAAATGAAACCTGCGGATCTAGGAAAATCGATCGTAGCAGTTAATTTTCACACCCAAGCACTCCGACAAGGAATGAAAAGCAATTATCTAACCGCAGTTTCAGATTTCAGCTCACAATGAGAAATAACAGTGAAAATGCAAAAAACTAATATACTCCACATCGTCAATAGAGCACAAACCACACTTGGAGAAAAAACTACCAATATCCCTTAAGAGAAGCAGAAACAAAACGGAAAACAGATGGGAACAACATCTTTTTTTTTTCCCTAGATGGAGGTAGAAGATAAAGAACCCTAAAACGACAACATCAACAACAACAACAACAACGACGACGACGACAAGAAACAAATAAGACATGAACCGACAAGCGACAAGCTACAAAATCCATGTCCAAACCGCGCGAGAATTGCAGAGGCCTACCTTGAGCTGTAAATTTCTCCCATTTTCCACCACCACACAGTGAAATTAAAGCTTCCACCGGTAATCTCAGGCGAAGCAGCCAGAAATGCAGAAACCCTAGAAAAAAAGAAACAAATTAAAAAGAACAGATCAGGTCTTCCTCCCTTCAGAGATCTTTCTTCCAGGTTTGACCAAATTAATCCGTACCTGTATTTCTCTTCCCAATTTTATATCGCACAGCTCGAGCAGAGCGGACGCAGCAGATTTCTTAAATTTAATTTAAAAACGGCTTTATAGAGTTTAGATGTCCTAACACTGACACTTCACACAAAGCTCGAGTACGACACGTGGCATTCCCTGATTCGAAAAGTTTATTACTTTGCTGACTAGAACTCCCGCCGACATCTTTCTATACTGGTGGGGCCACCCAGAAGATTCGTAACCGTTAGATTTGAGTTAGATGTCAAATTATCGGTCAGTACGCGGTCACAGAGAATCATTACCCAGTAATTAATTAATTTTCCTCGTATGATTTGGGCATTAATTAATTAATTTCCTTCTATGGTTTCAGTAGATAATGAATGACGTCCCAGTTTTTAATATGAATTATAGAATTACCAGGTGGCCCCTGTTATATCGAGATTGTTAGAATTGTAACAACTGCGTTGAGAAGGGTAGTAATGTCACTTTATTTAACTCTTTCGATATGGTTTGACACGTCGGACTCTTTGATAACTCCGAAAGTCTAGCCACGTGGAGTTTCTAAAAGTACAAATGATGACAACCATGGTCTAGAGGAGTAGTGGTCTATTCTAGCATCTAGCCTAATACTGTGTGACGAGCGTTCCCATTCACAACTTGCACAACGCCAGATGAGGAGATGAGATGATTTATTAGAGTCCGTTTGGTTGCACTCCTGGAATGTTCTTAACATAGAAGTGTTTTTTTTTTTTTTTTCGAGGTTCATTGGTTTACCTATTTTCTACCCACGTTTGGAATTTAAGGATAAGACATTTTTATCTTTTTTTAAGTAAACAAGGAGTGGAAGGGAGGGTTACCCACTAGGCCCTCCAAACTTACCTATTTAGATTGGGCCGTTGGGGTAATTAGATGATTTTATAAATATAGGGACAAAGTTTTTTTTGTCTGGGAGTGGTTTCTCTGCCACAAATATAAGGGGTACCAAATGATCGAGCATAGGTCACTCTTGGACAAACAACATTTGTCCATAAAATTATGGAAGAAAAAATGCTAACCATTTGTGTATTTTACATTAAACACAATAGATACGAACGGGGTACCAAATGATCGAGTGTATAAGTCACCCTTAGACAAAAAACATTTGTCCATAAATATATTGTGGAAGAAAGAATGCCAACCGTTTGTATATTTTACATTAAACACAATAGATCATGGGATTTTTGTATACTACAACTCACCAAATGCGCTGGACATACCTAACCTTGCTTCTCCGCATTATATATAATTTTATTTTTTCTAGGTATGTAACCCCAAAAAGAATTTGAACTCATTGCCTATTAATTGAGGCATGCTCTTTGCCAACGGAACAACCTTGGGTATATATGAACCAATATTAATAATCCAAGCCCAACCCATGTTCATCTCTCTCTCTCTCTCTCTCTCTCTCTCTCTTTAAGCATCCATTTTATGCCCATAAAAGGTTGGGAAGAGGCTTAAGGTTTACAAGGTGAATAAATTATTATAAATTCAACTATATGATTTTATCTTCTCAGGGCGAATAGTGTGGGGATGATGCTTTCTCATGCCATATCACATCCTAATCATGTGGATTTTGCATTGATAATCTCTTTCTTCCCATACCATGTCGGGCGCTAATGGATTAAACCATTTTCACTCACTGTTATTGATGTAGTAGGGTAAGAGATGTTGGAAACTCTTTCCAAAAAATAAGATACAAATTTTTACTTTTACAATCATTATCAACATTGATTATGTAACTAACTCCAGAATTAGTAACTTTAGGAATTAGGTTTTGTTCAATTTTTCGACCAATTTACTTGGATTTGAATAAGAAAATATGATAAGGGCATTTATTGAAATTTATAACTAGTATATTCATAAAGATTTTAATTAGTTGCACAATACTGATTAATAAAGTTTCTATTTTCTTTTTTCAATTAATTTCACTTCCCTTTAATGGAAACTGTATATTAAAATAGGGAAAAGGCTTCCCACGATATGTGTGTGTGTGTGTTTTGGGTTGGGGAATCTCCTATGCCACACCAATGGCTGCATGGAGATTGGTATCATTTACATGTGACCCACACGGTCAGCATAGAGAAAGAGAGAGAGAGAGAAGAGAGAGAGAGAGAGAGAACAATTAAAAGACCTACGTGAAAGGGCGGTAGACATTGGTGTTTTAGGGAACTTTTTCCAATTAATATATCTCACAATGATTAATACATAAGTGAGAATTTAGAAAACTCAGCGAACTAAGTGTGCTTAGCCGTACATTTAAAAAGAAAGAAAAAAAAGAGGCGGGCTAGCACCGTCTGTGTCTATCCCACTTCTCCCCTAAACAAGAGTATAACATGTCTTTTCATAGGGGGAGGAGAGATATAAACTCGTAGGAATACTGACATAGGCTGCACTCCAAAAAGAGTTCTTTTTCCTTAATCAAAATAATTGATCAAACATAGAAATAATTGTTGGGAAAAATAAGTCTCGAAGGTAGCATGGCCTCTACATTCAGACATAGGGAGGGGTGAAATGACTGCCCATAAAAAATATTCCCATCATCGATGATACTTCAATGTCTAGTCCCATTGTTTTCTGCACTGATGTACATGCCATGCTATCTTTCAAGAACCCTCTCCCATAATTATTTGAAATGTTTATTTTAAGTGTAGAGCTGGGGCTTGTTGAGTGGGCCTGTTAGTAAGGCCAGGGCCTTAATTTCTTGATCACTATATCGGAAGGCCCATCTTAGGCTTTATATGGGCCCTGGGCTGTAACTAAAACCATAAAGGACGAGGCTTGAGCTTAACCCAGCCACTCAAATACATCCACCTGAACTTGAGTTAAAACACTAGCCAGTTCTACTTAGAATCTAGAATTTGGCCCTTATTTAATTTTCCTTGCAACCAAACGGAGCTAATTAGGTTCCGTCTACTCGCAAGAGAAATGCATATATATCTGGAAGATTACAAGAAAAGTTATATTCGGGGTTGGTTGATAGAAAAATATAATATTTCTTGAACCTGAGACCATACGCCTAATTCACACAATCCTCAGTTCGCCCTAACTATCTGGGCAACCCATGGGTGGATACAGAATAAATAAGAAAATACACACACACACACACACACACTCACACAATGCATACGACAGGGTTCGATTCCATGACCTCCTCCCTTGGGTGTCGACTCGACAAGCCGAAGCTACCACTACTAGGCTATCCTCGTGTTCGTATTAGAGTGGGGACTAATCCTCGAGGATTTTTTGGTGTTTGATAAACTTGTTTCTCAAAATATTTTTTGCAGACGTAATGCCACTAAAAAACTCAATAGTATCATCGGATGCCCCAAAGGGAGAGAGGGTTCAGTCATGGTTTTAAGTATCTCCGATACCGATACGATATCCTCCGATACGTATCTTAAATTTAGCCGACCGATACGATACACATCGATACGATACATTGAATTTTTAAAACCCTTTCGTATCGATATATATATCCTACAATACATACCGATATGCATCAATACACCACCAATACACATCGATACGATACGATATGCCTCGATACGACTATGAAAATTATAAAATCGAGGTAAAATGTACGTTTCGGTATGTATTGGTACGTATCGGTGAGTATCGATATGTATCAATCGGTACGTATCGATATATATTGGTACGTATCGTTGAGTATCGATATATATCGGTACGTATCGGTGAGTATCAATACGTATCGGCGAGTATCGGTATGTACCGATACAGTGTGCTATGGTCATATAATGGCCAAGATGGGTAATTTTTCAGAAAAACATGATTTTTTGAAGGGTTTTTGTTCCAAAGTTGCTGTCAGCCATATTTCTCTCTAACTAAAGTGGAAATCAAGGTTGAGAACAAGGATTTTACATTTATGGGACAACTACAAACCTTGAATTCTTAGTACAATACCCTCAATTTAGTGTTTATGCATAATACATGTTATCAATAGCTTTTTTTAACAAACTCTTTATGCAAAAGTGTTTAAAAAAAATGTTTCCTATCCATTTATGTGTGTATCTTTATCGTATCTTAGTGTATCTTCGATACGATACGATACTCTCCGATACGTATCTTAATTTGGCCGACCGATACAGTGACCGATACCGATACTTTAATCCTTGGGTTTAGTTGACTCTTTTTATGTTTAAATAGGTGAGAGATTTATTGGGCACAATAACCTTTTTTTTTTTCTAAAATTTGTTTCTAGAATTGTAAATAGGCATAAATTTTGATTTAATTTTTTAAAAAAGAGTGAACCGAGACAACTTTATCAAACGCTTTTTAGGCTATTTCTCCATTTTTAGGAACAAGAAAACGGAGAAACGACAGAAACAAAATGTTGTCAAACGATGCCTACATCTATTCTACTCGTGAACATAATGGTATAAGTCTGCTTGATTGTGAGACTGACTAATCAAACATAGATGAAATTTGGCCAAGTGATCCAGGAATCCTTTGTGGAAGGACTCTCGCTCAATGGATCAAAGTTAGGACAGAAATAACAGGCTTTAAGACCTGCTGGCCTAACCAAATGTATCGGGCCCGTTAACGGGTGGACCGTCTATTGGGACCAGCAAAAGCATATCTCATGCTGTTTCGATGAGCCATCCCTTGAGCCTTGGAAGATAGCTAGAAGCTGAAAAAGGAAAGGACAGAGATGCCAATGGGGTAGGCTGGACGTGGGTTTCAACAATGCCACATCACACACTTCAAACGGTGTTCCTCAAAGTTCAGAACTTACCCCACACTGCCCCATGAAGTAAACATGAAGCAACAATTTACAACTCAGGCCAGGTTTGGGTTCATTCTGGTTCAAAATCTACCAATTCCCCAACCCATCGGTTCGAATTTGATTCTAACCTGGGGAAAGTTGATGCGATATGCCGATACCTCATACCCTAATCATTAGGAAAGGGGAAAGGCGGCACTGGTTGAGATCAGGGTTCGGAGTATCGATATTGTATCGACCAATATATATCAATATTAGTGGTACTTCATATCGATACCATATCAATATTGATGATGTGTATCGATCTGTATTGATGACTAAATGATTCAAAAAATAGTTAGAAGCCGTCTACATTTAGAAATAGGTCGCGTTTGGGAACATTCTGAAAA
>NC_056561.1:36498773-36508144 GCF_013358625.1 Macadamia integrifolia | reverse complement strand
CCAAACCCCTTTGTCCAAAAGCAAGCCTTTTTGGACAATTCTCTCTAGTTTTTTAGTCCCACATCGAAAATAAGAGAGAATTGTCTCAAGTCCCAAGGCTATAAGTATAGCCCTTCCTCTCTTCCAAAAGGGAGGAGAAAAAATTGAGAATTTGGGAGAGAGGATGGTCCCATCAAGGTTTTGGCTAACTTCTTCCTTCTAAAATCAAATATTCTCCAAGTCTAAAAGTTTAGCACATTAATCCTTCCTTGAGCTGGGAGATCTAGTCCGGTTCAGTTCGGTTCGATTTGGGGCTTGAAGCACAAAGGTTATCTCCCCTTGTTTCTTAATTAAAGCTGGGTTTAACGTATTTTTCTTCTCCTAATTGCAATTTAGAACTAGTTTATCTAATTTAATAGATTAGGTTCTAATTTATTAATGATTGGTTCATTTAGATTCATTAGGTTTAATTAGTTTCAATTTGGTTTAATATGGTTTATTAGATGTAACCCGATTCAATTAGGTATATTTAGGTCTTTTGGTTCAATTAAATATGATTTTTGTTTAATTGGTTTAATTAGATGTAATTAGGTTCATTCAGACTTAATTATTTTTTTAGGTTTGATTTAATTTAAATTGATTTTGAATTTACATTTGGCTTTATGATTCTACTTAATTGTTAATTGTTTTATCCTTTAGATCTAGGCCCTTGGATTAGGATCCAAGAACCCTAATCCTTTCTCCCTTTTCTTTATCTCTTCTTCCTTTCTTCTCCAACCACTTCTCTTGCCATGGCCGACCAGTTTCCATCTTCTCAGCTCTTCCCAAACTTTCTTCCCCATTGCTGAATCCATAAACCTGCAACTACTTATTCTTCTCCTTCTTCTTCTTCTTCTTCTCATCTTCTCCTTCTCTTCTGTTCCTTGCTGCTGAATCCATAAACCTGCAACTTCTCCTTCTCCTTCTTCTTCTTCTTCTCTTCTGTTCCTTGCTGCTGAATCCATAAACCTGCAACTACTTTTTCTTCTCCTTCCCTTCTTCATGGCTGCCACCTCCCACTTCTTCTTCCAAACCTGCAACCCTTTTCCTTCTTTTTCTTCTTCTTCTTCTTCTCTTTTACCATGGCCGAATCCTCTCCACCCCGTTCTCCTTCCTTTCTTTTTTAATTAACCGAACCTGAACCCATCTTCTCCTCCTTTTTCTTTCTACTGAAACTCTCCGAACCTTCCTCCTTTCTTGTAAGTTATTCCATCCCTTCCAGCAGCCACCATTCATCTACCACCCATCTTCTTCTTCTTTTCCTTGTTGAACCTCGACTCTAGCTGCCAGCTCTTCTTCTCCTCCCTCCTCTTCTTCTCCTTCCCTTCTCCATGGCCGAAACCTGCAACTTCTCCTTCTCTCATTCTTCTTCTTCTTCTTTTTTTTCTCTTCTTTTTCCTTACTGCTGCAACTGCTAACCAGTCCCACCGAACCTCCCTTCTCTTTCTTCTTATACTTCTTCTCCTTAACTGAGCTCAGCCGCCCCACACAACTCCCTCTCCATCGTTTGTTTTTTTATGGCTCCATGTCTTTTTTTTTTTTTTTTTTTCTCTCTCTCTGAATAAAAAACAGAACAATCCCTCTGCATTTTTTTGTTTTTCTTCATCATAGTCTTAATTGTTCATTGTGGATTAAATAATTTTGATAAGTTAGTCCGGTTTCTGTTTTATTTTCTCTCTTAATAATATATGGGACGTAGTTTAGGACGTAGACTAGTATGGGCGTGGCTAGCCCCTCAAACCGGCCCGTAGCATTAGGACGAATTTGGGGAATTGGTTTGTGTTATAATTTCTTATTTTTTAGGGCTTTTCACCCTCTTTCTTTAAGTGCAATAAAAAAAATCAGATCTTGTTTAAAATAGTGAATTAGTATACTTGTATTCCAATTCATCCAACTTTCCCTTCTTTTAGCTTGTTTAGCTTTCTTTAATCATTCCATTTAGCTTCTTTGATTAGTTTAATTACTTAAGCTCATATATCATTTTTCACCAGTGTTTTTCTTTATCGTAATTAGTTGTTTTAATTATTTAATGGGTTCAATTAATATAACATTTAGACTCTAACATAATATATGTATAGCATAAAATAATCATTAGACATATTTAATTTAGAAGATAATTAGCATTGCATTTATTTAGTTAAAAGATTCTCTTCTCATTAGCTTAACTAGGGTTTTGAAAAATGTTTAACTCATCTTAGATTAGCTTAAGGTAAACATAATTAGTGCAATTAAACTTTAGGTTTAGTTTAATCCTCCTATACTAGATTAGGTAGATTAGTAAAAATGCATTCATTTAATGTAATTAATCCATTTCATTTTTTTTTTTTATAAATTAATTAGGTCTCATTTAGTTTATAAATCTTTTTACCAATTAGATTAAGTAGGATTGCAATAATATATTTCACTAATTACTAGGGATTAGGATTAATCATTTTAATTAATTCAATTTGGGATTTCATAAATTTATTAATCCATCTAGGTTAGGCTCAATTAATTGAGTTAGTTTAATTTAGGGTTTTTAATTTTTTTATTTAGCGTAATCATTTCATTATTTGCATCATAACCGAGCTAGCATAATTTATACACTTGGTTTAGGGTTTTCACATGTCATGCTTAGATACCTAGTTTAAGGTTTTCAGTGACCTAGATTTATGACTAGTTAGTAGGGTACAAACAAACTTTGGTCAAACAAAAGGAGACCGGCCTTAGGGTCGGGCAGACTGGGTGCCTAACACCTTCCCAGTCTGTCACTTGACACTTGTCTAGAATCTTGGTGCAAAACAGCCTTATTCATCAGAGTCATTGGTCTCTCTCCCTTGATTGGGGGAGACATTTATGGGTCCTAGACCCTTTCTAGATGGCGACTCCCTTTTACCCATAACGTGTATCCCCCCCTTGGCATTTGATGACCAGGGGATACTATCTCATCTCATTAAGGTCGAACCCTAGTGTGTATACGCACGCTACGCGCCATATCACGATCCCGGCGGAGGTCCATGATACCTACACATGTATTCAAGAGACTAGATGGAATTGTAAAAAATCTAAGGCTTTGGATGACTTCAAGCTTAGGTATTCGAGATATCAAAGTAACAGATGTGGAGTATTCTTATGGGCCATATTCTTTACTCACACTACACTTATCTACTTATCACCGCATTCAGGCGTCGACGCGGTGCGTCGCTTATGGGGGACACCCTAGAAAAAGGACGATAGACATAACACTAAGGAAAAGAGAAAAGGTAATCAAAAAACAAAAGGATTCTTAGTGCTGGAGAAATTTCAAGGAGATTTTGAACCATTTTTCCAATATAATGGATATATTGTTCATATTCCTCCAATAATATCCAGTCACCCTTGATACTGGAGAAATTCCAAGTAAATTTTGAACCATGTCCCCTCCTATATCAAGAGATAAGTATAGGTGCAAGAAACTATAATTATCAGGATCTCATATGCTGGCATCAACTTAAGGTATTCAAACGGCATTCTTGGTGCTGACAAAATTGGAATAACAGATAGCATTATCATGTCAAACCTGTGGTAACCTATTCTGACTGGTATCGATAACATTTTCTCCTGACCTTGCTCGTGATTTAATGCGTTCATGTTCAACCATATGATCATGATCCTTCCTCTTTATGGGTAAACCTGTTTACGTATTAATTAGTAAAAGTCCAGTGACAGCATTATCATTGCACACTGAGAGGGAAATAAATGGAATATATAGTTTATAACAATAAAACAGAAACTATTAAAACAAAGACCATGCACCATTTCGGGAGCTAATCTGACAGTTTCCAACAGTTCGAAGACCATGTGTTCCAGATTGAGGTGAGTCCCGGGTAATCACTGGCACAGGAGATTGTCTAATTTGAACATACCCAATCAATCCACAATTAACAGCCCTGCCAAAATTCAGAAGTGCATTAACTAAATATAATTGAGAGAATAGCTACTTATATCCTAAGTGATCAAGATTCTGTGTAATTGAATGAAAAGGTGCGCATAGAATAAGAAATCTAGAATACTAAAAGGCTTCCTGGATTAAAAAACCTTCATAATGGAAAAGAGGAATGAGCAGTTCATGCATAAGCACAAAGAGAGAAAAAACCAGAGTCTATAGCACCTTAGATATGGGTCCCTGAAACGATGATTAACACAGAAAACTTTCACATATGCTTCAATGGATAAAAAATAGCTTACCAATATTCATTTGTCATTTGCTTTAAGCGGGACTCAAGCTTTTGAAAAAGAGAAGTCTTCTCAAAATCTTGCTTATCATGAGTAGGTTCAATAAAATTTGCCTCCAATATGCCTAAGAGAACACTACTAGATCATTCAGTAGCAACTCAAAATGAATGTGGACGCAATCAGACAGTTATGAATGTCAACATTATGTGTGTGAAAAGCTTCTCACCCACAACACCTCTGCCTCTACTGTCGGAATTATGAACAACACGCCAAAAAGGCTGCGCAGAAAGAGTTCAGAGGAAATGGTAAGAAATGTGCTAATGTAAAAATGAACTAAGAACAAGTTAAACTGAGCCATAACATCACTTCCTGTGCCATGACATGTTATAAAGATTCAGTACGTATATCATACAAACAAAAAATATTCATCCACAATCTAGTTAGGGATGCTCAAGTCATATTACATACGCATACTCCCAAAACTGCAATTCTAAGCCAAGAACAGACTACTTGGTATCAACTACATACATACCCTATGCACCTTTCCACTCTATTTAGAACCTTATGTTTCACTAGCTCATAAGCACTTTTCTATTCTCTTAACACTTCAATCCAAGTAATTTCAGGCCTTTGCATTCATATTTAATAGTACAATATGTCAGTTACTCACTAGGTTGAATTACAGCAATCAATTATCCTTCACATTTTCAGTACAATATTGTACCGTATCGGCTGATACGGCACGATACATACCGACGCTTTGGACCATGCCATGAAGACATCGGTGACATTCCAAATGCAGCACGTGTATCCCATGGCAAATTTTGTGTCTCACAATGTCTACATACTAATTCTTCCAAAAACTAAATTTAAGGAAAAAGATTGTTGAGATACCTTGGTTTATTTTACTATTTACCGTAGTAACTCTTGTAGATAGGGATACTTAGTTGGCGATACCCTACTTTCCTTATTTTGGTTGTAACCTTCTTATAAATAAAGGTGACTTTTATCAATACTAACAAGTCAAATCATTCTCAAACCTCTGGTTCTCAAGTAAAATCATTACTTTCAATCCTCAATCAAGCAAATCCTAACTGCAGAAGGGTTGGATGAGTAAAAGAATGCCAAAAGTAGGATGAAATCAAGTGATTTTAGTTTTTGGAAAAATCACCCTTGGAAGTGTCGAAACTTGCGAAAATCTCAGTTCTCAGTTGAAACCAAGGGTCAAAACTTGTGAAACCTATCGAAACAGGGTCAAAACTTGGTATGACCCTTGGTTTCGTCTCTGAGAAGGTTGAAACCGAGTTGTCTCGATCAAAACAGAAAGTTTCAATGAGATTTAGAACCACACTCTAAACCAACATCTAAAATGACTATATGCTTTTTTCTAGAGGGAACCAAGAATTTTAAGGTCGAAATATAACTGAAAGGCAATTAGGCAAATGGAGAGGATAAACAGCCTTAAGCAAAAGGCCATGCCCACAAGAACAGTGGTCTTACAAATCAAGTTCCGTGCTGACAAAAGCAGCCAATTTTAGCTCGATGTCAATGTTCTCATCAAGTCATGTGAATATTTCCTGAATCTGACAAGGAAAATAAAAGGACAATCTGTCTCAAGAGAGGTAAATAAGCCTACTCACACAATACATGCAGCTTTTCATAACAGTTCCAAAGTATTGAGGATAAAGGAAATAAGGAAATAAGTAAAGGAGTTCTAAATTTGTTAGCAAATTCTGAGTCAAGAGGGCAAGGAAAATAATATTTACCAATATAAGACGGTTCTTGTGGTAGACATTGAACCCATGGATATTTACACGTGGAGCATCTTTCAGGAACCCTATTGTCGTAAGGATTTCAGTCTGAACAGTTAAACCAGCAGGCAATACATAATGAATAACAGTAACAACAGACTCATCCAGAGAAGAACAAATGAGCGTGCATGTGCATACACACACAGATTAGGACACCAATATAATGAAGACCCTAGAATTTAAATATAAAATGTCAACCTCATACAAATCAAATGCCAATATGAAAACCTATTCAGAATGGTCCATCCACATGCTGATTAAAAATGCAGGATCCAATGAAAAATACTTGGTCTTTGCAGTGAATGGCCCAGATACAACAGATGCAACAAATGTTTCATAATAAAAATCTACCTAATATTCAGAAATTGATTAACAATACAAGTAGGGCAAAAGTAGGAGGGACTTCAAAAATAGATAACCATATGCATCGTTATATTCTAACCACCTTTTAAAGAAACATGTTTTTTCAATTTGTCTTATTATTGACTTGTACAGTTAACCCCATGAAAAATTAGGGCATAAAACTAACAAAAAGATCAAATCACAAATACTGCAAATTTTTTAGAGGAAAAAATGGCAGTTCATATAAATCTGGCAGTTCATATAAATCATTACAAGTACAACATCAACATAACATTTGAACAAGAAGCTTAACATCTTCCACGGCAATGGCAACTAACAGTGACAAAACAACCCCAAGGCAATTTGATACAAACCTCTATATTTCCACCAATTTGAGGTCTGTAGATGATGCACTCGGGAAATTTTAGATCATTAGCAATAATGTGATGCACAACAACTCGACCACGCAGTATAATTCTGAAACTCTGTGGTATCCGCAGGTACAAGATCGATGAATATACCTGTGGAGTTTGAACAAGGTCTGGTATCTTTATTCTTTTTATTTATTTATTTATTTTTATGATAATCTCTGGGAGATCAAATTCTAGAGTAATATGAAACTTACACGAAGGGAATAATGGAATCGGTTCGCAATGTGTTGTTCATTCATTATCTTAGAATGGCGGTACCGAACTTTTTTCTGACCCCCCGTAATTAGAATATCCTGCAACAATCAACTCGATCATCAGCGGATGCAGCTGTAAAGCAGAACTAAAAAGAAGGTGAAAGGGAATAACCATCAACCCAACATCAGATCTATCTAAAATTCACCTCAATTGTGAACAGGTGCAAAAGCCATTACAAATGAAAATTGAACAAATAGGGCATGCAATTTAACCTCAGGATCAGCTTCAAAATCAAGCTCCATATCTCCATCATCATTGAACCATAGATTGTAAATGACAACTTTTGTTCCATGATCTCCCATGCCATTAAACTGCTCATTGAATCCACAAGAGTGTGAAGAAATATAATATCGGAGATGCAGACACAATTGATTCATCACACATTATGAGAGAAGACACAGGAAAAAAAAAAATGACGCATCGTGGGAGAGCACTGCCTGTATATAGCATGTTCAGCCTCTAAACATATCCCATAAAAGAAGAATTAGAAACAGGGATTATTCAAATATTCAGAAGTAGAGGAGCCGCGCATGATGTGAATGTTTGAATTTACGGAATTTGATACCCAAATAATAGTACCTGAAACCTTGCATATGATATTCAAAAACTCATGTTTCATCTATTTTCTTGACCTAACCATGTAATACAAATAAAAATAGCCCAGCATACACCAAATGGGTGTCATAAACAATACATATCTTACAGACATTGCGCACCAGATTTTAGGGAGGCAGAGATAGTAACATTTCAATACAAACTAAAATCTAGCAGCATGCATTGCTAAATGCTTAACAGGCAGCTGAATGAAAAAGAAAGTTGAATAGGCCCAAAATAATGGCGGCATTGCTTTCTGTTAATGCGGAAGTGCACTTGGACTCAAGCCTGTTGCTTATTTGTTCGGGACACTGCATTGCAATTATAAGGCTGCATGTCTCCGTCCAGCTTGCTCGCTTCAGAAAAATAGAAGTACAGAGAGTGATGCTTTTCTAGAAGCATGAGGAATAAGGTTCAGAGACTCAACTTTAAACCAGAATCGCAATGTAGGTTCAGAAACCAGATTCAATAGAAAATTGATAACATAAAATCAACAATTCTGATGCGATGTAAATACTGGTTGAAGACTACTATCAGGCTGATGAACAGAGTGCCAAAAGTTGAAAACGATCCAATGGTTTGATATTGAGGAATGAATAATCCTACCAGGAATAGGTATTCAAAAAATGGAATCACAGAACTTTGAGAACCTTCAATACTCAGAAAAATCACAGATCAGAAATAGACCAAAAATGGTCCAAAGCACAGATTATTTAGGAGAACAGTATATTTATAAATAAAGCCAACCCAATGGTCAGAATAATAGATATCAAAGAATCCTAGTAGAATAGTAATCTAATAATCTAAGATCAGATTAAAAAATTTTAAGACTGTAGATAGTTTCAGAATAGCATTTAATGGTCTTGGTAGGATATGAAATCAGAATTGAAACATCAGAAATAACAAGGAAGAAACTAAGATTCCAGAATTATATAATATGCAAGAACATAAGTAAGAACTGGCATTTTACAACGATTGAACAATGGAGGAGGAGGTAAGAACACTAGGATAGAAGCATATGACCAGACCACTCACCTAGACTTACTGGAGTCCCTCCAGCGTATTGGAGTCTCACCAATAGAATAGTTGAATTTGAATCCCACAACCAAAATCTGAGTCCCAACGAAAAAAGTAGCTAAGAGCCATAGGTTGACTGGTTAGAGTGTAATCTTAGAAGATGGACTCAAAACTCCCAATCATTTAAGCAGATTTGGGACTCCCATCTCTTATGATGTCAAAAACAATCTGCCTTGGTGCCCTTCAGATGCGGACTCACCCAGAAATTTGCTTATTGTTGAATCGTAGAATCTCCCATATTCTTTCTCGTGCTTTGTTGTCTTTGTTTTTTGCTTTTCTTTGGGCATAATGCCTTATATATTCCCCTTGGGGACCCCTTTTGTTATTTCTTCTCTGGTAATGAAATTTTATTCACGCACCCCCCCCCCCAACCAAAAAAAAAAATCCCTAGGTGGCTCTATGGATTTATATCCTTTAAATAGAAACTAGAAGTGTGCTTACAATTGGAAAGAAAATTGTACTGAAATAGGAAACTCTAGAGATAATAGAAATAGATGTCCCTTACAACTAAAACTCTTATCTTACCTAATTAGAATACAATAACAACTCAGCCGTACCGAATCAGAACACGAGTCCCACATAATTAAAACTCTATTTACAATAGGAAATGAGTTTTATTCGTACAAGACTTCTTTTTTTTTTTTTTTTT
>NC_056561.1:36430810-36498753 GCF_013358625.1 Macadamia integrifolia | reverse complement strand
TTGGATGAATAAATAAACTCATTACCAAGCAAGAGAAGAATATACAAGGGAAAAAAGGGGGGGAGGGGGGGAAGAAGAATAACACAAAGGCAAAAGCCCACAAGAACAAACAGAACAACTAAGGGCAAGGGACAGGCCCCTCAACAATACAATGATACATCAAGTGAGGGGGGAGATGATAGAAGTATGGAGACCTACTCAATGGGAGGATTCTTCTAGGAGATGGCTAGTAGCTGCTAAGGACCCTCTTCCAAGTAGTGGAGGAGAAGGGATGAGAGAAAAAAATATGGTCAACATCTTCAGTGCCATTCTAGCAAGGAAAGCAAGAATAGTGGACTTGAAAATGCCGGTAGATGAGGAAAGATTGCGTAGAGACGCAATTGGAGAGAGCTCGCCATGCAGTGAAGATGTGACAAGGGATATGGCCTATAAACCAAATGATGTTGCGCCAGGAATAAGAGGACCCTGCGAATGAAATCCCAAGCAGAGGCGGAAGAAAATAGTCTTAGGGGGGAGGGATCCAAATGGTCTTGCCCTGTTTTCCCCGATGAGCAGGAGGGATGGGAGGAAGGGAGTACCAGAGATCAGCAAGAGGAGGAGAGGAGGGAGGAGGGGACAATCACCCTGAGAGATGATAGAGGCAACCTTGGCAGATCTACTTAAGCCAAAGGAGTAGATAAGTCTAGGGGGGATCAAGGAGAGGAGTATTCCAGAGGGGTGCCAGGGGTCCAACCGGAGAGAGGTCAAGGATCCATTTCCTATGATGCACGAAATAGCACCTAAAGTAATTGATCTAAAGGAGAAGATTTTGTGCCAGATGCAAGAAGAGTTAGAGGGGGGAAGCAGTCCACAGGGAATCATTTTTTAGGAGGCAGGAGTAGAACCGAGAGACCGAGATATTGTTGAGTTTCGAAGCAATCTTCCAAATGAGCTTGAGGATGCCCCATAGTATTAACATATTTGATTCTTCTCAAACCTAGATCTCCTTCAGATTTTGGCAGACAAACTTTTGCCCAACTCAAACGATGGAGGAATTTGGAGGAGACGTACCTTTCTAGAGGAAGGAACAGAAGAGGTTCTCAATGGATTTGGAGATTGTAGCAAGAAGGACGCACATGCCTGATCAGTATAGATACATAGATTGGAGAGCATACCTGATAAGAACTAGGTGGCTAGCATAAGAGATGAGCTTTCCTTTCCAGAGCAGAAGCCTTTTCTTCGTAAGGCCCCGCATAGGGGTGCAATGATGAGTAAAATCCTAGAAGAGATTAGGTGAAGACCTAGATATTTGATTGGAATGGAACCAAGGGTGAAGCCAGTTATTTCCATAAAGAAAGAGATCGGATTTAAGGAGATCTATGCAGAGGTCAAAGAGGAGCTCAAAGAGGTGGAGGTAGGACATGATGGAGAAGATGGAAATGGGGTTAGCCTTTGAGAAGATCATGAGGTCATCTGCAAAGGCAAGATGAGTGAGCATAAGGGATTTGCATTTGGGAATCGAAGAGATGAGGTGAAGATTTGTAGAAGATTGGATGGAGCAAGAGAGGACTTCCAAGGACAAGGGAGAAGAGGAAGGGGAAGAGGGGGCATCCTTGCCTGCAATCCACAGAGGAGGGGAAGTATTTAGCAGGGCAACAATTGACCAGGATAGAGAAGGAAGGTGTGGAGATGCAAGAATGGATCCAACGGACAAAAGGGGGAGGGAAAGACATCAGAAACAAGACTTTGGAGATGAAATCCCATTTGATGGAGTCAAAAGCTTTATGGATGCCAATTTTGAGAAGAGCAGCTGAGTGAGATTTTCGATCAAATTCTCTGACGATCTCAAGGCACAGAATGATATTATCAGCAACGCTTCTGCCAGCAATAAAAGCCGACTGGTTTGGATTGACAAGGGAGTCAATGACCAATTGGATCCTATTAGCCAAGATTTTAACTATAAATTTGTACAGAAGATTGCAGAACAAAATGGGTCTGAAATCTGGCATAGAGTCTGCACCATCTTTCTTTGGGATAAGGCAAAGGAAAGTGCGATTAACCCCTTTGATCTGGTTGGGGTTAAGCAAGAAGCTTCAGATATCAAGGAGGTCAAATATGATAATGTGCCAACAAGAAGAGAAAAAAATCCATGCTAACCATCTAGCCCAGTAGAGATTCATTGGCTTAGTGGGAAAGGACGGCAGCCAAGATCTCATCCTCCAACGGAATGGCTTGGAGAGAGGGGAGGAGATGGGCAGAAATATATTTATTGAGAATATCAGGGGAATGGGGAGCCGAGGGAGGGAGTGGGGGGATGAAACAAGAAAGAGGTCAAAGAAGTAGGAGGCAGCCTCAAATAGGGTGGAGCCGATCCTAGAGATGAGCTTAGGGATGGAATTGGCATTTGTTCTAGCTTTAAGGGATCTATGGAAGTAGGAGGTGCTTGAATCACCAAGATCAAGCCATTTGATTTTACATTTTTGCCTGAGGAAACTTTCTTCCCGGGCAAGAAGAGAGGAGAGCTCATAGGATATTGATTTCTCTTCCTCAGCCAAGGAAATATTACAGAGATCAATATGGAGACTTAATTGGATAAGGTCAAGCTTTTCGCGACAGGAAGTGACTCAAGAGGATATATTACCGAAGGAGTTGGAATTCCATATCTTAAGAGCGGATTTGACATTCCTAAGCTTCCTGGCAAAGGCTATGAGGAGGGAGGAGAAGGCTTGCACAGGGATAACCCATGCTTCATGGACAACAGAGGGGAAGTCTCAGTGAAGAGTCCACATGTCAAAGAATTTGAAAGGCTTAGGACCGAAAGAGATGTGGAGATGAACAAGGAGAGAGATGGGAGAGTGGTCAGAGATTACCCGGAAGGTCAAAGCAAAGCATGGGTAGAGGGGAAAGAATCAATCCAAGCCTCATTTACAATGACCCTGTCCAATTTGCAAGCCACTCAGGCAATGCCACTTTTGCGGGTTTTCCAAGTGAATTTTGCACCTGACCATCTCAAGTCATTTATGGCTATATCATCAAAAAGAATTGAAAAGAAAAGAAAAGAATAAATAAGATTCTTTATGTTTGATAACCAAGAGAGAAGAAAAGAAATATTTGTTTTTACATTTAATTGACATAAAAATATTAAAATAAAATTTATAAAGATACGCTTTCAGCCTCATCCGTTCTAAAAATGATATCTCTCATCTCTTTGTGTTTGATTGCTAGAAGAAATAAAATGAAAATAAATTCAGTTGAAATAATAATGTTTTAGATGCCAATCGATTTTTATTTTATTTTATTTTATTTTGGTTAAGAAATAAGAATAGATTCCAATTGAGTGCAGTATATACATACACCCTACACTATGAAGCACAGAAACAAAACTACCACTATTTATCAAAAGCAAACTCTTTTTTTTTTTTAATGAAACATTTCAACTGTTCATCTTCTTCCTTAGAAAAACCTGAAAATCATCCCACCTTCCTCCATTCATCAATATGCTTCTCTCCCGTTCTGCCCACCTTTCTGCACATTCCCACCCCTCCCAAAAACCTGAAATCTCGGAGGCATTGCTGTTGCCACTCATGGCTACTGCCGGAGAAGCCGTGGTGTGGCGGACATTAGCTCACATACAGAGGCAATGGCACCGTTGGTGGACAAGCTGCGGAGTTGCTGTACTACCCAAAAACAGTGGTGAAGGGACGTAATAGTCGATGGTATTAGAGCAAGGGCGGAGCAATGTTGCAATGAGTCGGACAACCAAAGTTTTCTCGCCAGAGAGGAGATATCTCGCCTCCCAGGTGAGATTTTTTTTCCGGCGGCGGTAGAAAATTACGCAGGTTTCGATGCAAATTTCAAATTTTCTCAGAAGAATCTTCCCTTAGTCAGTGGGTAACCAAACCTCGAGAAATTATCTCTAGTCAAGAAATTGTACATAGATTGTACAGTTTTCTTTTCTTTTCTTTTCTTTTCTTTTCTTTTCCCGGCTACCAAACACAGCCTAAAGGACTCAACCGAGGGAAGGTCGATGGGATCTCCACTAAGCTTCTCATGGATAGCTCTAACCATGTACCCCCTAAGACACCCCCAAGACTTTATTTTATCATTAACCACCAAGGAAATAAGAATTACACAATGAAATAAAACACTCAAACTAAACTAATACTGTAAATCCCATATGCCTATACAACACAACAACAACAACAACAACAACAACGACAACAACAAAGCTTTAACCTTATCCCAACTAAATAGGGTCGGCTACATGGATCCGCAGGAAAAAAAAACATTGGGGCATCCCACTCATGAACAATTGAAAACTCGGATCCTAGCCCTCCAAGTAGCCCTGTTAGATGCCATACTCGGGTGAAGACTTAACTTATGCATGCCGTTTCTAACTAACTCATCAATGGTCATTATTGGCCTACCCCTAGCCCTTTTATCTCCATACATCTGCACTTGGTCACTCCTCCATATTAGGGCATCCAAGGGCCTCCTTTGGACATGACCAAACCATCGTAATCGACATTCTCTAAGCTTATCCTGAATTGGGGCAACTCCCAAATCCGTTCTAACCTGGTCATTTCTTATTCTCCTAACCATATTTTAGGCCCCACTAATGTGGCCTAACAGTAAGGTATGAATGTTGCAATCTTTTGGTCAAGCGGTCGAACAGCCTCTCGACATTCTCTAGGTAAGGCTGCATAGTTCTCGCCCCCCGGGACCGCGCACATGCGAGAGCCTAATGCACCAGGTACACCCTTATAAAGAAAACCCATTGGACTAAAAGCCCAACACATATAAAATGGTAACCTAAACAAACGCTTACTTTCACAAAAATAAGTCCAATTCTGTATTTTATCAGCATCCGAGGGGAAAGGGGGAATATGGAAGTATACTTGCATATTGCCTTGGAAGAAATAAGAGAAATGGTACAATCACCATACCTACATGAAGATCAAACCATAGTTTTTCAAGGCGTCGCCTAGGCAACAAGGCTTATTTTGGTGCCATATGTGTGTTGTCGCCTTTAATGATGCATGAAAGGTGCCTAATTCTTGGACGCTTTGGGCTGCCTTGTGCCTAGCTGGACGCTTTGTTGTGGAGATGATATTTTTATTGTTTTTTGTGCTAAATTAAAATGGTTCTTCTTCTGACTGTTATATTAGCTTGTGCACAAAGCTTTGTTACATTGAAATGCATGGAATCATGCATGTGAGGAAGAAAAAAGAAAACCAAAGAAAGTATAATATGTACTTACATGCTCAATAATTTGGTTTCCTTATTATATGCTATTATGCTCTTAGTTTCTTGCTTTCTTTTTTGATGACTATGCTTATATTATGTCCTATACTTTGTTTACTATAATACTATGTGCTGGTTTTCTCATTATCACTAGCATAATTATATCATATTGCATTGATACCGATAGAATAAATTGATTATATTGCATAAAAATTCATAAATCTAATTAGGGCATAAACAATACATAGCATGTAGGCATCGCCTAGGCACCCTTGTTCCTTAGGCACCTTAGCCTTAGGTTGCTTTGCTGTCTAGACAACCATGGATCAAACCAGAATAGAAATATAGAATATGCCATTTAACACAACTTACTTGGCTCAGCAGCTCCGCTTCTGTTGTATATGGAGACCACTGCAGCAGAATGGACAGATTGGATGTGAGATGCTCTCCACCATAGCGAGGTAAGATTTCCAATGTTTCAGTTGATGGATTGAATTCATAATCAACCTACATCCCATAAAGTGCATTTTATGAGTATTCCCTGCCAAGCAGTTTCCGTAGTGTTTCTTCCCATTAATAAAGTGCTTACTTAGAACGTTAACAATTAAAAGAGAAGGATCCATCATAAAATCTAAGAGGAAATTATGAGGTTTCCAATCACAAACCTACAGCCCAAATATCATTGCTGGTAATGCCAACGCAACTCTTGATGATCTCCTAGAAGTACATTGTTATAACTTATAAGTATGGTTCAAGAACTCGAGCGAAACATGTTTCGCAGGCATCGCCAAAGGTCGAAATGAAACCTCTAATGACTTTCGAAAATCCATTGTTTCGACCAGGTTTCAACAGTTTCGACAATAAACGTGGGAAATTTCGACCTTCTCTTATGCATTTTCTTCCAAGTTGGGAAACTTGGGGAAACAGTGGAGATTTTCATTTTGTGACTACCAAACTTGGGGAAACAGTGTTCTGGAATTTATTTATGCCAAATATCACTTAAGTAAATGTTTTTATATTTGTTATTTCATTTACTTAAGATATTATTCATAAATAAGGAAATACCCCCCATTTGAATCCAATAAAAACAGTTTAAAAATCAAATTCCTAAATGATAAAAAATCAACCCCTCAGTCCAAGAACAAAAACTAGATTTTGGTTATAGAGGCGACTTTCAACTTTTAAATGTTGGGGTTTTTCTCAATTATGAAAACTTCATAAATCCTATAATGTTAAAACATTGTTAAAAACCAAAAGTCCAGTAAAACAATCATTTGTTTTGATATCCCTAAAATTATTTTCATTCAAGGGATTTTATCAGCATTCACGCACTTTAAAATAAGTTTGACCGAAGCATCACTATGTCATTACAACTCAGATTTAAATAATCTTAGACTTGTTGGAAAACTGGTTTTATGTTATACCTAATATAAAAAGTCTCATGTAAAAATAAAAATCATTTGACCAGTTAAACTTATTATAGAACAAGAGTATTTCTCTAAAAGTTGATTCTTTATAACTTAATGCGACTTAATGTTGATTTTGGATTCAAATAGGGGGTATTTGCTTATTTATAAATAATATCTTAAGTAAATAAACATTTACTTAAATGATATTTGGCATAAATAAGTGTCAAAACACAAGGGGTCATGCATTGCAACAAAGCCACTGTCGCCTAGGCCCCAGGCAAATCGCTTGGACACCTAGTCGTCGCCTAGGCTACGCCTTGAAAACTATGACAGCTTATAACTAACATCAAAAAAGATGGATTTCCAAATCATATCTAAATATCTAGAGTTGGAAAACCATCTTCTAAGATTCTGCTCCATCCAAATGTGGTAGACGGAAGTGTAAAAGGTAAGCTTACCAACGATATCACAAATAGAGCTATCAGCAAAAGTCATATCCACCCAAATCCACTCTTTCAAAAGGGGAAGCACAAGTCTTATGGAATGCCAATAACAACGAAAGACATGTTCCATATATAAGAAGCAAAAAAAATAGGAAAGGAAAAGATGGTCAACATCTTCAATACCATTCCAACAAAGACAGCAGCCAGGGGAAACGTGGATATGTCTGTAAATTAAGAAAATCTGAGTGGGAAGACAATAAGAAAGAGCATGCTAAGCTGTGAAGGAATTATGAGGGATGTGACCTTGGAACCAAACAATATTCCTCTAGGGGACAAGGGGCCTCTAGATCGAATAAGGTCCCATGCAAAGAAGGAGCTAAATAGGCTAGAAGACGAGTGGAGCCATTGAACTTTGTCAACTCTACCATGATGGCCAGGGGAGGGAGATCCAACCAAAGATCTAAGAGAGGGGGGAAAAGATGGGGGGCACCAGACACCATTAGAGATGATGGAAGCAACTAGAGCATCTCGGGGAATACCGGAAGAGTAAATGGTTCTAGAAGAAACAATAGAGTGAAGAATCCCCACAGGATGCTAAGGGTCAAGCCAGAGATGTGGAAGAGTCGTCTCCAATGATAAAACAGATAGCACCTAGAGTCTTGGATCTAGCAATAAGAATATTTCGTTATACTCAAAAAGCGTTAGGGGAAGGGGAAACAATCCATAGGGAATCCTTGCAGAGGAGGAAGTAGTAAACCCAAGAGACCCAAATGCTCTTCTGTTTGGAGGCAAGCTTCCAAATAAGCTTAATAATACCAGATAAGTTGGCATCATTGGTTCTCCGGAGACCAAGACCACCTTCTACTTTGGGAAGACAAAAGACCATCTAAGAGGATGAAGGAATTTTACAGACTCCACCCCTTTCAAGAGGAAGGTGCGAAAAATCGATTCAGCATCCTTAATGAGGATTGAGGAAGAGCAAAAATTCCTGACTAGTAGAAGTGGCAAGAATGGAGAACAAATTTGACAACCACAAGGCGCCTTGCGTAGGAGAGTAGCTTGTCTTTCCAGAGCTGAAGCTTCTTCTTCATGAGATCCAATATGGGAGTACGATGATAGGTAGACAGCCTGGCAAAGATGAGGGGAAGACCAAGGTATTTGACTAGAAGAAAGCCCATGGCAAAACCCGTTAAGAGAAGTAGGCGGGCCTTGAAAGCCTCTGAAACACCAGCCAGGAAAAGGCGAGATTTAAGAATATTGATATGGAGGCCAAAGAGCATTTCAAAAGAGTAGAGTGAGGATATTATAGACTCGATGAAAGAAGAATCATCTTTGGAGAAGATGATGAGGTCATCTGCAAAAGCGAGATGAGTGATGTTATGTTAAGGCCCCTACATTTGGGGGTGAGATGAGATGAAGATTAATGCTGGATTGGATGGATCGAGAAAAGACCTCAAGACAAATGGAGAAGAGTAAAGGGGAAAGAGGACAGCTTTGATGGATAACTCTTGAAGAAGAGAAGTAACCCGCCGGACCACTGTTCACTAAGACAAAGAATTGAGGTGAGGAAATGCAGGAGTGAATCCAATGGACAAAGGCAGAAGTAAAAGACATCTGGAGCATAACCTCAAAGATGAAATTGCATCTGATGAATTCAAAATCCTTATGGATATTAATCATAAAAAATGATGATATTGTAAATGATGCTTCTTCCAACAATAAAAGCAGACTGATTAGGACTAAGTAAGGAATCAATGACAAGTTGGATGTGGTTGGACAAGATTTTGGCAATGAATTTATTAAGAAGATTGCAGAGGGAGATGAGTCTGATGTCAGACATGAAGGAGGTACCCTCTTTTTTGGGAATGAGGCAGAGGAAGGTGTGGTTAATTCCTTTGACTTGGTTATGGTCAAAGAAGAAGTTGTGGATGGCCTTGATAAGATCCTCATGAATGATATCCCAATAAGAAAAGAAGAAACCCACGCTAAAACTGTCCAGGCTAGGGGCTTAGAAAATGGACCTCCAGCTCTCGGCATATTGGAATGATTTGGCACTCCATCTTCTTTGATGTCAAAATCAAGATCTCAAAAGTTTCATCCTCTTGTCCCCCTTCCCCTAGAAACTCTCACATTGTGGATTCCTGGGAGCTCCCTAGATCTGTGACCAGGAGCCCGATCTCTCACTGAGTCTCCCCCCTTCTTTTTCTCTCCCTCCCCTTCTTAGGGGTTGTATGTATTTTCTTCTCCTTTAGTAATGAATTATTTATTCACCAAAAAAAAAAATGTTTACAGGAGTGGATAGTTGACAAAATTTCATTATTAGAGGGAATGGCTTGAAAGGAGGAAAGGAGATGAGAAGGGATAAAATTATCAAGGAGGATATTGGGAAAGGGCGGAAGAGAAGAAGAGGAGGCGGGATTAAACAGCTTAGAAAAAAAATTCACAACTTCAGATTTGATGCTATCAAGGGAAAAGAGGGGAGTTCGCATTTAATTGAGCTTTAAGGGAACGGTGAAAGTAAGCAAAGTTAGAATCTCCAAGCTCAAGCCATTTGATCCTTGATTTTTGCCGAAGGAAGCTTTCCTCTTGAGCTATCAGGAAGAGGAGCTCAAGGGAAAGGAGCTTCTCTTTAATGGCAAGGGAAAAGTTATGAATATCCGATTAGAGATTGGATTGAACCACACCAACTCGTCTTTGCAGGTAGTTACAAAAGAAGAGATGTTGCTATAGGAGTTAGAGTTCCAACTTTTGAGGCCGCTTTAAAAAATTTTAGCTTCCATACAAAGGCAAGGAGAGGGGAGGAGAACACATGGACCAATTTAGACCAAACCAATCTAGCTAAAGGAAGGAAATCCTGATGAGCGGACCACATATCAAGAATTTAAAGGGTTTAGGACCAAAGGAAATATAAGGTTGGATGAGGAGAGAGATGCGATTATGGTCTTAAATGCCCAGGAGATTGAAGGAAACATGGGAGGAAGGAAACAAGGAAAGTCAGGCTTCATTGACAAGGGCTCTATCTAATTTACAAGCAACTCTATCAAGCCCATGCCTACGATTGTGCCAGGTGAGATTTAGTTCCAAACCACCTTCGATCAGTTATAGGTTTGTCATCAAGGCAATCATTGAAAGCCTAGATGGAGTCAGGATCAATGGGAGAGCCACCATGCTTTTCATAACTAAACCCACCAATACCCCAAGGAAGGGAGCATACCGAAGGTAACAGCAAACAGAGGTCATTCCAAAGAGATCTGTCAGCAGCACAGTTATGAGCATAAATTATAGTGAAGAAAGAGCTGAAAATACCATTAGCATTTGAAATGGAAAGATGTTATATATTGAGGGGAAGAGGAAATAACCGTGATGGAGAGCTTTGAAGGATTCCAGAGAACCCAACCGACCATTGGGGCAAGATGAATAGTTATTGATGAAGTTCCAGGATGGAGCAATACTAGAAGCAATGCGGGAAGCTTTTGATTCAGAGACTCTAGTCTCTAGCAGGTAGTAAAGATCAGAGTAATACTTAATGTGAGACCGGATGTTTGCATGCTTGGCCGAAGAATTAAGCCCTTGATATTCCAAATGGTCCAAGAGATCATTGAGAGTATTGTGAGATGGGCGACTAACACTCATTAGAGCTGGTACCTTTCTTAGCTTTCTTGGTCGACCTTCCTGAAGCAGGTTTCTTTTTGTGGCATATTTTGTACTCTTTGAGGGGAGTCAAGCTTAAAGGGGAGCTTCTAGCCACCAAAGCTTAGGGGATAGGACTAGAATGGGAGCTTCTATCTGTCATAGACTAAGGGGATCTTGCAAACCAAGAGCTATGAGATAAATCAAGGGCAGAAGGGAGCACTACAATTGTTAAGGGCAATAAGATGTCAGCTTCAGCAGTAGGGAGCACTGCAATAGTAGAAGGCGGAAGGAGATTTGCTCCAACAGTCGGGAGATGAGCACAAGTTAGAGACCTGTTGGAGATGGCAACTGGCGGAGAGCTAACATAGACCAGAGAGTCATAGGAATCATAAGCAGGCGAAGAGCTGAGGCATGTTAATGTAGTCGTGGCAGAGGTGAGCCCAGCCAAAAGGGCCAAGTGCAGAGCAGAAGAACTCGCTGAAATTTTCACTTGCAAATGATGGCGGATGGCCAGAAGGAGACAAATCGATAACATGCCCAGCCTGGAGCCTAGCAAAGGCTAGACAAACAACATCTGCCTGCTTTTGCTGGTGGTGAGAGGCGACAATGGGTAGATGTGGCATAGATTTTGTAGGCAGCGAGAGGCGACGATTGGGCAGACATGGCAAAGACGAGCCTAACCAGAGGGGTCAGGCGGAGTTCGAAGAGTTGGAGGCAGCAGGCCAAAGCGTAGTAGAGGAATTAGGCAGAGGAGATGGGTTCCTCAAAGAGTTGGGGTTAAGATATAGGACCAAAATAATGGACAGGGTCAAAATAGCAAGCGGGTTGAGATGGAATCCAAAACTTATGAGTTGGTTGGCTGGTTGGGGTGGAATGGTTAAGAGGCAAGTAAGTAGGTTGGATAGGGAGAGAGTCGAGGGTTCTCGAAGAGACGAGATTAGTGGGAGAGGAACCCACCAAGGGAGAGGGAAGGGGTAAAAGAGAAGGAGACAGGATGGGGCAAAGGAAAAGAAGATTACCTAAATCGTGTGAGGAAAAGGGGGAGGCTTCAGTGACAGGGGATTCTAACAGAGGTGATAGAAGGAGCAGAAGGGTTAGTAGGAGAGGAAGACTGGTGATGGAGACTGATCGATCCACAAAAGACAGAGGCTTCCATCGGCAGAAGGGCAGAGAGCCCAAGATATCTTCATCCATTTTAGAATTCGAGTCGGCTTGGAGGACCCCAAAACGATTTAGTCCAACGGTTAGAAGCTCACTAGGATCCATCGGTCTAGAGGAAAAGTCCCTCGATCCGATCAACAAACCATGGGGAGAACCAAAAGTTGGCGAGATGTGAATTCTATCAGACTGACGGAGCCAGTTTCTTCTCCGACCATAACTGGTGTCACAGATGATGGAGGAATCTCTGGGATGGCGAGGAGGGATAAGGAGAAGTTCCTCCCGAAGCAAACACAAAACCATTCAATGGAGCTAGGCCAGACTCCGATTCAAGTCCAATATTCACGGAGGCTTTGGAGGCGCAAATCTTTGTTTGGTGTAAAATTTAGCAGATCGAACAATGAGGGGGCAAAACCATGCATACTTGACTTGTTGGAAGGAGAAGCCCTTGTATCCATGATAGTTATTGAAGATGGAGGATCGATACCAGCAGTGATTTCTACATAGATCCGAGCAAATGCTAGTCTATCTTTTTTGTGTTTTTTTTTCCTAACATCAGAGTAGAGAGGATTCCCCACCACTGATCCAACGATGCTTAAGCCTTTCTCACACCAAAAATGGAGAGGAAAATTCGGGAGCGTAATCCAAAGAGGGATGGTATGGAGGTTCATCTTCCTAAGTTGCATATGATGATCCAATTGCTGGAGAAAAATCAGCTTCCTTCCAACCTGCCAGGCCACCTTCCAAGGCAGCCAGTTTATCAACCTCATCGGAGAAGTTAAAGATGAATAATCCATTATCTAATAGATAAGGATAAAAGCATCCTCTAATTCTCCATTAATTCGTACGAGAGGATTTGACTATATTGAAGGGTAGTCTGCTGCCAAGAAAATGACCAATCAAGCAATTCTTCCACTTAGAAATCCCAGTTTCAAGCAAGCCTGCCAGACATACACCAACGATCTCATCATCGACCAGAGGAGGAACAAAATGAAGGGAGAAACCTTCCCTTGCAAGATGGGGAGGAGGACTAAAAAAGAGCGAAGTAAGGGGTCTAGGAAAAGGAGGGGAGGAGGGCGAGCAGAGGAAGGAGGAGATGGCGGATAGTTAGGACATGGGAGAAGATTGATAAAAATTTGGTTAAGGGGAGGTCTTTTTTGTAATTATTTGATTTTCTTTCTTTTTTTGTAATTATTTGATTTTTTTATGATTTGATATGGCTTAATGTTGATTTTTATTATACAAGGTATATGTAGCATACTAAATAATTTTAGAAAAGCGGGAGGGAAAAAAACACTTGGTTGCCTTGTTCGCTCGCCTTGGTTCACCTTGGCACCGTGACAACTATGGCTTTGATATCATGTTCCCTACCGTTTCACCTAAAAGCTTCAACTGTTAGGGAAGGGCAGCTTTAATGTCTATAAAAAATAAATATCTACAGACGAAAAACTTCCATCTGCCCTCAACATAATCAAGTCAATCATTTCAGTAGTAGCTTTGTAAACACTGAACATCCTATGATTCTTTTCTTCACAAAGAGTTCAAAGTCCAAATAGTGACCAAGAATACGAATCTCCACATAAGCCTGTCTCTTTTAGAAAAGGAAACCAATGGACAAAACTCCATTAAATCCTCAATCCCTTGAGAGTAGAACAGAACACCGACCCAAACAGCCCAAGAAAAATACAGAAGATGAAAGCTGCCATACATTCTGCAGTCAACATGCAGAGGAGACTGGCCTGAGGGGAGGTGAAAATTTTTTCTTAGTCGCGTGCTGTGCTGCAGTACATCATAAGTTTTCACTTTCCTATGGCTCACCTCCCAATATAAAGCTGTAAAATTAGGGAGAGCAGCCCGGATTTTCCAAGCAATGAGATCTACCAAGTGCATACAATTCTCTGATGGGAAGAAGGCCATCAAGAATGTCTTTGAGAAGAATTCCTTCAAAAGGGACTGAGACTTTTGTGGAATTAGTGAACTTTTTAACTCTTAGCTAGCTACGAGTACAAAGATTACTTGCTTCTCTTTGCTTCTCTTTAGCCTTCTACATGGCATTGACAACTTTATATTCCATTCTGTAGTTTCAATTCCATTTTTCTTTTGCAGAATATTTTACTTCTACTATCAGTACCAAATAATGTATTATATTCCGCCATCAAGTTATGTCATTTCCTATTGAACCACCATGAATAACACAGTAATACATGTTGCACCACTTAAGGGGCTACATCACACCATGCATCAGAAGCTCATGATGCATCGTGATCTAGTAATTAAGATACTATAATACATCGTGATCTAATAATTAAAATACTATAATACAATGTAGAAATGAAGTGGTACAGGATCTATGATTCCATGACTCCCACGATGAAGAACCCTTCAACAAAGTAGCAATCTGGAATATCATTTTCCCTTCAAGTCAAGAACATTTTGTCGAACAAATGAAAATAGAACGTGTATGATTGAACACCCATTTGTAATCAAGCAACCAGATCTTTCCTCTTTTTTTTTCTTTTTTTTTCTTTTTTTTTTTTTTTTTTTTTTTGGGGGTGGGGTGATGGGGGGGAGGGGTGTTACAAATCAGATCATGTTCTAATCTGCAAGGCAGGGCCGTTGGTGATGATTATTGATAATCTGATTTTAGCCGACTTACAATGACTTTGAAGGGAAACAAACTACAAAGTCAACAAATAAAAATCACATGAAATACATAGTTGAACAAAAATAATAGCATTCAGTTACCATGTTGAGGTGACTTTGTTTCCACCAATTCAGCACTCTTAGGATTCAAATAAGCAGAAACTAAAGAACCTAGTAAGACCTCCCTCCCCATGTCAAACCCTCCTACGGTGGTAGAGTCTGGCAGTATTTCCCAACCCTCTCCTTTAAGCCAACCCCCCTCACCCCGTCACCATCTACCACTACCATCAGCCACCATCCCTTTTCCCCTCCATCCCTTTCCACAGCCAAATGTTGTAACTCTGTTGTCATCCACGCACCCCTACCTTCCGGAGTCGGCCACCCGCCTCACTTTGTCCCCCCCGAACTGTTGTAAATGGCAAGAAGGTGGGCCATTGTTGATGCAAAATGTAGAACTAGTATCACAAGTGATCCTAATCCCAGGCATGATCTGAAATTCCGGCTAAATAGAGAAGATGTCCTCCTATAGGCTTAGTTCTAGCTCTCAAACACTCTCTCACATCAAACAAATAAAAGGAAAATAAGAAAAGAAAGAGAATTCGATGGAGAGTTGAGAGGGGGGAAGAAGAACTAGTGAATGGGCATCTCACCCAACTGCATCCCACAGCACAACAGCATAAGCCATCCTTTTTTTTTTTTCATTAATAAATTCATGTTCAATGTTGTAGCCCCTTACAAACTTATATAGAAGACTCAAAACTGACTCAAACACTAAAAAGGAAGGCCTAACCCAACCCTTAACTAACTGGGAAACTTAAACTGACTAGGAAACTGAAATAACAAAGGAAATAGACTCATAAACAGGACTCTAACTAAACTAATGAATTAAATCCCGTTTTCCTACTTTTCACCCATATTTTTGGCCCATTAAAGTGGCCCATTACAAAGAAAACCCAGGGGATCAAAGGCCTAATACATACATAACCCAACCCAAGGCTTATTTTCATTCAAATAAGTCCATTAAGTGACTTATATGCATCAATTAGCTCTCTTAGAAAATATTCGTCCTCGAATTTTGTAGAATATGAAGGTGATTATGAATGGTGCACGTCCCTCTTTAAGCCGTAGAAAAATTCAAGTAGCTCTTTGATAATAAAGATGTAGTTTAGAATGTGAGAAGCTCGATCTTCTAGATACTTCAATGGGATATTGAACTCCACATGCTCAGCTTCAACAACCTCAAATGTAACCATGGGATCATCCACATGAGCGCCTTCAACCACTGTGTTCTTGACCTTCACAATTTCAATTTCAAGCTCCTTAGAATCTTCCTCTTGGTTGTTTATAGTCATCACAATTGTTGTAGTGTCAAGTTCTTCAGTCTCAACCTCATTGTCCATTGTGGCAACCTTGTTGCTTTCGAATTTTTCCACATGAGTCTTGTTGATGGGAACATCAATAACTAGCTCTTCCTTGATAATGGGAATTGCTGGAAATTCTTCAACACTAACCTCAACTTCTGACTACGGTTCATTGGTCGAAGGTGTCTTCTCTTGTTGCTCCTTTGCAATTTGTTGCAACATAGTGGCAATGTGGTCAAACGATTGTTTCCAACTCTTATCACATGTGGGTGTTTTTTTTTTAGACTTGTAGATGTCTTTTGGTGGGAATCTTGGCAGAGGGAAGAGCCTTCTTTGGATATATGTAGGGAGATATTAGGTCGCTAACTCGTACTTCATCTCTTCCCAAGTCCTAGGCTCATGTCCTCGAACTCAGAGTTGCTTTTCATGGACTCTCCACCATTCTCTAGCACAACCAATCAACCGGAAGCAAAGAAATCGAAGTGTTTGTGTCTCTGTCAAGTTATAATAGTCAAAATATTCCTCCAAAGAATCTAACCAATCAAGGACGTAGCATGCATCCCTTTGTCCAGCAAAGTAACGAACTTCTGGAACCATCTTCAGTTAGGCTCTAATACCAAGTAATGTAGAAATAGAATCACAAGTGATCCTAATCCCAGCCAGGATCTAAAATTCTGGTTGAATAGAGAAGATGTCCTCTAATAGGCTTGGTTCTAGCTCTTAAACACTCTCTCACAGTAAACAAATAAAAGGAAAATAAGAAAAGAAAGAGAATTCGATGAAGAGTTGAGAAGGGGGAAGAACTAGTGAATGGGCATCTCACCCCTCAGGTTTAGGCATCTCACTCAACTACATCCCACAACACAACAGCATAAGCCATCTTTTTTTTTCTCTATAATAAATTCGTATTCAATGTTGTAGCCCCTTACAAACTTATATAGAAGACTGAAAACTGACTCAAAACACTAAAAATGAAAGGCCTCACCCAATCCCTAACTAACTGGGAAACCTAAAACTGACTAGAAAGAAATAACAAAGGAAATAGACTGAAAACAGGACTTTAACTAAAATAATAAATCAAATCCCGTTTTCCTACTTTCTACCCATATTTTAGGCCCGTCAAAGTGGCCCATTACTAAGAAAACCCAAGGGATCAAAGGCCCAATATATACATAATCCAACCCAAGGCTTATTTGCAATCAAATATGCCCATTAAGTGGCTTATCTACATCATTTGTCCCTCGGGATTACTTAAGCATGAAGTCTCATAATGGAGGAACTGCCTGATTGGTCACGTTCTTGGCAATAGACCACCATTTAGCATCATCAAATCCTCCATCACTAAGCAATGGAGGCTTAAAGCATTGATGTCCACTTGCTTATTTGATAATATGGCATCTTAATTTCAACTTCTCTGACGAAGCAGACAAACACACCCACCTTGGAAGGAGGCCCCTAGCTAGTTGGGAAGAAGCTTGTATTCCATCGTCACTGGGATTAGTATTCCAGCTTCAGCAAAGTGAATCTCCACTCCATTCCCTCATGGATTGCCTTCCCCAACCTCCCTCTTCATTATTTTTTGTGCTAAAGGTCTCAGTATAGTAGGCTCTATTGTTGGGAACCCTCATATTCTAATTAAAGTACCAAGTTATGGACAGACTTGCCTCTACAAGGATTTTTGTGGAAATCTCTACTGATGCTTCTCCCCCTTCCTTCCTTGCCATCATCGATGAAGAAGGCTTCTCCTTAAATCAAATTATTCACTATGAATGGCTTCCTGCTCAGTGTACCATTTACAAATTATTCGGTCATCACACCAAGTAATGTGTCCCTGATCCATCTACCATGCCTGAAGAGCCTTCTAAAATCGATGATGCCTTCTCAGGACCCTAATAGAGGCACAATAAGACATCACAATCATCGTCGCCAGAATAGAAGCCTGATGCAAGTCCTTGGTTTGAATCATGACCACTTTGGGACATTTAGACATTCATCTAAGGGACCATAAATCCTCCATGTTGCTACCGCTGGTTCAAATCGTTTCTCCATCCTTGCAAACTCTGACATAAAAGATGTGATGTCCTCTCCATCTGACAATGCCCTGTCACCTCAATCTGCAGCCGTTGAGGTAGCTCCCCCTTTCTCACCTCGATATGCGGCTGCAGAAGTTACTCCCCACCACCCTGGTTCACCATCTTCACACTCTACCGACAACTCTGATGTCCTCCATTTAATAAACCCTTCTTGTGAAACCCCTATCCTCCTTTTACCTCCAATCATGGGGGGCATCTCCTTTTCGCATAACCTTATCCCCAACTCTGTCTCTACCCACTTTATCCCTTCCTTTGACCCCACCCACTCCTTTAATCCAAACCCATCCATGAACCTGACCACCCACATTAACCCATTCACCTATCTTAACCCATCATTACTTTTAACCCTTCCATCTCCCTTACTTGACCCTCATCTGTGAATCCATCCTCGTCTTTTAATCTCATCTCCATTCCCCTTCTGTTGGATTCCTTGATGTCTCCCTCCCACCCCAATTGATCATTCGAGGGCTTCTCTCTCGCCCGTTGGCCTTGTTGCGCAGGCTTCCCCTACATCCACTGAAGGTGCTTCTCCCTACATTACTCTCTCATCCTCTCTTCTCGGGGTTGGGGCACAAACCCTATGTGTTAAGTCTCTCCGCCAACTGCGCTACAACCACTCTGTCAGCCTCTGCCTCTCCTCCAACCATCGCCAGCTACGTTGTCTCCTCGCAGGCCCTTCTGATGACCACACATTCTACCTTAGTTCGAGCTCCCCCTGCAACCATCTCTTTTATTTTTTATGGTGTCACAATGGTACTCTTCATCCAAAGCTGCCTTGAAGAAGCAAAAAACCTTGTCCAGCAAAGGCCCAATTGCCCCACGGTGAAGAACAGCTCCTTTCCAGTGGCGTTGTCGGCTAGGTCATCTATTGTTATCTAGGTTAAAAGTCAAGTTTCCTCATTTTGAAGTCTCTATCTAGTTTAGAGTGTGAAGTCTGCGAGTTGGAAAAGCATCAACGTGCTTTTTCTTCTTAGTTTGTGGTTCGTAGTTCTATATTTTATTTAGCCCATTCGAACATTTAGGGTCTTTGTCGTGCTAGAAATAGGCATGGGTCTATAAACTTTGTGACTTATAGACGATCACTCTTGTCTTACTCGGTTGTACCTTTTGAAGGATCGTTCCGAGTTTTATCTGTGACTGTGTTTCAAAAACTCATAATGTAATAAAAACTAAATTTGGTACCCCCTATTAAAAAATTTGTTCTGATAATGCTTTGGAATATGTTCAAAATGAAAATTCCGACTTTAGTACTACTCATAGTATGATTCACCAAACTAGTTGCTCCTACACTCCATAGCAAAATGGGGTGAGAGAACGCAAAAATAGACATTTGCTAGAGGTAGCTCGTGCTATTATGTTACATATGCATGTTCCAAAGTAGTTTTGGTGTGATGGGGTTTTAACCTCCTGCTATTTGATTAATCACATGTCGTCTTCCTTTCTTGCTAATAAATCCCCATTTTTTCCCAACTCACCCTACTTACATTCTCATTCTTATAAGTTGTCTCCTCAGTCCACTAAGTGTTTTTTTTTTGTTACCCTCGTATTCAAAAAAACTACAAGTGTTATGATCCGATTACCCAGATATATTTTGTTAGTGTTATGTGCCCTTTTTTTTTTTGGGCGCTCCCTTCTTTTCTTCCCAGACCTCTCCCTTTGGTGACAAGTGGACTATTACTCCAATTCCCTCCTTAATTCCTTTTTCTTATTCTCCCATTGCCAAACCCACACCACCTTTATAGGTGTATCAACAACTAAATAAGTCGGTACAACCCAGTGAGGTGTCTCCAGCTCCGGATTGTTTCACAACCTGTACCACGGTCTTCCTCTGGTGGAGCTCCAAGTTCAACTTTGATTGATGACTCACCAATCGCCCTTCATAAAGGTACAAGTTCCTATACTCAAAAGTCTTTGGTTGTGTACTCTATAGACTAATTTTTTTCTTTATCTCACCTTCCATCTTCCATTCATGGTTTTGCATTATCTTTATCTACTCACACCATTCCCTAACATTATTCTAAAGCTCTTCGTCTTCCTAGATGGAAAGCTGCCATGGATGTAGAAATGGATGCTCTTTTTGACCTGTAACACCTAGAGCTTGGTAGATTTGTCTCCTGGTCAAGTGTCATTGGGTGTACACCTTACGTACCATCCCCATGGCTCGGTTGAGACTTAGAGGCTGAAAGCCTGTCTGATTGCCATTATTTTGATATATTTTCTCCTATTTCCATATTGAATTCAGTTTGTCTGCTGATTTCACTTGTCGTCAATTTTGATTGGCCTTTACTTCAGTTAGACATTAAGAATGCCTTTTCTCTATGGGATTTGCAAAAGGTGTATATGGAGCAACCTCCGGGATATGTTACTTAGTGGGAGAATAGGAGTCGTGTATACATAAGGCTATTTATGGTCTTAAAACATTCTCCTCAGGTATGGTTTGAGAAGTTCAGTGCTACTTTTATCACCTATGACTTCTAATATAAGATTGGATCATCCCATGCAGGATCTTTACTAAATTCAATAAAATCAAATTCAAGGACCGATAGAATGAATAAAACAAAAAATAGAGAACGAAGGGAAGAATGGGGGTAGGGGAATAGGTTGGGTCAAGCATCTCACTCTTCCCTAGAGCATCCCACCCATGGGCATCCCACCTAATATGTCTCTCATAGCAATGCATCTCACAATTTTCCAGCACAAAAATCTCTTTATTTTTCATTCAATGAAATTCGTGTTCAATGTTGTAGCCCCTTACAAACTTATATAGAAGACTCAAAACTGACTCAAACACTAAAAAGGAAAGGCCTAACCCAATCCTTAAGTAATTGGGAAACCTAAACTGCTTAAATAACAAAGAAGATAGACTTAAAACAGGACGCTAACTAAACTAATGAATTAAATCCCGTTTTCCTACTTTCTACCCATATTTTGGGCCCATTAAAGTGGCCCATTACAAAGAAAACACATAGGATCAAAGGCCCAAGACATACATAACCAACCTAAGGCTTATTTGCAATAAAATAATCCCATTAAGTGACTTATCTACATCAACTTTTCTCAATGTTATTCTGTCCACTCTATTTTTGTGCGTCGCCAAGGAGATAAACTAATTGTCTTGATCGTTTATGTGGATGATATCATCACCTCTAGTAATGATATGGCTGGTATTTCTGAAGTAAAAGAGTACTTACAACAGTATTTTCAGACCAAGGATTTAGGTCAACTTTACTATTTTCTTGGCATTAAGATTGTGGGAAGCAAAAAAGGGATCAACTTATCTCAGAGAAAGTATGTCTTAGATCTTTTGTCTGACACTGGTAAGCTTACATCAAAGTTAGTGGACATTCCCATGGACCCTCATTAGAAGCTTGGAGTTAATGATGGTGTACCTCTTAAAGTTGTGTATCAGTAATGGAGTTTGATTGGAAAGCTGATATATCTCACTGTCACCAGACCGGACACCAGCGCTGAAATTAACATCACAAGGTAGCGTCTAGTCTTCGGACTATAGCAAGATGGTCATAGAACAAGCTTCGCTATGTGACTAGCTTAGTTGCGAGACTGGCTTGCTATATTCCAACTCTTTTACGGTTAAGAGTCCTCAATCAGTTTATGCAATCCCCTCAGAAAGTTTATTGGGATGCAGCTGTTCGGATCCTTCAGTACTTGAAGGGTGCCCCTGGTAAAGGACTTATTTATCGACCCAATAGACATATGGAGTTGGTTGTTTTCTTTGATGCTGATTGGGCAGGCTCTACCAGTGATAGTCGTTCTACTACAGGATATTATATCTTTGTTGGAGGAAACCTGGTTACATGGCTTAATAAGAAATAGACGACCATTGCTAGGTTTAGTGATAAGGCAAAGTATAGAACCATGGCTCATACTACTACCGAATTGATGTGGATTCGTTCATTGCTACAAGAGATGGGTTTCTACACCTATGAAGATGTATTGTGATAACCAAACAGCTATCTATATTGTCAGTAATCCAGTCTTCCACGAGAGGACCAATCATATTGAAGTGGATTGTCACTTTCTTTGGGATGCAGTATTAGAGAAGCTTGTCGAGACTCCTTTTGTCTCCTCTATAGATCAGTCGGCTACTAGGATAACATGTTTATCAAGACCTTATTTGCTCCTAGTTTTCACACTTGTCGTAACAAGACGAGCTTGGGTGATGTATATGCTCCAGCTTGAGGGAATTGTTGAGTTTCTAAGGGTGTTTTGGTCTTATTGGTTGTCTATTTATCTGTAGGGTTTGGTGCGCAAGGCACAGGGGTATTTTAGTCCCCATATTATTTTTATGCTTGAGAGTTGAGATATTATAAATAGAGGGCAGGGGCCTGCAGCTAGCTTTTCAATTCTAACCGCAGGCAGCCTCCCACGACTTCAGTTCTCTTTCTCTTTTTTTTCTTCCCTTCTCTCCTTCTCTTTGTCTTGATCTGCTAACAAGATCCTAATGTTCCAACGATAGATAACATTGGAACTTTCTTGAGAGAGAAAGAGAGCGGCCAACCCATGAACATACTCTGCCATGAGATTCAATGTTCATATCTCAATTTTTCAAGTTTAATATAATATATATATATATATATTTTCCATTTTACACGGCAATTGATTAAATAGTTGAAAGTAACTCTTTTCGCCCTTCTCTTGTGCTGGCTTCCTTTGGTTAGGGTCTTTGCCCTTGTTTGCCGATCTTTTTTTTCTCTTTTGGTTTAATACATTTTCCATTCACCCAAAAAGAAGTCTTAGCATATTCTGTCAAAAATGAATTGTACAAAGATTAAAGACTAATGCTTATGTACAGTATGTTTCAATTCTTTATAAATCGTCAAATATTTTATACAGAATATTGAATAAAAAATCTTTGTAAAAAAAGGATGCAATGCAACCCATGAGCATATTATGCCACGGGATACGTGGGGTGGTCCTAGGAGGGGTGAGTCAGGAGATGGTCGTAACTTTCGGCATTTTTTTACGCAAAGTGGGCACTCTCAAGACTCAAACCCGGACATTTGCCCTGGCAGCACAAACCTTTTACCATTGCTCCAAGCAATCAACGGGATATATCAGACATTGCATTAAAATTTGAATTGCAATTGATGTTTACATAATACATACTGTTGAATAAATTTATATACCTTCCAATTTGTCTAAACATTGGAAAATATTGAAGAAAAAAAAATGACCCAGTCAAAGCAAGACATAATCGGCCAACAGACATTGCATTTAAATTTCAATTACAAACAAAAAGAACCCAAACTATGTGTGATGACATTTGATATCAGTACAGTAGCAAATCCTGTTAAACAGTCATGGATGATTTTCATTCCTACCAATTATGTGTGTTGGTGCTTATGATAAATTTCTTTAAAATTTCATCCTAAAACTCCACACTTCCATGGGCTTTTGGAATTTTACAGTACTTCCAGGGACATGCATAAACTTTCACAAAGTGCACTTCTGCAGGGACTGAAGTCAACATTGAATCTCTCTTTTAGAACCTTAGTTGACATTAGCATGTTTCTTCACTTGTGATTACAAGTCATCTACACACGATGACTACCGCAAAATATTACAGACAACAATGCTTTATCTAGTAACAATTATAAACTAGCTAATGAAAAACGAATGAATTGACTCCAATTAGAATGAGTCCATAAAAGGATAGACCCAACTTAAAGTAATAAGGAGCTCTGATGCCAGATTTACCATTGGTACCACTATTCTGTCATAACCCATTTGTCTCAAGAAGGTAAAAGAGAGCAGGCCAATACTTTGAGTTAATATCCTGATCAACAAAAAGGCCACAATGAGGATCATGAAGGTTAAATGCAAACAGTAAAAAATCATAACAAACTGTAATGTTTCAATAAGACAACCATTATAAGGTTGGCAAGGCGGGGATCTTTTCCATTTCCCAAGGTGTTCTCAGAAGATAGTCAAAAATGTTTTGCAAAGATGGAAAAAGAGGAAAATACCAAATGCCATAACATTTCAATACATTTAAAAATCCCAAGCTAAAAATCCAAAGTCCCTGGACAACTGCAAGATTTTAAAATCATTGAAACTTTATGACTCAACCAAGTCGATTTGCATAGATACTCATCTCTGATGGATAACCCAACAGAAATGAATAGATATATAACGTCTTTTAGCTTTATTCCATTTTTTTTCTTTTTTATTTCCCTGCCATGCATGGTTTGAACCAAGGGGCAAGGGGGGGCAATTGCCGACAATATTTTTCATTTAATATTTACATGATAAGAAAAGGGGCAGACTCAGTATTGTGAGTCCCCCTAATCCAACCCAATATCCAAGCCATATGCTCTAGGGTTCGGTTAGTGGTGTTTGTATTATATATGTAACGTAGCATATAAATTATAATATAAAGCAAAGACTAGGTAACACTTGTACAACTACACTGTAGATTGTATGTTCGCGTATATCACAGATGATCTCTAAGAAGAGAATCCTATTTGGTAATAACAAATATGATACATTAACTAATATAAATCTGTGTTTTCACAGTTCAAAACTGTTGACTGGCCAATGGATAATCAGTTCAAACTATCCGATCACTCAACTTGTTTGAAATAGATGGGTTTGGACCATTGTGCTACTGGTTGGTTTGCAATACATATAAAAGGCTGTCAAGAGATTTAAATCGAATGTTTAATACAACATAGCAATGCCTTAACCACTAGTGTAGCACCATTTCCAGTGCTACAAGAACCAATTTTAAATTGCATACACTAGGTATCGGAGCATAGTCTACATCAATTCATCATTCTTTCCTTTTTCTGAAGAAGACTCATTAGATGGTTCAGACTCCTCAGATTGTGTAGCACCATTTCATGTGGTCTGTCACGACATATTCCATGCATGCAGCAAATTTCAGCGTGACGACCCTTAACAAGGAGCCAAGAAGACGGTTTTTGTTTTACATGACATTTTTTTTTTTTTTGATAGATTGAATATGTATATATAATCCATTCTCTTTGAAAGGGGAGGGGAATTCTCCGAGCAAGCCAACATTTAGCGAGACCAAGCTTCCAAATATGGGAGAAGGGGTAGTCGAAGGAAAGATGGCCGGTATCTTCAATACCATTCCAGCAAAGGCAACAAGCAAGGGAGACAAGAATGTGACGATAGATGAGGAGGATTGGGTAGGGAGGCAGTTGGAGAGGGCGCTCCAGATAGTAAGGCTATGGCGAGGGATGTGAGCCCAGACAACATTGTGCCAAGGGATGGAGGGTTAGAGGATCGAGAGTGGTTCCAAGCCAAAGAGGAGGAGAAGCATCCCAACAGGGAAGGGGACCAAACGATTCGATCGGCAATAGAAGAAGGGAGAGGAATCGAATTGAGGGATTGCATATGATAGAAGGAGAGGGGATGTTGAGAGGGGTCCAAGATCCATTGGAGATAATAGAGAAGACACTAGAAGATCTAGGAAAACTTGAGGAATAGACCGATATATGACCCACAATCAAGGATAGCACTCCAATTGGGTGCCAATTATCAAGCCAGAATGAGTATTAATACCATTGCCAATTAAAGATTTGATGGCAATCAAGGCCTGGGGTCTAGCAAGAAGGATCTTCTGCCAAACCCAAGAGGAGTTGGGTTTGATGCTACAAGTCCAAAGGGAGTCATTGCGGAGAAGGGAAGAGTAGACCGAAGTCACCCAGATGCCTGGATGTTTGAATATCACCTTCCAGGACAGCTTAAGGATTGTTGCCATCCTTGATTCATTCCTTGATTCACCAAATGCCAAGACCGCCTTTGCACTTGGGAAGGCAAACAGAGGACCAGAGGATGGAGTTGAGAAATTTGGACCAAATCGGAACCTTTCCACAAGGAACAGAAGAGGGATTCAATGGATTTGATAGTGGATTTGGGAAGCTGGAATACTCCTGACCAGTATTTCAAAAATAGGAGAAGACAATCTGGTTCCGTTTCTTAGGTCAAACTAAACTTTTGATTCAAGATTTGGTCAAGTTATACTTACTTTTGAATGCCAATGGATTATTAAGGCCTTGGCCTTAGTTTTTTTTTTTCGTTGCATTAGACCAATTTTAAGCCCAAATATTAGGGATTTAAGGCCTATACGGGAATCAGGATTAGTGACTTAGTGTTTCAATTTTAGTCAGTAGTCAAGAAGCCTTCTATTTTGTTTTCTACATAACTCTTTTGCTTGTGCGTGAGCCCAAATATAAACATTAGTTATTTAAGGCCTATAAAGGATTACTGTTAATTTCTTTTTCAGCAAGTTAGAAGCCTTCCATTTAGTTTTCTCTAATATTCGCTTGTGCATGAAGTGATGTAGATCAAGAGAGGTTCTAGAACAAGTACTCACGCCAAAAAAGCCCAAATCCAAGTCTAATGGATTAAATAAGTAGCAAATAAGTTATATGGCTCATGGGGTGGGAATTTTTATGTTGTAATGGGGCTATTTTGAAATCCCATAAACGAAAGATAAGTGGCCCTTATGAATATAACTAGTTCGTTGTATCTAGTCCTCTAAAGTTGTGAGCACTTGGGGATATCAACAATTTATTGAGGATCTCAATAAGTTAGTTTCATCGTTAGTTGTCAAAGACCTTCAAAATGTAAGTTTTATTTAATATCTTGAAAAGAGTCCCAATGTAAGTCCTTGAAATGTACAGGCCATAAAATCTAGGAGGAAGTACCAATAAGGGTCTAGAACCCTCCAAACCTCTCTATAAAAGGAGCTGCCGATAAGCATTTGAAATCAGAATTTTAATGAAATTAAGTTTATACAATTCTTTTGTGAGAAACAGAGCTCAAGGGAGATTCAGTTCCTAGTGATAGGCCGGGGAGTTTGCCTAGTAGCTGAGATACTAGCCTAGGCTTGGAGTGGGACTCTTCAAATCATGTCTTTCTTCTTCTATCTTATTTCCTCTATTCTAATCTTGCAAAAATCAAGTAAGTTTTGAAGTTGTTCAGTTGTTCTATCATTTATTTGGAGGTTAGTTAAAGATATTCCCTGTTGTGTATCATCTTTTATTCAAATCTGAAGTTTCTCTTAATCTGATCACTTTTAGGTGATGAGCTCCCATTAACTTGGACTGGTTCTAAAGTTTATTACAAGGTTAGACCAGGCTCCATTATTTGGTATCAGAGCCATGGCTGAAGGTAGCTATAATACTTCAAATCAGACTTCTGAGTCCACTGCACAAGTGATCAACATGCTAAAACAGTTGACTGATCATATGAACAAGTATGCTAAAACAGTTCTGAAGCTTATTTTGTTCCTACTTATGGCTATTGCACATTCGTGGGCCAATAGCAATTCCAGTAAGGTTTTTCAAAACCAAGGTTCCGCATCAAGAGATGTCATACATGCCAGCATAATAAAGGTGCAAAGCAAAATACAGGACTATACTCCCCTCTGCCTGTACTCATGCACGATGGCTGCATATCAGCATGGACTTCATGGTCGGACTCCCCACTACTAGGGAAAAGCATGACTATCTATGTGGTAGTCGACAGGTTCTCAAAAATGGCTCATTAAATACCTTGTCAAAAGAGTTATGATACCGACCAAATTATAGCCATATTTTTCAAAGAAGTGGTGCAAAACTATATGGACTGCCAGAATTGATTGTCTCCAACAGTGATGTTAAGTACATGAGTCATTTTTGGAAATCTTGTGGTGAAGGAAAAATACAAAATTGCAAGTTGCAATTTTCTATGATTTTTACCCACAAACGGATGGACAATTGGAAGTTGTGAATTGAAGTTAAGGCAAACTTCTACAGTGCCTTGTGTGAGATTACAAGAAGACTTGGCCGTCAATTTTCGACATTTATGAGTTTTCCTACAATAGTTTCGTAAACTGCACCACGAGTCGCACACCTTTTGAGATAATACTTGGCCTTCAGGCAAAAGCCCCATCGATTTGGTACCCCTCCCTCATGAACGAGTTAGTGCTGAGAAGCGAGGACAATGAGTCTATAAGGCATGTCACTGATGTCACACCGATGCACGTTGGCGCATTGGGATAGCAATAATTCCTACAAGGCTGCAGTTGATCGTCATCGCCGGTTCATGAAGTTTCAGCTGGCCGACATGGTCATAGTAGGGATTGCTCCAAAGAGGTGTACACATGGTACCAACACAAAGCTGCACACTCAGAAGATGGGTCCATTTACTCCATTAAAGGTGTTGAAGCAAATCAGATCTAATGTAATGTAGGACGGGATTTGACAACCAAACCAGCCCCAAAACTGCAGGAACTTTAAACAAAAGAACAACAAAATCCACCAAGTAAACCAACAGCAGTATACTAACAAATCTGGACAGCAGGTTCTAAATCCTTGCAGTCGATCCCAACAGCTTCAGGAAAACCTCAACAGGAGAATATTAAAAAGCATATGATAATTTCAAATTACTATTAGGTGAATCAGTCCATTGAGGAACAAGGGCAGCAACCAACTTCATCACAGATTAGGTAAAACCAGAATCAACTCCACCAAACAGCAACATAGTGAACTCAGAACTCAGAATTGCAGAAATCAGTGATCACCAGTTGTAGGACTAAATAGTAGCAGAAACTAGGATATTAAATAGGCAACATATTTCAGCAAAGCAAAACAGAAACAGAATTCAGATCTAAACAGACTTAGCATTCGGCCAGAATTGAGAATTTATATAACAATAAAATTCCAGGTCTGATTGACCTCAAATTAGGATCGAGTCTCCCTTTCCATTGGCTCAATAATCGATCCAAAGATTAAGGCCATCCGATGGCTGGAACTCCAAAACAGAATTGGGAAAGTAGGAACAGATCTGGTATTTCCATTACCAGAATTCAATCACAGTTTAGACCTCTTACCTGATTTGATGGAACAGTAATGGAGCCTTATAGTAACCTTGAAAAAGAACGAAAACACTTGAAGAAGAAGTAAAACACTTGTAGCCGATCCTCCCGGGCTTCCCGCTGCAAGGAGTCGAATGGATCAAATACCACTCCCTTTCACTGCGATCAAACACACAGTCTACCCAGCAGATGCATAGCAGCAACCAGCAAGCAAGTTTTTTTTCATTAATCTAATCAAATCATGGGCTACTAATGAGCCCTCTCTTTATTTATAATAGTGATGGGGGAGGGAATTACAAAATAGAAGGTTCCTAAAAAGGAAACCAAATATTCTCCTAATACAATAGTTACCAAAAACTGAAATTAGAAACTAACTGAAACTAGAAACTAGTTGAAAAAGGAAACTAACTACTAATGACTTGACTCAATTAATAACTTGACTCCTAAGGAAACAAATATAACTCAAATCAAACCCAACTAAAAAAGAGAACTAATGAAAATGGAAACTAACTAGTAATCCCGTACTCAATCTTAGAGCCCCTTTTAGACCCATAAAAGTGGTATATTACACTCAAAACACATGGGATCAAAGGCCCAACATGTATGGAACCCAACCCTAGGCTTATTACTAATAAAACAAGCCTATTTTGGTAATTAATCTGCAACATAATGCCTACACGCTTGAGTTACCACCAGATGTCCATTAGCAATATTTTTTTCATATTGTTGACCATATACTATATGAGGGATATCTCATATTGATGAGGGTGATAATGAGCACACCCTTCAGTTCCCATAGTTTGTTTCATCGGATTAGGTCGAGAGTCACGAGATTGAATACGTCGTCGACAACAAGTTCACCATGACATGGAAAGGAGTCGGTTATCACTCTTTCCTTGTCAAGTGGAAAGTCGACCAAGGCATGATTGTAAAAGGATTCGTGGAGATTATTTCAAGCACATCAACCAGGACCCTTGTGAGCATTATACGTCCTTTCTACATAAGTTGGAGCCGAACGCTTTCAAGCAAGGAAGAGCTGAAGTAGATCAAGAGAGGTTCCTTCCAGCACAAGTATACATATCGGAACAAGTCCAAGTCCAAGTCTAATGGATTAAATAAGTAGCCTAATAGGTTATATGGGTAATGGGGAGAAATATTTATGTTTTCTACTGTAATGGGCCAATTTTGAATGCCCATATCGAAGGATAAGTGGCCCATACGAATTTAACTAGTTAGTTATATTGCGTCCTCTAAAGTTGTGAAGTCTTGGGGATCTCAAAAGGATAGTGTAAATAACAAGAAAGAGGAAGAGAAAGAGGGATGGCTGTATTTGGGAGTGACAACCTTAGGGTTGGGACTGCTTCTTCATTCAATATATAGACTAGCTATAACAGAAATATAACATGAATAGGAAACTAGGAAGGACTAACTTATTCTAACACAACCACTAGAGACCAAAATACCCCTAGGAGGGGGGAATCATCACTAGCGCTAACTTCAGCCCACGATTCCCTCTTGCTTATTAGTATTGACTTCTAACACTCCCCCTCAAACTGGAGCATAGATGTCAATCATGCCCAGCTTATTACAAATGTAATCAACTCTACCACTTCCCAAAGACTTAGTGAAAACATCTGTAAGTTGTTCCCTTATGCAAACATCAATTGTAGAAATAATTCCTTGTCGTAGCTCCTCCCGAACAAAGTGACAATCTACCTCAATATATTTTATTCTCTCATGAAACACTGGATTTGACGCAATATGAATAGTAGCTTCGTTATCACACCACAACTACATAAAGGAAGTGCACTAAAACCCAAGTTCTACCAACAACTATTTCACCCACATCAAATCACAAGTGACATGTCCCATGGCACGACAATCAAACCCTAATCGAGCCACAACAACCTGCTTTTTACTCTTCCACGACAGAATATTTTTACCAATAAAAGTACAATACCCAGTGGTTGACCGCCTATCAACAAGAGATCCAGCCTAATCAGCATCATAAAAACCTTCAACACGTCCATGTCCATGATCAGAATATAAAATACTACGACCTTGAGCCTTCTTAAGATACCTCAAAATATGAACAACAGTTTCCCAATGGGACATATGTGGAGACAAAAAAAACTAACTCACAACACTGACAGAGAAGGCAATGTCAGGTTGAGTCATAGTCAAATAATTCAGCTATCCCACCAACCTTCAATACTTCTCAGTATCTTCTAACACATCGTATCCTTCAATAGTAAGTTTCACATTTGGATCCATCGGATATTCGGAGTATCAAGAGGTTTGGTTCTTAACATACCAATCTCTATATGCAAATCCAGAACATCCTTTCTCTGAAAAATTGATTTCCCGTCCTTAGTTGGGCAATTTTAATACCCAAAAAGTATTTCAACCTTACCAGACCCTTAGTTTGAAAATGTTGTTGTAAATGCACTAACAAATTTTGGATTCCTTCAAAATTATCTCCAGTGTTGACAATATCATCAACATACATAACTAGAAAAATCCTCCTTACACCAGGCTTCTGATAAAACATCGAATGATCATTATCACACCTCGACAACCCAAATTCACAAACCACATCAGTGAACCTACCAAACCATGCCTAAGGAGACTATTTCAAACTATAGAAGGACTTCTTAAGCTTACACACCATACTAGACTCACCCCGTGCAACAAACACTAGAGATTGCTCCATGTATACTTCCTCATGCAAATCACCATGAAGAAAAGCATTCTTTACATCAAGCTGATATAACGGCCAATAAGACGAAGCCGCAAGAGATATCAAAAGACGAATAGATGCCAACTTGGCAACATGAGAAAAGGTATCCAGATAGTCAATACCATAAACATGGGCATTACCCTTTGCAACTAACTGAACCTTCAACCGAGCAAGAGAACCATCAAGGTTAACCTTAACCACATAAACCCAGCAACACCAATAGTTGATGTTCCCTTAGGCAACGATACGTCCCAAACCAGATTCTCCTCCAAAGTGAGCAGTTCTTCCATAGCTATCCTCCATCCAGGATTAGATAATGCCTCTGAAATAGGCTTAGGAACAGGATGACAGGAAACAGTCAAAAGACAATAATGAAAAGACAACAACAAACTAGAATAAGACACAAAGTTAGAAATAGGATGTTGGGTACAACTCGTAACACCCTTACGTTGTGCAATAGGAAGATCTAGATCAAACAAAGGAATGCCTAGAGTAGATTCATACCCTTACGTTGTGCAATAGGAAGATCTAGATCAAACAAAGGAATGCCTAGAGTAGATTCATGGACAAAGAGGATGAGGCAGGTATAGTAGAGATAGGGTGTTAATGCTTCCAAGGACAACAAATATAAAACTGTTGAACAACTAGTGGAGGAGGTGGTGGTGGCAACTCTACTTCCGATGCAACCTGTGGAATAGAATGAAGAACAATATAAAATGGGAGATCATCATCCAGCTCAGACAAAACAAATGACTAATCCAAGTAGGACGTGGACTCAAAAAATGATATATCAATAGTAATAAAATATTTTTTTAGAACAGGAGAATAACATTTGTACCCCTTTTGAGTACGCGAGAAGCCCAAAAAGAGACACTTAAGAGCTCTAGGATCAAACTTAGACAAACCTGGACGATGATCACAAATAAAGCAAACACAACGAAAAACATGAGATGGAAGAACAAAAAGTGGGTCAAAAGGAAACAATAAAGAATGAAGAATACCATGAGACAAAACAGAATAATGCATACGATAAATAAGATAACAAGCAATCAAAACAGCATCAGTCCAAAAATGTTTGGCCACCTTCATTTCAAAGAGAAGGGACCGAGCAACCTTCACCATATGTCAATTCTTCCTTTCAACAACTCCATTTTTTTTAGGAGTAGCTGAACAGAAAGACTGATGAATCATTCCACAACTAGCCATGAACTGAGAAAAAGGACTAGAAAAGTACTCTTTTGCATTATCACAACGTAAAACCTTAATGGTCACATTAAACTGGTTTTGAACTTCAGCAACAAAGGCACAAAGGATGATAAACAACTCATAAAGATTTTTCATTAAATAAATCCAAATAACTCTAGAGTGGTCATCAACAAAAGTAACGAAATATTTAAACCTAACTTGGATGTAACAGAACAAGGACCCCATACATCCCAGTGAATCAAAGCAAAAGGGTGTGTAGACCGTTTATTAACTCGAGGGCGATAGCTTACACGATGTAGCTTCTCAAATTAACAAGACCCACATTCTAAACTAGAAAGAAAACTAAAACGAGGATCAAGCTTCTGTAGACTTTGTAAAGACGGATGACCTAACCAGCAGTGAACCTGATAAGGATAAGAACACTCAAACAGGCAATAGAAGGAGGATTGTCTTCAAGAAGATATAGCCCCCAACTCAATGGCCTCTACCAATCATCTTCGTTATAAGGTCCTGAAAAACACATGAGTGGGAAGAAAATGTTACAGAACAATTGCAAGCACGTGTGAACTTACTTACAGACAAAAGATTAAATGGAAAATGTGGCAAATAAAAGACAGACAATAATGACAGAATAATTAAGACAAATTGTGTCAGTGCCATTGACCTTTACAACGGAACCAATGGCCAACGTGACATAAGAAGAATTCCTTAAAGGAAGAAAGCATACCTGAAACACCGAACATGTGATCCGGTGCACCAAAATCTATTATCCAGGGACGAGAAGAAGCGCAGAGACATGCAATGGCATTACCTATCTAGACAAAAGTAGCAGTGGAAGGCTGAGGAGCCTGAGTCTGAAATTGATTGTATTGTGCAAATTCTTCATCGGTCATCTCAACCATCTTACCCTCAGATTGTCCAAGCTGAGAAGGTTCAGCAACTATTGTTGAATTAGCAAAATGTTTCTAAAAAGGTTTGCCATGAAATTTCCAACGGAAACGTTAGACTAATCATGGTTTTCCACAATGGTGGCATGTGCGTACTAACCTTGAACTATCTAAAGGGTTACTAATAGGTTGCCCCTTGCTATTCCCATTTCCTGTACCACATGGAGCTCCACAATTATCACTCTGTGCTACAAGTGCGGAGCTGTCCACTGGTGTAGGATCATGAGAATTCTCTCAAGATACTCATAGGACTCGGGGAAAAAGTATCTGCAAGAGATGCCACTTCATCACTTCCAAAAATCTAAGAACGAACAGAGTCATACTTTGTTCCAAGACCTCCCAAAAATCCCACAATTGCAAGTTGCTAACGATGGCTCTATATGTTCTTCACATCACCACTAATAGGAAGTAGAGAGTTCAACCCCTAATACATACTCTTGAAATCAGCAAAGTACTGAGTAGAAGGGTGACCCTTTCGATCAACCCTGTAAAACTCTTGAGACAACTCATAAATCCGAGAAAAGCTGTCTTGTCCAAAATACAGAACATTCAAATACTCCCATTTCACAGTGTCGATGTGAGTAACTATATTAACAATAGAGTTCTCTATCGAGTTCAACAGCATTCCCAAAATCCGTGCATCAATAGTATCCCGTGTGGTGTCTGTGGTAGACTTCATTGTAAGATGACTATGTTGATCACAATCAGTCAACACCAACTGCACAAGTTTCTTCCATTGTTGAAAATCAACAGCTCCTGAAAGTTTTTCCTTTGCGATCCTATGGGAAGAGACGAGACCACCTAAGTAACAACATTTTTTGCTTCAACTTCAACCATTATCACAAAAGAACCAAAAATCGATTTTCTAGCATGTGGCAATTCGAGTCTTTGGAATGACTAGGGATAGCCTGGATAATCCACAGTCAAATTTTGGATTCAAATTCAACTATATGCCCTCCGTGTATTGGCATGGTCCCCATATATTTCCATGCATGTGTACTATAACCTTACCGGTATTGTGCACTCTCCCATTTCTTGGATTTTTCGAATCCCTATTTTGAAAAATGAAAAACTCCTTGGGCTGAAACTTTACATGTGAGCAGGTGACCTAGGGGTACCTATCCACAATATCTGTGTCCTGTGTAAAAGAGGCCAATGCCATTCACACAGTTGTGCATGAATCTTTAGCCCTTTCAAATTGTAAAAAGAACCAGAAGAATGAAATGGCAAACAATTAAATTGCTATATAAAATTTCCCTAAGAAGGCAGCGGCTTAAAGCTGGTAAATTATCACTTACTAATGATAGAACATACAAATGTACCTTTTCAAGAGCTATTATGATCCAAATTATGAAATAAAGCCGTGAAACAAAGATTATAAAAGCAACTGAAAATCCAATCGAAAATGTCCGTATAATGAAACCTGTCATTCTTGTGTCGGCTGAAAACAATAACATCTGCACCAAGTCGCATTGTGCTTGTCTTGAAGCCATTTCCATCTGTATTGCCACAAGGCAACCAATTAACATAATGGAAAGGACAATCAGAAGAAAATGCGAAAGCAGCAGCATAGGATCCATACACTGTCCAATGGCATATTTTGATTTCTTTTCTGAAAAGCCAAAGCTCATACATCGACGCATTGTGTCTGGATCCATCCCTCCTCCATCATCTAGTTATTGCCAATCACAAGTATTCAAATGGGCAAGATTCAGATAAAAGATGTGTTAACCACACAATTAAGTAAATTCTATTTTGCATCGACCATATTTCTATTAGTAATAACTTCTAAAAAGAAAAAAGACTACCTTGAATTAGCAAAGCTGGACTTCCATCTCGTGGAATTGAGATTTTATCTACAATGATAAAGGTAGCCCCATTTTGTATCTATTCCATGCAACCAACATTAATTGCAAAACATAAAAGGATATTCATATAGCTGAACTAAACTACAAGAACTTGACTAAAAGCTTGAAGAAATACTCACTAGATAGCAAGACAAAAACTGAAAATTGTGAAAGAACAAGGAATAGCTCATGAAAGAAAAGAAAAACAGAGTGAACATCTAAGGCCTGAAGTAGGCAGTCATTGATGAGGAGTGTCAACAGCATAGTCTGTACACTGAAATGCTAGAGAATCAGGATGCCCCTTCGGTTCCAACACCTACTAAGTGGGACTATGGAACCCGGCATGTACAAACTCTAAAAATGCTTTTAGATGGTCCTTGCAACCTACCCAACTGGCAGCATAAACTTCCTCTGAAACATGGCTTATCGTCTCCGTTTTGACAGAAACCAAGACAAAACCTTGAGTCAGTACTGACTCATACCAAGTTTGGGCCAGTGTTGACCTGGATTCAACCATATTTTGCACATTTCAGTGGTTTCGACCAGTTTTGACTATAAAAGACCAAATTTCTTCCACTTTTGACCAGTTTCAACCAGCCCATGACATGTCGAGTTTTGCCAGAAAATACCAGGTTTCAACCCATATCTTGGTTTCAGGCTTGGTCGAAACCAGCCTCAAGATCGAGATGTCGATCCTTGCTCTGAAGTTTAATAATATTTAACGGACAGAAAACAAATATTGTCTTTTCTACATTTTCTACACTATTTTTGCAAGTGGCACAGAGAAACAATCTTAGAATAGAGGAGAGGGGAACAAAAAGATGCTTCAGAACAAATAACAAACCTCATCAATTGCATTATCAAGAAGCTCCGCTATGGCTGCAAACAAAGGCAACAAGGAAATGGTAAAAGAAATGGAAGTTGACGTGAAATGCAACAAACTGGAGTGGAATGCCCAAGTCAGGATATAGTGAAGGAAATGAATTATACAAGCAAATTTCACATACCACCAAAAGCCCACTTGTGTGAAGTTGCATTTGAGTGAAGAAACTTGGGATGAACCCGTAAATGATTTTTCCCACCTGCATGTCCGAGAAGATAGTAGCAGCAGTCAAGAGACGGGAGATACAGATGTAAATGGATAGTCAATCCTCAATTTGAACTTGTATCCATTTATTCAGATATTTATTTGGATAATCAAATATCGGATATGAATTCAGATATCTTTGATATCGAAATGATAATCAGATACAGATTCGAATATTGATGTATCCGCTTCAATATCCACTCTGATTATAACTTAATATTATCTATAATTATCTAAGAACGTAGGATTTACACGTATTATATATTGTATGTTTATTTATATTCTCATCAAGTGTACATAATTGGTTTAATTTTTAAATTTTATTTATTGTTAAGTAATGTACTTACCGCAGGGGTATTATTGTCCCTGCGGTGCTCTGTTTTCTGTTTTTTTGATAAGTCACGATAGGGGGGGTCCGTGCTGTGTTATATTTGGCTGTCTTTATTTTTCCTAGTTAGGATATAGTTGGGTTGAGTTTTGAATGTATACTATTAGTATCCTACCAAAAGTCTGACTTTGCTTTGCTATTCGAAGTAACCTGGCAGACCACAATGAACTTAGGGTTAGATCTCTCTTCCTCTTCCATCAAATATCTCCATCTTGTCTCCTTCAGTTATTGCGTAGACTGGTGATTAGTTTATCTTTTATTACATGGTATCAGAATCACTGAATCAGTCTTCACCTTCATTCTCATAGTCTGCTTTTGATAGCCCATTCAAGGACTGCGATTTTTTGGTTGCAGCAACCTATGCTGCTTACATTCCATCTATAGCCCGAGTTGATGATAATATGACGATAAACTAAGGCCTTCTACTGCCTATACCTAGCTATTCATGGAGATATTATGGTACCAGATTCATGTTATCTGCATACAATGGCTAATGGCTCACATTCTGGAATTTTTATTTGAAGATATAGAGATCTTCAATTACTTTACAGTGGGCCATCAGATCCCTCTCTTGTCTTGGGGGTTTATTGATACTACTGTAAGGTACACTCGATCCCTATTCTGGACTGATCAAAGCCCCTGATCTTCTGCAATTTGGTTTCTCCTCCAGCCTGGGTGACACTCTGTTTTGGGGAGAAAAATCAGAAAATCAATATCTGAAATTAGGTTGGAACTGACTAGCAGATACCCAGAATTTTTTTAGGCACTATTGTCCTCTAGTAGTAGGTCCTTCAACCTTAATCTGAGGTCCATCTGATCTGCTGATCACTGAAAATTTGCAATCACCCAAAATCTGGGCTCTTAAGTATCAGATTGATTATTTTTAGCACTGGTTTCTGGATCTTCACTAGCTACCTGTGATATTTTGGGGTTTCTTTCCCTTGTTGGTCTGCTATATTTCTCCATATTTGGAGACCTAACAATCATTTTTTTTTTCCTGAGTTAAATTACAAGGTGCTTTGTCTTTTACATGGATTCAAGAACCTCATAGTAAAAACATTATGCTAGGGCATTACCCATCAGAACAAACGACGTGCTATACTATAACCAGGATGTAGTGAAAAGTGAGCAAGGGTTAGTTAGGATGTCCCTGGAGTCTAGAACTAATGAATGTTATGAGGAGAAGAAGGATTGACATAATCTGTATTCGAGACCCCATCTAGCTGTGTTCTACTTCGTTACTGTTTTTGTCTCTTGTATCCTTGCACTTTTTCCTTTCCTCTTCTTGATCCTTGCTTGGATCCATGTAGCCGACCTCATGAAGTTGGTATAAGGCTTTGTTGTTGATGTTGTTTGTTGTATTCAAGAGACTACGGAAGGGCCAAAAATCTAAGGAGTAGGACAACTTTAAACTTTGGCATTCTGGGGATGAAAATAATACAAGTGGATTGGGCAGAATAGTAGACAAAGATTTACAAAAGGATGTCGTGGATGTCAAAAGATTCGGAGATAGTATTATACCCATCAAGTTTGTCTTGGAGAAAAAGGCTCTCAGCATTATTAGCACCTATGTACCTCAAGTAGGATTGGATGAAAGTAATAAGTTACAATTTTTGGATCACATGGATGGATTAGTGCAAGGTTTTAGTCAAGGAGAAAATTTTATACTAGGAGGCGAACTAAAAGGACATGTTGGGAACGACCGTTCGTAGAGGCTATGAAAGTGTACATGGATGATATGGTTTTGCAGAAGGAATCAAGGGATCTCAATTTTAGATTTAGTTGTGGATTATGATCTCTCTGTTGTAATTACTTGCTTTGAAAAGAGAGAGGAGCAATTAGTTAGCTTCAAAAGTGGGCATCATAGTAGCCGAATAGATTCCTTCCTAACTAGAAGGTCCGATAGATTGTTATGTGAGGATGTAAGGTTATACCAGGGGAGAGCCTGCCACACAACATAGATTAGTAGTCATGGCTATATGCCTCATTACACAAAATCATAAGAAATGCGAGCTTATTTTCTCTAGGATAAGGTGGTGGGGCGTAAAACGAGATACTTTGAACCATTTACCGATAAATTGGTCAAACAAGGAAATGGGACTTTTAGGGAGAAGTAATACAATGTGGAACAAGATGAAGACTCATATTAAAAAGATTACTAAAGATCTCTAGGGAGACTTGGTGATGGGATGATGAGGTTCAAGTAGTCATAAGACCAAGAAAGCTAGTTTTAAAACATGGCAAAGTACTAAGGATGTAGAGGATCTACAAAGGTATAAATTTCCCAAAAATGAAGATAAAAATATTGTGAGAAAAAAGCGAGGGCGAAGAAATATGAAGATCTTTATAATAATTTGAGCAAAATGGCTATCTATAAGCATGGTTTAAGAACTCGGCGAGATCTCGACAAGATCTTGCTGAAATCTCGTTATTTCCAAAAGGCGAGATGGCCCAACTGGCGAGGCAGAAAACTGACCAAATCTCGAGTGAGATTTCGAGATCTCCCTGACATCTCGCCGAATCTTGCTATATCTCACCAAATCTCACCAATATCTCGCCAAATCTCTCCTCTCTCTACTTTTTTGAAGGAAAAACACCAAGGAGCCAAGACTTTCGTGCTTTCGCTTGACGATCTTCAGCCCTACACTCATTAAAGCTTAAAGAGTAGAGAATATTACCTCCTCATCTACATTTGGAGTTACTTTTCTTATATATGATGTCTTTTAAATTCTTATGATTATGTCATGTGTTGATTTTGGAATGTGGATTGTGGAATAGAGCGTACTAGCCTAAGGTCCAAAGAGTCGAAGACTACTTACATAGGGTATGAAGTCAAAGTACCATTTGAGTTTGTTTTTTGCAAATCTGATGTTTCCATTGTGTTTAGAATGGCTATAATAGGGTAAATATACAGTTTCAGGGCCTACAAAGGCCATATGCCCACCGAGATCTACCAGCGAATAAACCGCCCGAAAAATACAAGGTTTCAGCGAGATCTCGCCAAGATCTCTTTTTTTGGGATAGCGAGATTGATGGCGAGATCGAGTTTTAAAACCTTGTCTATAAGATATCTAAAATGAAGGAAAGGAAGAGTAGAGATCTCAACCAAGTTAGATGTATTAAAAGTGAAGATGGTAAAGTAATAGGAAGGGATGTAGACATTAAAGAAATGGAAAGTTTACTTCTACAACCAACTAAATGAAGACACTACAAGTGATAGAATCCCAAAATACTACATTACCCATCAAGACAGCACTCGTCGTAGATATATACAAAAAATAGGGTGTCTAAAGTAAAAGAAACTTTAAGGAAGATGAAAGAAAGCAAGGCACAGGGCCCAACTAAGGTCCAGTAGAAGTGTGGAAGAGCTTAGGAATATGTGGTTTATCTTGGTTAACCAAGTTGTTTAATAAGACTAAGAGAACAAGGAAAATGCCATATGAATGGAAGAGAACCATTGTCGTTTCAATTTACAAAAATAAAGGTGAAACTCAAAGTTCCAATAACTATAAAGGCATAAAACTAATGCTTCATAAGAAAAAATTATGGGAGAGGGTTATTGAAACCCACCTGAGAAAGTAAATACTATTACAGAGAGGCAATTCCAGGAAGATCTACGACATAAGCTATTTACTTAGGAGACTCGTGGAAAGATTTAGAGATTGCAAGAATGATCTCCATATGGTCTTTATTGACCTATAAAAAGTTTATGAATAGATTCCAAAGGAGTTAATTTGGCAAGTACTAAAGAAGAGAAGTTTCAGAAAAAATACAATCCCAAAAGGAAAAGAAAGAAAAAATAATTGCACAAAGACCAAGCCCTTAAAAGGGCCTTAAAAGGGGGGGGGGACTACTTGGAGGAAGGAGAGAGGGAGGCCCCAGGAGACAACAATACTTGTTCCTTGGGAAGCAATATGAGCAAGAGAGATTGCTTTCTCAAGTGCACCCCTTTGATGCTCCCACTCATGTATATCCCAATTGTATGGTCCAAGTCAACCAATGGAAAACACTAATTGAAGAATTGGCACACTATATGGTCTTTATTGACCTATAAAAAGTTTATGAATAGATTCCAAAGGAGTTAATTTGGCAAGAACTAGAGAAGAGAAGTTTCAGAAAAAATACAATCCCAAAAGGAAAAGAAAGAAAAAATAATTGCACAAAGACCAAGCCCTTAAAAGGGCCTTAAAAGGGGGGGGGGACTACTTGGAGGAAGGAGAGAGGGAGGCCCCAGGAGACAACAATACTTGTTCCTTGGGAAGCAATATGAGCAAGAGAGATTGCTTTCTCAAGTGCACCCCTTTGATGCTCCCACTCATGTATATCCCAATTGTATGGTCCAAGTCAACCAATGGAAAACACTAATTGAAGAATTGGCACACTATATGGTCTTTATTGACCTATAAAAAGTTTATGAATAGATTCCAAAGGAGTTAATTTGGCAAGTACTAGAGAAGAGAAGTTTCAAAAAAAATACAATCCCAAAAGGAAAAGAAAGAAAAAATAATTGCACAAAGACCAAGCCCTTAAAAGGGCCTTAAAAGGGGGGGGGGACTACTTGGAGGAAGGAGAGAGGGAGGCCCCAGGAGACAACAATACTTGTTCCTTGGGAAGCAATATGAGCAAGAGAGATTGCTTTCTCAAGTGCACCCTTTGATGCTCCAACTCATGTATATCCCAATTGTATGGTCCAAGTCAACCAATGGAAAACACTAATTGAAGAATTGGCACACTCAAAGCTTTGCAACTAGGGGTGTCAATTTGGGCCCAGAACCGGAAACCGTCTTGGAGCCTAACCATCCTATTACTCAGTGGGACAGTTCTGAGAGCTGGTTTTGGGAATGATTATTAAATGGGACAAGTAGTTACGGGTACAGGTTTCCGTACGGGTCCAGAACCGGAAGATCAATAAGGAACCAATTGGAACTAGAACTGCAAGGAACCCCCACATATAAAGTATATGTAGTAATTACAAACAAAAACTGAGGTTTATGTTGGTAAATGTTATTACTAATGAGGATTGCAATGAGATTCAAGTTTACAGCTCATTATTTAGATTTTTTTTTTCTTAATTTTGATTTAATAGTTCAGAAGCTCATGTTTGTATCCTCACCCATCCCCCCCCCCCTTTTTCTCTCTTTGCCTTACTATTTTGGACTTATTTGCAGCCAATAGATATAGATCCTGGGTCCATTCTTGGTATGAAAGCAATGAGGTAAATAGATGCATAATTTTTTAAAAACATTAAGGTAGAGAGGGCGGGACGGGTGAGGAGTCAAATTTCTTAAACTGCAAACACTAATATTCTACTAAACCACTCTTCCTAGAGCTCCAGTAACTCCTTGGATACTGTGTATTTTTCAGGACCATTCAACTTCAGGACCTGGAAAGCTTACAGATTATTGGTATGGGCATAATGTGTAAGCAGGTTTTCCAGAATAAAATGGAATGTTCACAAAATCCCACTTGATAGATAACCAAAAAAGAAAGGAATGCAGGTGAACATAAGATATGAAAAACAATAGGCAAGTGTATTATTCTATCGTAGTTAATAGCTGAATACTCTGAAATAATGTTTTAGAAGACTGCTTGATGTCGTAGTCCCCAGCTTTCCAAAATTGCCGACGAAGTGGCACAGAGCATCCAGGTGATGCGGAAGAAAGGCTGGAACCATCAGTTGGAGAACCCCCTCGATCCAATATACAACCAGCATTTAAAACGCTTGAACTTATGTTCTCTACATATTGACCAGCATTTAAAGCGCTTAAACTTCTGTTCTCTACAGAGTCTTGTCTTGTACTCTGAACTGAATCCTGCTCTTGTTTAATAGCTTTAGCACCTGAATCTGGCTCTTGTTTAATAGCTTTCGTACCCATCTCTCCAACCTCATCATCGCTACTCAAGTCTATGAAGTCTGTAAATCTCATCCTGCGGGCTGATATAAAATAAGACAAAAGAATTGAATAAAAAATATTTTTTGGTGGGAAGGGGAGGAGAAACTAAGAGAAGAACCAAAATTTATTAAACATAACAATGCTAGATAAAAAAATAAATAAATAAAAACAAAAAACAAATCAATAGGATGGCAGTAAATGAGTATAAAAAAATTTGTGGACCTACTCAGTGAAGGTCAAGAATAATGCGTTAAACTTCTCATTGCGAGACAAGATGAACATAAGCTCTTACCATTGCTTGAAAACAGGGTGAAGTGTGAACTAAGTGATTTCGGTTGGGGAAGGAAACACTCAAGCAGTTGGTGATTCGATCATCAATATATCATTGTTCTCAGTAATCACAGTTATTAGATGAGAAGCTAGACGTTTGGCATGCTATTATGAGATACCAATCTGATGCTTGATGCTCCCCCTCCCCCCCTATTGAAAGATGACCCTCTTATGTCTTGCTATTTGGCAGATTGGGTATATCTCCCGGCTCTAAACATGTAGACCAATTCCTTTTCAGCGGTATTTGCATACTTTATGGGTTATACTGGCAGCATGAAGAATTTGATCTCAGTTGTTTGCGCCGATGAAGTTGTCATAGTAACTTTGGTTCTCTATCTTTTCCCTTTTGACAATGGCATTGGTTGCTGCAAGTCCCTATTTGTTTTTTGCATGGATCAAGAACTCTGACATCTCAGCCAAAATTTTGGCAGTTACGGTGGACCCCGGGATGAAACCTGGTTTGTGGGAAATTTCAGGAAAATGCCTGATTTCGGCCCAAATTTCGAGCAATAGCCCAGAGGAAAAAAAAAATCCTTGATTTCTGCCAGGTTTCAGTGGTTTCGGCCTGCGAAACCCAAGATTTAGTTCCTTGGATTTTAGGGTTCAAAACTTTGTCTATTGGGAGCAGTGTTTTTGTTCCTAATGTTAGAATTCAACATGGATCTCATCGTCCATCTGGTATTCCAAAGGCCTCTCCAATTCAGCTTTCAAAACAAAGCCATCTATTAGGACACCCAAAACTAAAGTCACACTACACCAACAAAACAAGGTAAATGGAGAAATCCTAATTCAAAAATCTCAAAAAACAACTTCATTTAACCACATTATCTTAACTTCCATAACTAGTGACGTTATATAAACTTCACCATGAAAGCAATGAACAAAACTCACTCCACATATAAACTAAAACTAAAACAAAACAACCCTTGTAATAAAATACAAACAAAAGAAGCGCAACCCAGTGGAATATTCAAAGTATAGAATACCAGGACAGTAGATCCTCCAAAAAGAAAGATTCCAATAATTCCAATAAGATAAGAAATGATTGAAAAAAAAACGGAAGCGTTTGTAGAATAAAGAAACTTCTTAATTGCAGTACTTCAAATGCACATGCAAATGCAATCATCATATCAAAATTTTCAAACATTTTCAATTTTAGGGCAAAGTTTAAGAAATAAAGAGGAGAAAACAAGTACCTAAAACTTGAAGGGCATGCTGTGAGATGGGTTTCAGAAAACTAAAGCCACAAAAAGTAGCTCACTTATTTAAGGAAACCAAAAGACAAAAGTTAAAGCAGGATTATATAGTCTATGTAAAAGTCACATGCTTTTAATGTATATGCCAGCTGTATTTTGCTTTTGACAGCTGTACTCTTACGTTTCCTAACATACCGATGTGACTCGGGGTGTTAACCCTAGGATCGTTGCGAATCTGGAAATATTACCGTTAAAACTTAAGGAATCATGATAACCTTCAGGGCAAAATCTGTGATCTTCGTCTTTACCGTCGACATTAGCTGGGGCCGTGGGACGGTGGGGGGAGGGCGATGTCGATGGTCGTTATAGAGGTTTGGTGGGACTGCCGAACAGTGCCCTTGGAACGGGACTCCGGTATCGGGAAGAACATGGAGTAGATTTGAACCGCTATTTGCCGAGTTTGAATCGGGCAAAATGACATGGGAATGGAAATACATAATCTCTATTTATGTTTGGTTATTGATTTTAGAGCAGGTATACTATCGATTTTAAAGCAGGTAAACTGTAAAGCACGAAAGTTGGGGGCTCAAAGTTGTGTTGCGTGTCCAACTTTTAACATGGAATTGTGTATGATTAGATTGTTTTTAATGCAGAGTTGGAATTTTAAGTTATTACTTTTATGCTTAGCAGGGTTATCAAGATTTCTTCATTCCTCCTTCTATGAAAATAGGTTGGGTGATGAATTATCTTAGACACAGACATAATGCAGGTATGACGTTTTGACTTGACCGATCTATATGGTACGTCATGTAGACAGTTGGTAATTTATTATAGTTTGTCGTTATAAGTTTGTGCATCAGATTGATAATTGATACTTATTGTAATTAGCCATAACTCGTTAATCTTTTTACATAGATCCTTGTGTTCATCCTTGCTCTGAATCCCCAATGTAACCAACCCCATTAAGTTGAGATAAGGTTTTGAAGGTTGTTAAACTATAAAGCCAATTACTCATAATGAATGTGACTTCCTGTAGTGGGTTTCATATATTCAAACCCATCAGTTTAACACCTTCCACTAATCCGTACTCATGCAATGACTGAGGGTTAAGTCCATACATGATGAAAACATTATATTCTCCCACTTGTGTAGTAGAAATTCATTGCTTCAACCTCGTATGCTCATATAGAAAATGTTGAAAGTGGCACACTCTAAATTGTACAACTAGGTTCAAGCAAGAATACAAACACTCAAACATAAACGTTGTCACATCTTGAGTCTACAAAGTACCTTACACTTCAAAATGTTTGCACCCTCACCTGCTATAGGCTACTTTGATATAAGGACGTGGTATGAAAATGCACACCACAATTAGCAAATATACCAAATCCAAATCGATCATTACTTGCAACTAAAATTAATAGTTATTTCATCACTAAGAGTTCAGAGCACTTCTCACATGCCCATAAACCACTTGAGACTACCAAAAACAACTACTTTATCCAAAAGTTTATCATAGTTACATCATTTAATGAAGCCCACTAGGATTGGGTCTATATGTCCCAAATGCACTGGCTCAAATCCTTGGGTTAAAACCCTCTACTAGCGTTCAAACACGTATGTTCTATAAATAGTTTATGACACATGAAGGAGGTATCACTACATACTGCCTCTACTATTATTCAAGATTATCTTTACTATTATTCAGGATAAGTAACATGTACACGTGCAAAATAACATAATATAACATAAGGATCAATAATAACAAAATGATAATAATAATAATAATAATAATAATTCAAAATAATCCAAAATAACATAATATTATTGAATCAAACAAATAATCTCACACTATCAAAATATATCAAAAGATCTAACCAACCTCATGCTGACAAAATGCCCATGATAACACTTTTAAAGTCAGATCATTTGTTGGTGGATTTGTAATTGTAGCGTCAATAGTAGCATGCTCAACAATGATGTGAGATTCAATAAACTTTCTTCTTAACATGCGATATTTTGTATCGATATGTTTATATAAAAAATAATTATTATTATTTCGTGAGAAATGAACTACAACAGAATTATCACAAAACATCATCATCGGCCTAGGTACGGAATCAACTACCTAAAGCCATGAAATGAAAATTTTCATCCACAATAGCTGAATTGTGACCTCATAATACACCACAAATTATGCTTGCATAGGCAAAGACACTATGAGTGTCTACTAATCACTCTTTCAAAATATTGCACCTCCAACCATCATAAGTATGTAACATAATATGGATAACCTACATAGTTAGCATATGTATGACCAACCACCTCAAGTGTATCTGTCCTTAGGAAAGTAAGTATAAAATCTTTGGTATCCTGTACATACTTCATGAATTTCTTCGTTGCTACCCGATTTACCCAATCGAGATCATTAAAGCATATATCAAGCATGCTAATGGTGTAAGCAATATCAAGCTGTGTGCATTTCAAAGAGTTCATATGATTGCCAACTTAGGAAGCATATGGAATATCTTAATCTAAGCACGTTCAACATCGTTTCGAGGACTATCAGACTCTGTAAGTTTTTCACCTTTCATAATCAACGCCTTTGAAGAATCACAATTACTCATATTGAATCGTTTCAATGACCTTTCAATGTATGTGTACCCATGCAGGCCAAAAACATTGCAAGATATGTTGTGGAGAATTTTGATTCCAAACACATAAGATGTCTCACCAAGATCCTTCATGTCAAACTCACTTGACAATAAATACTTTGTTTGACACATAATGCCAAAATCGTTATTCAATAAGAGTATGCCGTCAATAATACAAAAAATATGAATCTACTCCCACTGATATTGAGATATATGCACTGATCAACATCATTATATTTGAAACCAAGAGAAGAGACAACATCATCAAACTTCATATACCATTGCTTGGATACCTATTGTAGACTATAAAGAGACTCCTTAAGTTTGCAAACTATGTGCTCTATGTCTTTTGTTTTTCAACCAGGATGTTGTTTCATGTACACATCTTCCACAAGAGTTCTATTGAGATAAGTGGTATTCATATTGATGCAATTCCAAATAAAAAGTGTGTGACCAATGCTACAACGATCTTCAAAGAATCTTTAGTTGAAACATACAAGAAAGCTTTCTTATAATCTACACATTCCTATAAATTTTGGACGAACTCTCACTGTCCTCCTCAAAGGATCATCATAAAAGGAATATGATCATCAATCGGAGCCATGGGCTCAACTATTGCAGGCTCTATTGGCTCCTAAGTGAGAGCCACTCTTGCTTAACAAGTTGAATAATTGTAGTGGGTGGTGGCACTTCAACCACAAAGATAGCAATGCGCCCCTTATTAAAAGTAAAACTATGGGGTTGAGTAGTCTACACACTAGTATCATCCTCGAGGGAAATTGCTCCATCAATACAGCCACTTTAGTAGAGTAAAAAAGGACAATAAATCTATATACTCTTAAACTCTCATAATACAAAATAGCAAATAAAGTATTTATTAACGGTCCTAAGTTCAAGCATCCTTGGTTGTGGGTTATATGGTCTTACTTCTGATGCGTATCTCCAAACATGTAAATAAGATATAGTGAACTTTCTTCCATTCCATAATTCATGTGATATCTTAGGAATTGTTTTATTTCCATAAACACGAAAATTAGATATAAGACTTCTTTGTCCTTATTTTCACATGCATGCAATTATTTATACAACAACACTAGCGGGGAGGGGGAGAGAGAGAGAGAGAGAGAGAGAGAGAGAGAGTGGGGTGGGGGAGACAAAGGGTTGCCAAAGCTGTTGGAGAGAATAAGGGTAATTTAGGAATTTTAAATTATCAAGGGAGATAGAGAGATGAAAGTTTGCTTTTTTGGGGAATCAAAAATTAAATTTGAATCAAAAAATAAATTTGAAACAGGAGAATTTGAGTAAATATAGGATATGTAAATCGGTCCTTTTATATAATATATCTTTACTTAAAAAAAAAAATAAAGAAAAAATTACATGTATCACCCTTGAAAATATCCCATATGACATGTGAGGGCCGCTTTTTCCAAAAATTACATGTACCCCTGACTTTGCTAACTTTATAAGAGATTAGTCCGCTCCGTTAGCTAAATCCTATTATGTGATGATGTTAGCCAGTCAAATTTTGGTAAATGACTAAACTACTCTTGGTGAAGGGTAACACAATAAATTTATCTATCATTGCGAAAACACCCCAAATCGATCAGCCAAGGCTCCAAAGTCCTTCGTTCAAACCATTTCAGATTGAGAGGGAGAAGGAAGGAAGGAAGAGCAAACAAGAGAGGAATCTCTCACATGTCGTGAAGGATGTTTCATGTTTGTAAGATTCAATCCCTCTCTCTCTCTCTCTCTCTCTCTGTTGTTGATCTATACACAAAGGAAGGTCAATAGGTGATGATAATAAGCTTGCACTCCGAAGCCAAAGATCAAGGAATTCATCTGGTCAGACATTGGAGAATCAATAAATTGGGTATGTATTGAATTGTGATGCTGCTCCCAAGTTGTGTTTGATCAAAGAAAGGGGAAAGGGTAGCACTGTTGACTCCCAAGGCTAAGATAAGAACTCATGAAATTAATACATTTTCATTTATTCTACAACTCATAGAGATAAATAGTTATGCTAGATCTTCTTGGTTTTCATTGTGAATTTATTGAACTTGAGAAAACCACAGAGAAATCAACCTGCATTGTACCTTCTATATAGCAAGAACTTTTATCGAGGTGAAAAATGATGTTTCCGTATTCATAGAATTGAGATGTAGTTAATCGTCTTCTTCAATAGACAATGGTGTTGCAAGTCTTCAATAGAGAAAGATATAGGTTGCAGGTCTTCAATAGTAAATAATAATTTTTTTTTTTCTTGTAGAATTCAATAGTAAGTAATTGGAGATTCAAACATTTGGGATGAGTTACATGGATGATGGAGGGATAGTATCATCGTTTCAATGTACTAAATCTTTAAGTTAACCATGTCAGTCAAAATGGGAAAAAAATCGTCTGCAATTCCGATCTCGTACAATTCCGTGAAATACCACCTTCAGGGGGTGACACGTGTATTGATACCAATGCAATGGTTAAGATCTGATTTAAATGCCTCTTCACTGATTTCATGTTTTATTAGTTGTATCAGATCTGGACCATTGTATTAGTATCAATACACGTGTCACCGCCTGAAGGTGATATTGCACGGAATTGTACGAGATCAGAATTGCAGACGATTTCAACCCGTCAAAATGGGGTTGAAATCCTCTGCAATTCCGATCTCGTACAATTCCGTGCAATACCACCTTCAGGTGGTGACACGTGTATTGATACCAATACAATGGTCCAGATCTGGTACAACTAATAAAACATTAAATCAGTGAAGAGACATTTAAATCAGATCTGGATCATTGCATTGGTATCAATACACGTGTCACCCCCTAAAGGTGGTATTGCACGGAATTGTACGAGATCGGAATTGCAGAGGATTTTTTTCCGTCAAAATGGGAATAGATGTAATTTTTGAAAAAAGTGACCCTCACATGTCATATGAAATTTAGGGCCCGGTGCATGTAATTTTCAAAAGATAAAAAATGATGATGCCACGTAATACCCAATCGACTTATTCGAGTCTCCCGCCAGGGATATTTTAATCGACGAATTCGAGTATAAGTTACTCCATTTCAAAAATTTTCGTCTCGGTGTTTTAGTGTTTACCACTTCGTCTCTCCTCTCGCAACATTTTCTCTGCATTTCTCTTCGGGCGGACGCTTCTGTTTCCTGCCATGTCGGTAACTCGAATTTTCTGATTCTTTCTGCATCGATTTGCTTAAATCCATAAATTTCATTGCCTTCGCCATTACCGATAATCCACTTGCTTCGTCTGAATGCACGTCATCAAACAATTGACATTTTCTTGTTAGGACGCAATTGCGATCTAAATCGGAAATCATAGCACGCTTCGCATCTTCTCGGTTGAATTTTGGTTGTTCAGGTGTATGTGACTGTTCCTGTTTCAGATTTGTCCATGTTGTCGATATTTTGTTTATGATTTGAATATATTGATCGTATTAATTGGAAAGACTTCTGTTAGTTCTCCATTGAAAATAGAATTGTCCATTAGAAAGGTTTCTTTAGTTTCATATTTTTTACTTCTCATGTTCAGTAGTCATCTTCGACACCTGCTTCATTATTATAAAATTTGAGCCTATTTTCTCGAGGTTTTTAAGATTACCGGTGTATCTGTAATCCAAAATCGAAAGAGACTATGAATTAATATTTCCCTTCATAATTGTGCTTTTTCTTGGATGAGTTAGAGGAGAGCAATACCAACTTTACCTCATTGTTGAGAATTTTGCTTTTGTCGCCCCCACCCCCCAAATATAATTTCGATAATCATGTTTGCTTTGAGTCATCAGGTGGGGAGATGCTCATTCACTGACAGTTTTTTGGTGTTGTTATTGCAAATCTTTATTTATTTATTTTTTTTTTGGGTCGAAAATTAGAAACTTCACAGGTGCTTCATTGCATGTTTTTGATTGGCATCCGTCGGACTGAAATGGTGCTACAACTGCATGCTGATTATAGGAAAGTAGGAAGTCAACACTTACAGTTTTCTTCAGTTCTGATAAATTGTTATTGAATTTTGCTTGGTTTTGACAGATAGAAAACATGCAAGAAAAGTTTTAGTTCAGATAATATTCAAGATAGGCTTGACATGCATTTCACCTTTTTTTTGGGTTCATAATCTTCATTAATCATCCAGTGAGAATTTCATTTGCATGCCCAGAGGTCATTTGCTGCAAACCTATCAATCTTGTTGGGGGAAAGACACATAGGGTCAAAGGTTAAAGCTTACATCTTAAAACCAATTGGCTTGAAGTGGGGTGGCTTCTTGTGGCTCTTATACAAGATAGTTGAGTCTTCCACAGCCGATATGGGACTATCTCAATATCAAAGTCAAGGGACCCTCCGCGATCACCTTGTTATAGTTGGGGAAAAAAGCCACTGAATGGTCAATGCTCTACCAATAATCAAGATGTCCTTGTTGCTCAAAAAATAATGTAGTGACAACTGACAATAATTTATTGAATGTGATTCTTAAAAGAAAAGGAGCATTTGTGGGCACTTGTTATGATCATCAATGAAGTCGACAGTCCTCTTCCAATTTCTTCTTCCCCTCTCCTGTTTTCTTTTTCTCTTTACATGGATTGGCATCAGTGATTGGTTTCCTGGCCAGTTATGTGCAACTTATGTGAACTTCAGTGGCAATCTTTGAAGTTTGAAACATCACTTAATTTTTATTTCTCTTGTATATAGGTTCTGAAGAGGGGTCACTCATATATTTTGTAGCTTTTCTCATTGCTGAGGAAAATGAGCTATACCATGGATTCATATGCACTGAAGTCTGTGTCAGATTTACCAGCTCCTTTCCGTTCAACTTTTAGCTTCAGGTATTGTATCCTATCCTCATTATGGTCTATGTATGGTGTCCTGTTACAAGGGTAGCACATTAACTATGGATCCTAGCATTATGAAGGGTTTGGCCTACAAAAACCACAAAACTCACCATCACTCCTCCATGAATCTTGAAAAGTGTTATATATATATATATATATATATATAAATCTAGATCCCACTTGTATGAGCACTGGGGTGTTCATAAAGCATTTTGTAAGGAAACCCTTCATCGTGCTAGCATTTATCTCCAATGTTAGAACTTTATTGAAGAGCTCTCTTCCTTCACACAATAATTAAAATTCTTCGGTATTAATAATTAAAGCTGAATATAATGCCTATTTTGGTGAAAAGGAGTCTGTCCTCTTTGGACCAAACTTTTAGTGAGCAAAATCAGCAATCACACTTTACATACTGTGAGAAGACCCTTGATAATTGAAATTATTAAGTATTCTCTTTTGATAGTAATTACTTAAGAGTTAAGACTTGTATGTTTTATACTTTTTGTAGTGTAAAAATATCTCTTCGGTATCTTGTTTGTCAATTAGATTTAGCCATTAATATTGCCTCTCTAGACAGTTAATGTGGAACGATTGTATTGTTTATTTATCATGTTCAATGAATTCTTTTATTTCTGTTAAATATTAATCTGTTGTATACGTCACGATGGCCTGGTTCTTGAATTTTGAGGTGTTAGAAGTATTGTAGTTGCAGATTGCACAGACAAATGGGTATTTTATTATAGTTTTCTTGCACACGCACAGGTATTTCAATTCATTGCAGAGTGAGTGCTTTTCTACTTGTTTCCTTTCGAATGTAAACATGGTTATCTCGGCCCCAACTGGAAGTGGTAAAACGGTGCTGTTTGAGCTATGCATCTTGAGGCTTCTCTCTAGGTTTCTTTCTCAGGAGGGAAAGTTTATTCATATAAAGGGAACCCTAAAAACGGTATGCTACCTACTTCTTGATGCTGATAGCACGATATTATGTATTCATTAAGTCATTTCAGAGGATAGATTATCATACTGGGAGCTTTTCTGCCTTATGCACCCTGAATGGGGTCCTTTATCAATTGAAAAACTCCCTTTTCTCTATATGCCATCAATTAGTCTCCTCAGTGGTTAATATCATTTCCTTGGTTTCATTGAACAGCATGCATCATGCTACGGATTCCTTGCTAATATAAAGTTGATACAATGAATGTGTTTTTTTTGGAAAGTCCGTACTTTTCATTTTCATATATATTCTGGAAGACTGTATTTATTCTTATTCCATATGAAGGTCTATATTGCTCCATCGAAAGCATTGGTACAGGAGAAACTACGGGATTGGGACCACAAACTAGGTTCTTGGGGGATTAATTGCTTGGAGTTGACAGGGGACAATGAATCATATAACATAAGGAATATCCAAGAAGCAGATCTTATTCTTACCACTCCTGAGGTGAATATACAATCAAAACTCTCTTACTCCTTCTCCAATTAATTCTGAATCTTTCATTTGCAGTATATCTAAATGGATTGTCTATTGATTACACAGAAGTTTGATGCGGTGACCAGATACCACATACGAGATGGTGGCTTGAGTTTCTTCAGTGATATTGCACTAGTACTAATTGATGAAGTTCACCTGTTAAATGATACACGTGGAGCTGCCCTGGAGGCTATTGTTAGTAGAATAAAAATGCTTTCTTGTAACCCTGAAATGAAATCAAGCCCTCTGTCAAACGTTCGATTCCTTGCTGTTTCTGCTACCATTCCGAATATTGAAGACCTTGGTAAAATTTTCATCTGGTGGCTATTAAGTTTGTAGAATTTTTTTTTTACAATGGTACTGTACAAGAATTTATCTGCATTTATCAAGAATCCATCAAAGATTTGAGTTTCCATTGAATATTGGTTCCAGCGGAATGGCTTATGGTTCCTGTCCAAGGCATTAAAAGGTACCATTACATGTTACCAGGACAATGACGATCTATCCTCTTTTTCTCAATGCAGTTGCTATTGAAACTTATTTTACTTCTAAATGTTGACAGATTTGGAGAGGAAATGCGGCCTGTAAAGTTGATGACCAAAGTCTTTGGTATACATCATCATATTGTTGTTGCTATTATTTTTTGTAATATCCTTCATGTGTTGTTACAATGAGCTCATCGAAGACCCTAAATATCTGCTGTGTGACAGATGAGTTGGCTCCCAAAATTTTATGGATCTGTTGTCCACAACATTCTCTACTGATATGGTAAGTTTCAGCACAAAAATATTTTACCACATAGAGTTATGAAGCTTTGGTAGATGACTGGAAAGCCAACAACATACAGTTTGTTAAGTGACCCCATATTCAAGGAGAGTGGTTCAATAAATGGGGTGGTTGTCTTATTTATGGAGACCTGATATTTATCTAGGCGAATCTGAAGGAAAAGGCATTCAGCTCTCGAAACTTATCTGAAGGAAAAGGCATTCAACTCTCAAAACTTGGTGGTGGGATGATTAAGTTCAAGCGGCCATTAAGACTAAGAAATGTAATTTTAAAAGGTATAAATTTGCTAGAACTGAAGCTAAGATTTGGATGAGTTGTAAAACTAGAAAAGATAAAATAAGGAATGAACAAATTAGAGCTAATTTAGGGGTGGCTCGGATACATGATAAGTTGCAACTTGCAAGAAATCATCTAAGGTGGCATGGACATGTGTAATGGAGTCCTTTGAGTGCTCCAGTTTGGAGGGGTGATTTGATTCATATTTAAGAAGCTAAAAGAGTCAGGGTAGGCTTGAAATGACTCTAGAAGAAGTGGTGAGGAAAGACATACATAACTTAGGACCAGTAACTCTTCGCTTTGAATAGAGCTGGTTGGAGAAAGATGATCCATGTAGCCGACCCCATTTAGTTGGGATAAGGCTGAGTTGAGGTATAATCCAGAGGAATCCAGAGGACGACCCACATATCCAATGGTTGGATTAGAGAAATCAACAAGCTAAGCTGCCACACAGCAGATATTTAGGTTTCTTTAGTGAGCTTCATAGATATTCTTTTACCTCTTCTTCTTAGTAGTAGTATTAGTAGTCATAGTAGTTACTATTGGCGTGTTGTTGTCCCCATCCCCACTTTCTTTTTCATCCTCAACAAGTCTCACATCAATTAGTGCTACTCAAAGAAGCAAATAAATTGCAACTTTTAGAGACACAGATCTTGTTAAAACATGACCAGATTTTTGAAAAGCCATTACTCCTTTAGTTCTTTTTCTTCTACTTTATTTATCACAATTCACTTGATACCTTATGAATCAATTAGTGCATGGGTTAGTTTTATTTACTCATGCCTATTGTCTTTATTTGTTTTTACCGCAGGCTATGCCCCAGCAAAAAATGACTTTCTATTTGAAAGGGTACTTGCTTATTCTGGCCTTCTCATTTTTTTTGGTTTTTGTGGTTGGGGTTTGAAACCATCATTTTAACCTTTATGCTTTTATATGATAAATAAGATTTAGCTGTTTAAAAATTTTAACTACATTTTCACTATTTAGTTGTCCGTAAAAAATCTCTTATTGTCATAAATGGACAGCTAAAACTAGTACTCATGTTCTAATGATTTCATCTCTTGTTCATCTTCCAGCGCCTTCAAAACTTTATATTTGGTAAGTACAGAAGATTGTATGGCAATGAAACTTCTCCCTTTGTTTTCATTCATCTTTTCTTCATATTTTTTACACTTTAACTTTGGAATGCATGTGGAGAATAATCTAACATGCAGAAATGTTTTGAAGATATTCTTATGCAACACTCTAGAGGGAAATCTGCCTTGATTTTCTGCTCAACCAGAAAAGGAGCACAAGAAGCAGCAGTGCGTCTCTCTCAGACAGTGATGAGCTTTGGTCATTCAAATCCATTTATAAAGTCTACAGAACAACAGGAGAAGCTGAAGGAAGCTTCTCTATCATGCAGCGATAAACAAATGCAATCATGTATTCTTTACGGTGGTATATACTCATTTGCCTTCCTGTGTATTCTCCATCAAGTAGAAAATTGGTAGTTATTCTCTCTCCCTGAGTTAACCTGTCTCTTACCATGTGGCCTTAAAAGTTTTGTAGGGCTTAGCTAGCAATATTGTTTGTTGAGGACCTTGAGGTTGTATGGATAACTTTTAATATAGTTCTACAGTGTATTTCATCTTGTGGCTTCTCTCATGAGGTAGCTGTGTTGCAGTTGGATATCACAATGGAGGACTTTGCCTAAAAGATCGCAATCTAATCGAAGGTCTTTTTCTCAAGAGTGATCTTCAAATCCTGTGTACCACAAATACTCTTGCCCATGGAATCAACTTACCGGCACATACTGTAGTAATTAAATCAACACAACACTTGTATGCAGAACTCTTCTTCCTGTTTATTTATTTATTTTGCCAGTATACGTCAAACTCTTCTCCATATTTAAGGCTTGATTATTACAAGAAACCTATGAAGACCACCATTAGTAACTTCATGCTTAGGCAACTGACACTTCATATATTTTCCAGTAACAAGGAGAAAGGCCTTTACATGGAATATGATCGCTCCATGATACTACAGGTGTGTGAAATGTTCTCTTTCCTTGTATTCATGACAAGTATTTTATACAACCTAATAGTGTATAAACTATAAACATGCATACGTATGTACATTCCATACATAAATAAATGTGTAATCCTATTCTCTATTTAATGCATCTCAGTAGTTAAGCTATCACATGGTTTATGACCCAATTGGATGATTTATGAGACTATGTCAATTCCATACATATGCAATTAGCGCAATTTACATTAGCTTTACATGAAAATCTCTTATTTAACACATGATTTGATTGTTGAAAACATTTAGTAGTGCAGTGGGTTTAATATATAGAATATATCTTAGTGCACAAACACATACACAAAGAAAGTATGCTTTTACTTTGTTCTTCAGTAATCTTGCTCAATCTTTATTTTCTTAAAAGTGAATCACCTTTTTGATACTTCCAGATGAGCGGGAGGGCAGGTCGTCCACCATTTGAAGACACTGGCCTAGTTATAATCATGACAAGAAGAGAAACAGTAATTTCTTCTGTATATCCATTCAATTTAAATGTTTAATTTCCCAAAACTGGACTGGTGGTTTTGATTCAATGTGTTATGCCAGTGACACCCTAGTACTAAAACTTCTTTTATGGGGTTTTTGTGCTTCAGGTTCATTTGTATGAAAATCTCTTGAGTGGATGTGAAATGGTGGAATCTCAGTTTGTACTCAACTTTTTATATTTTTGGATCTACTTGGTTCTCTTGATTCTTGTGTGCCCTGTATCTACTTTACTATGTCTCTAAGCTAGGTGCTGCACATGTTATCATTTTGTACCAGGTTGCTTTCATGCATTACTGAGCATCTGACTGCTGAAATAGTTCAGCTAACTGTCTCTGATATAGCTCGGGCAATCGAGTGGATGAAGTGTTCCTACCTGTATGTACGAATGAAGAAGGCATGTTTTCATTGGCATCCTCAAAGAATTTTATGTGGTTACTTTGTTTTTTCTCCAACAAATATTTTGTTTTTGAGTATTTTTTTTTCTCCAACTAAGTGTTCCCTACCTGTTTGAAGTGTTACTGAGATTTTCCTTTTAAATAACTGCTTAGTGCAGTTCGTGAGTTTGTGGTGTGCAAAGCCCACACTCACCAGGTCTTAAGTTCGAGTCTCCTGGATGTTACCTTCCCCCTCCCTCTTCTGTAGTGTACCCATATAAAAGAAAATTGTATCTTATCCAACTAATATTCTTATACTCTGTATGTAAAATCAGAACCCGGAGAATTATGGAGTTAAGAAAGGGATTCCCATTGAGCGCCTGGAGATGCGTATGCATGGTACTCTTATGTACTTTCATTTTGTTGGACTGGGTTCTTGATTTGACTTTCCACCAAATTATTCATCTGAATTATATTGCAGAGATTTGTGTTCAGAAAGTTAATGAGTTATCAAAATATGGAATGATCTGGACTGATGAATATGGTTTCCTTTTGAAGCCCTTAGGTATCTTCAGCCTGCAAACATAAAGCAATTTTTTCTGAATGAGAATGATGCCACTAATATTTTGTCTCACATTTCTGCATTTTTCTGAATCTCCAGAACCAGGAAAGCTGATGACTAAATATTATCTGAAATTTGACACAATGAAACACATCATACAATCCCCTGAAAACTGCAGCCTGGAAGATGCACTTCACATTATTTGCCGCTCTGAGGAGCTCGCCTGTATGTATATCCATGCACCATTAATAAGTACCACTGGTGCTTGATATTTCAGTTAGAGGTGTAATGGATCCTGTATACCATGAAATGAAGGGATGCAACTCCGACGCAATGAGAAGAAGTTTCTAAATGACATCAATGCTGATAAAGATGGTCGACTTCGCTTCCACATCCTCAGTGGAAATGGGAAACGGAAAAAGCGAATTCAAACAAGAGAAGAGAAAATATTTGTGTTGGCAAATGAATGTTTGACTGGTGATCCTTCGGTTCATGATTTATCCCTCAACCAGGTGTCATTTTTTCTGAGTCCCGATAGTGCATGATTTTTTTTGAATTTGTGTTGTAGAAGTAATAATATAGTTGAAGCTTTACTGACCCAAGTATTACTTAATGTTTATCCCACAGGATATGAACTCAATATGCTCAAATGGCTGCAGAATTGCAAAGTGCATGAAAGAATACTTTGTTTACAAAAAGAATTACAAGGGAACTATGAACTCTACTCTTCTAGCCAAATGTTTACACCAAAGACTCTGGAATGACAGTCTTTATTTGCTGAAACAACTGCCAGGCATTGGAATGGTGACTGCCAAGGTTTTCTTTTCCAGCACAAACTTTTCATTCTTGTGATTCTGATTTTCACATCCATTTTCCTTACATATTCAATGTCTTAATTCCTGGAACTAAATGATTTTCTTCACCCCCACACCCCACACCCCACACCCCACACATTTTCCCCTTTTCTTCTTTTATATCATACTAGGCACTTAATGCAGCAGGAATAAATTCATTCGAGACTTTGGCAGAAGCTGATCCAAGAAGAATCGAGATTGTTACTAGTAGGAAATTCCCATTTGGGAATCATATCAAGGAGACCCTATCATCACTTCCTCCAAAAGTTGAGATGCGGATTGAGGAGATAGAATGCCAAATGCAAGGAAAGTCAAAATTAGTAATAACATTGACTCGGCTATCTCAATCAGTACCATTAGTGAAGCGGCATTATGCTGATATGGTTTGTATTCAGGATAAACTTCCTTAGGCTAAGTATGACTATGGTACTTTAATCAACCTGCTTTCTGCATCTCAAAATAGTTCATCTAAGTTATGACAGGTAGAACTTAAGTTTTATTTTCATTTAATATTTTTATAGGTAGTTGGTTTGGAGACGGATAATTTGATCCTCTTTCAGGAGAAAATAAGGTGATGTTCACTCATCAGTTAATTTATTTCCTTAATAATGTGAAACACTAATGTAAACAGGTCTTACTGCAAGTATAATTCTAAGGGTCTTACCACATCATAGTTTTTATTCACTGCATTGCATATGATGTATATTGTACTTCCCCCATCCACTCCCCACACCACCCCAAAAAAAGGGCAAAAATGGGGGGTGGGGGGTGGGGAAGGAAAACATTGATGGGCCTTCTCTAGTAGACTACCCATCCTGTCTTTGTTCCTGATTATCTAATTAATCATCTGATGAATTGATGTTTATGCTAGGAGGTCTCCTAGGGTAAACATTGCCTAGTCAATTGGCATTAATAATCCATACACATGCAAAGACCCCATAGTATTATACTTGTAATACACTTGATATTCCTTTCCCCCTGGTTTGCTTACAAAAGATTTGACTCGTTTCGATTGGCTGCAGCAGAGTTGATGAATTTTCCAGGTATGCAAACTGCGACCTTCAGGAGTTTTATGATCTACTGCAGTATAATAAGAAAGATTTTACATTTACTACCTTCCTGTACATGTTAGATGTGTTTAATTTGAAACAGTTTAAGCCGTGTAGAGAAGGCTCTCAACATGGGGCCATGCTGAAAGAATTCACCCATATTTAAAAAAAAAAAATGCCTGTGTCCATATCTTCGGCTATTATTACTTTATACATTACATCCAGCAGTTTTGCCTGCTACAGCACCTTGTGCCATGCCTTGAAAAATCTATGCTTAGTACTGACTACAAATGCCACCTCTTTTAGTGTTCCTTTTTGTTTTCATTCTAGCAAGGCTCTCTATTCTTCTGCTGTAATTCAGTTCCCTTGTAATGACCTCTGGCTTAACTTCGTGTTGCCAAGGGAGGTTCACTCTCCAACTGGTTCCTCTTTGGATGATTTGAATAGATGATATCTTTCCTACCAAAAAAATATTTATCATTTTCCTGCCTCTGACAGGGTTATTGGTCTCATTGCAGCCCCTATAGCACGACAATTCTCGTTCCAAATCCACAGCGAGGAACATCAACTGTAAAAGCTGATCTGATGTTTGAAGAACACAGTAAAACTCCCCATCACCATCAAATTACTAGTCCATGGCAGTTGAATCTGTTGGCATTGATTCCTAAATCCATCAAATTCATTTGTTGGAAATGTTACATGCAGTTGGGCTTGACATCCATGAAACCCTTATAATGACAAGGAAAAATGTTTTGAACATGATCCAAAGCGGAAGTAAGCAACAACTACCTACCTATTCTGTTCCCAAGGAAATCTATGTGGTAGAAGAGGATGATGAGAAAAGTACTAATCAAGTTCTTATTGAAGAGCTTCCCATTCTGAGAGAATCCAAACGGGAAAATATTTCCATGTGAGTTCCTTCACAATTATTCTTAGTAATATATTTTGCTTGATAGTCTATAAAGACATAATTGGATTTCAAGAGTTGTTTCTGAGTCAAATTTGATTATTTCTTCTTTAATCATCTATTCCTTCCACAGGCCCAGTTTCAACCTCCTCGAGGATGACATGGAGGAAGGTATAACCAGATACAACTCCCTAGTCATCGCCCAATTTCTTTTTCCTTTGCTTTCTTAGCTTTCACAATTATTTGGTATCTTCAGGTGTTTTTACTGAAACTGAAGAACAAGAATGTGAAATTCTTACTGAGAAAACTATATTTGACCACATACGGAAAAAAGCAAAGAACTTTCCTGTATTGGCAACGACAAAAACCATTGATTCATCTTCTTCATCTCCGGAGGTATTGATCCTGACAAAGAAACGTACACGTGAGAATAACCTGCTTCAACCATACGGTGCTACTGAGGTACTTACAGTAGAAACAGATACAACAAAAATCCCAAGAGAAATTGTGGTCATTCCAGATCAGGACTCCAGAACGATAGAGCATTTCAGTTATGGTAGCGGTGAAGGTGCAGCCGTGAAGAACCAGATTGTCTCCAAAAGCTCAAGCAGCTCCAATGTCGTGGATGAGGAGCAAATGCATGGAGGTATTGATATATGTTTTAGCCCTTTTGAATAGTTTTCTCTATCTAAAGTAAGCAAGAAACAGTGATCTACCACGTACATGGTAAAGCCAATACATTCTGGTGTTCTATGCAACAGGTACCAAGGAACCTGAGGATTTCATCCCAGAAGGAGAACGCTTTTGGGAAAACCAACCACACTTTCAGCGTTTCATTACTGGCGATCTGGAAGAAGCTGATCCAAATAGAAACAAAAGAGAAAAGATTTTGGGAAACTTGAATGGACCTGGAAACTTGGATCATTCTCGGGAAGTTTCGAGTACAATTACTATGGTAAAGCCACCTTCCAACGTCTTATCGGTGAATAAAATAAGGATGGGAGAACAGGGAAGTCCAGGTATGCCATTAAGAAGTACAGGAGACATTAGTGATGAGAATCAACTTGCTTCAAATGGATCATATAGGCGATCTTGCTCGTTGAAGACAATCGGCAGAAGCAGGGAAGTAACATCTTTTCTTGGGTTCGAGAGCGTCTTTTCATTTCTGTGATTCTCTCGTAGTAGAGAACTAGCCCTTCCTGTACTAGGCTGGTGTCCTGATTAGAACCAGAGCCTTTTGTGTTTTGATGGTCAGGCAGGACTCAAAGAGTCGACTCAGGACTCAGACCTCATACCTGGTCTATTGACTTTAGAGAGTCAGTTAGGCCGAGGTGGATCGTGCCCAACTTGAATGTGACCCAATAATACACATATCTCTGTCACTTGGCGAGGTCATATGGCAATTTTGATCCTTGGATATCTACAAAATGCTTTTGATAGGGCACATTTCAAAGCGCACTCATTCAATATATTTCCATGCACTCTCCTATGATCTTCTATGTTGTAAAGCTATAGTTTGCTACTTGATCAGTTCTAAATGAAGCTTACATGTGCCTACCTATTCAGAAAATTTCAGTTATGCTTGATTTGCCATGTGGAAGAAAATGTGTAGCGAAATAAATAAAATGGATGGGTAATTCTATCAGCTTCAGTGAGATGGGAGTGAAATGAATGTAGTAAAGGTGGAAGTGTAACGATGACCCAAGAATTCAATTATGAAGTCACTCCACACATGGTGAAGGAATTCATTTTTCTCTATATGTGCAGGAAAGCTTTAGCCAAATAAAATAAAATAAAATAAAATAATAATTATAATAATAATAAGAAAAATTATCTTGTGTCACCTCTGTTTTCAAACCTTATATGAGATACCACCTTAAAATTTCAAAAACACCAAATGTATCATAAAGTCTAATATCGTTAGTTTATAAATTAATCATACTCTTTTGCCCCTAAAACTAATTTTGAATTAAAAGCGACTTGTCATAGTTTTCCAAGGTCCTACATGCCAGTTTCAAAACATGTCGGGTAAACAGAGGTGAAACAACTGCATTGGCCCAAATGTTGTTGATTTCTTGGTGATTTGCTTTCGAAAGAAGGAAAGAAGGTTTTGGTAAGTTAGTGGTGATTTGCTCGTTCGAGTAATGGATTAAAGAAGCATTTGCAGTAAATGGGTTTTGCGCCACCGACAAACTGGTGGAGCCCTGGCTAGTTTCGGCAGCTGAAACCTGCATTGTGAAAAGTAAAAGATGAGTAACATAGTTAAACAGAAAGTGGGAATGAATATTGGGTAATGATGGGTTTTTTTTTTCACTTACATTCAAAGATGAGAGAAAGAAGATGATGATGAAGAAGAAGAAGAGCAGAGGAAGACCCATAAGTGCGGGCTGTTTATGCATTTCTTGTTTTCTCGCTTTCTGTGGGTTTGATTTGTAGAGAAGGAAAGGGAGAGGCGAACGAATTAGGTTCATGTACAAGAATGTTTTTGTACACTCCTGATTCGTGGATATAGAATCTATTAAATAAAGAGAGAGAAAATTGATTTTATATCCACAAACAAGAACCGCTCTCATACATTCTCGTACGTGAACCAGATCCGCTCTCGAGGGAGAGAACGGACTGATTCTTCCCCCTGATTTTAATTGCACCATCTCATCAAAGCCTAGCATTCAACGATCCCCTTAAGTGCATCTCTCTAGTTTCTACCATTCAATTTTTTTTTTTTTTTTTTTTTTGATAGGAAAGAAAAATTATATTAGAAAGAAAAATGAAAATACAAGATAAGGCAACCATTTCCCCTATTAGACAAGCCTAAGGAAGGGAGAGTAGCCCTAAAAAAACAAGCAGAATAGACCCTGCATCACAAAGGAAAATTGGAAAAGAACATTTATGATGATGCTAAAGCTTATAAGTTGAGCCTTCCCATCTTCTATCCACTCTTCTTAAAGAAAAGGAAACCTTTTTGTCCAGGTATTGAGATTTGAGAACAAAAAAAGAAAATAAATTGGGGGTTCGGATAGAAGTCTCTGTAGAATCTATCGAAGATGATGATGAAGAAGAAGAGTACTCTTCTCCTCATAGTTTTCTGGTATTTTATGTGTTTCCTGAATCAAAGGAGAAGGGTATTTGGCTACTAAACAGAGGAGAACTTCGCCTTCAAAGAAGTAGGTTGCCTGAAGATGGATTACAAATTGCTTGCTTGAATCGGAGGAGAAATGCGTCGCCTAAATTGGAGGAGAAGGGGACTTGGTTGAAGCTGTAATTTGAATTGAGGAGAAGAGGGTTTACATTAAACCTAGGATGACATCCTAGTTTACCCTGATAAACTTGTCATTTAAAAAATATTAACAGTGACATGTCATCACTTAACGATTGTGAGCTAACGAAATGGATTTAAAAGTCATTATTTTTGCAAAACAGGATATAGACTATGTATTTTTGGGAATTTAGGGTGGTATCTCATGTAAGGTTTGAAAATAGGTGTGGTACAAGATAATTTTCCAAATAATAATTGAATAGAATGAATGAATGGAAATAATCAAAAGTAAAAGAAGAAAAAATCTACATATTTATAGGAAAAAGAAAGCTACCTGATTGCGTGATCCTTCCACTTAGGCATAAGGGTAAGTGGAATTACCTTCCTACCCTTTATAAAATAAAACATTCTATTCATATTGATTCCTTTATTTGCGTTCTCATTCACCTTATGTTGACGTAGGCATAGGGGCACATGGAAACACCAATGGTTTTATAAAGAAAGAGATCCGCAGTTGGCCCAGCGGCTGCGGTTCTTATTACTCAGGGTAGGAGTGTAGGACTTATCGATTCGAGCCAACGAGGCCTAATAGAGTAGAGTACAAGAGGACCCGACTAAATCCGGATCGGTCCAATGACACGTTTAAGTTTGTGTCGACAGACGTGAACGCGGGACAGAATGTCATAGACGCCAACTGGAACTCTAGAAAAGCCTAGAATAACCGCCTACCTGTCTTGACTTCATTTACCGCTAAGAACAACCAGAAGAACCCAACAGAATAGCTTTTCACTTTGCTCTGCTTTCTCAGCTCATTTTCTCCACCTATCGTCTTTCGATCTTTCGTTTACAGAGACTCCTTCCAGAACCTGCAAAAAAGCTCTTCCTCAGTCACTTGGGGGATCAAGACCTCTGGTATGGAAATGGAAAATCTTTGTTTTTGTACTATTACGCTATTGTTCTTCACTTCTCTTTTCTGGAATTCAACTTGAATCTGATTCATATTGCTCCTCTTTGTTTGCTTTTCGATGTATCATCATTTGATTCTACTAGCTTTTGGATTAGTGTTTAATGGAAATTCTTATGTCTTCCTTAATAAAAAAAAATTGAATATCCAAATTGAGGGTTTACAGTAAGGCAATGTAGTGAAATATCCTCATTAGTTGCTGTTGTTTAGCTTGAGCTGTCAGGTTCCTTTTTGTCTTGAACTACTCTTTAGGCTTTCTGCAATAACGATTCTAACAGGGGATGAAGAGATTTCTTGACCCAATACTTTTACGGTATGTACTCAATTTAGTTTTACTTGAAGATCTGGTGTGGTCAAAAACTGAATACAGATTCCAGTCGGGTTTAGGATTTGACTCGTCCCAGAGTTTGATAGGTCTGATCAATCCATTTCTCGTCATGTTTGGTGTACTAACATGACATTCAGGTTGTTTTTGGTTTTGTTTTTTGTTCTTTGCTTTTGTTTTTTGGTGGTGGGGGCAGTGTTTTAAAAACAAGAATCGGTGATGGAATTGGTCCCGACAATTTCAATGCAGAATGGCTTGGAATCGGTCCCAAGAACCCTAGAATCAGCCGTTTGATCTGGAAACCCACCAATTCAAGGGAATATTGGCAGGAATAGTATTCTGATTCAGAACGGCGGAAATTGGGATTGGTTACTGCTGATTCCCTATCCGATTCAACAATTTTTGAAACCCTGGTGTGTGTGTGGGGGGGGGGGGGGAAGGGGAGGGGTTGAGTTATTTGTTTCAACATAAGTGCATCTCTTTCATGAAAATTTATTAACAGAAGGTTATGTTTATGAAGACTTCATGAACAAAAGGCTGGGAGTTGCAGCATTTATATTATATTGGGACCCTTAGAATTGTTCATCTGTTGTGAAATATTTTTGAACTGTGCCATGATTCTTTGTTAGACTTCCCATGGGCAGTAATGATCCACTATTTGGTTTGGCCTGCCAATGATTTTTTTCGGATTTTTTATTAGTTTGTTCAAATGTTAGTTCGATTTTATCGATCATATCTTGTCAATGGGGTGCTGCACCATGAAGCCATTTCATCAGGCTAAATTAGAAGAGTTTGCCAAGTGATTTATTGTAATGTATGATCATCTTCAGTTTTTGGCATATATGTTTAGTCCAGTCACCCATCTGTGGGTTGCCTGGATGGTTAGGGCTACTTGGGGATTGTGTGGATAGGCCCACGGTTCCAGGTTTGATCTGTGCGTTCGCGATTTAAGTGAAGACTGTGGCAGTGGGTTGTTGCGTCAGACTCCCCGAGGATTAGTCGAGGTGCGCGTAAACTGGCCTGCACACCTTGGATAACAAAAGAAAAAAAAAAAGATGCTTAGTCCAGTCCTGTGCAAGTCGGGGTCGAGCATATACTTAGTACCACAAATGGCAGTGACATTTTAAAAACCCAACTTGTGCAAATGTGAATTCCTCCTTGCACTGTGCACTGTGAGGTAATTTTGAACCATTTTTCATAGATACCTATAGAATACTTACTCTTTGGAAGAATTCGTTAAAGAATTCAAATTGGATTATTTGTAGAAATTTTACGAAAATTCACAGGCACTCGACTAGGAGATCTACTTGCCAAGCCAGTAAGAAAAATCTGCTGATTGATTTTATTTTTGATGTAATCTAGCATTTGTAGTAATATTCTTCCTCTGGCCTCGAGAAGTGTTGTGCAAATTTGCATTATGTTATCTATTAGCATTAGTTGACGAATTCAAATTGGATTGTGTGTAGAAATTTTATGAAATTTTATGAGTACTCAACTAGGAGATATCCTTGCCAAGCCAAGGATGTAAAATCTGATAGTTGCTCTTATTTTTGCTGTATCTAGCATTATTTGTAGTAATATATTCTTCCTCTGGCCTCAAGAAGTGCCATTCAAATTTGCTTTAAATTATCTTACATCAACATTTTGATTATGATTCAACGTAATGGTTCACCTTAATGGCTGAATTGTCATTGTGAGCAGAACGAAGTAAACATGGCTGCTACCCAAAAGATTGGTCATGCGGTTTATCGGGGTCCAAGTGTGGTGAAGGAGATCATCTATGGGATGACTCTTGGCCTTATGGCGGGGGGATTGTGGAAGATGTACCACTGGAACGTCCAGAGGAGAACAAAGGAGTTCTATGATCTGCTTGAAAAAGGTGATATCAATGTTGTGGTTGAGGATGAGTAAGACTATATTTCTCTTTCTTGGTTTAGAACATTACCTCTGTTTTATCATTCCATCTATGGCCAACAAAATACATAAGCATAGATGAACTGCCATAAGGAGATACTAATTCAGTGGCATGCATAATTGCCATATGTGTTCTGTTTTTGAAGCCAGATTTTCATGTTTTGTTTTGAAGCCAGATTTTCATGTTTTGTCACTCTTTTGGACCCAGTTTCTTTGCACCCATGTTGAATAGAGAATCTTTTCATCTACCTCGAGTGATCCTCTGATTGGAATATATATATATATACTTTTTTTTTTGGGTATTGGCAGAACCTGTTATTGGACTTTGAAAATTATAATTTTGGAATAGGGTGGGAGTTACTGACGAACTCAATCCAATTGACATTACTAAATGGCAGTTCGACTGGATTCCTGGATTATTGATTATCACTCTCAACCGTATTGTAGGTTATAAAAGTACCTTTTCCTCCATCCAATGAGAGGGTATGACTCCATGAGTGAAGATATTTTTTCACCATGGGTGAAGAAAATTTGGATCCCACTTTTTATATCAACATGTTTTTCAGGCTTTGTTTGGTAGTCAAGAGAAGAAAAGAAAAGAAAAAAATATAAAAAATTGTATATTTTTTCTTGATTTAAGAAATTCTCTTTATGGTTGGCATGTCCTGAACCAAGAGCAGATTTTTTTTTTTTTTTTTTTTTTTTTT
>NC_056561.1:36428750-36430754 GCF_013358625.1 Macadamia integrifolia | reverse complement strand
AAAAAAAAAAAAAATCTTACTAAAAACAAAAGAAAAAATATATTTTTTTTCTTCTAAGGGTAGCCATTTTTTTTTTTTTTTAATTTCTTTTCTTTTCTTCTCTTGGCTACCAAACACACCTTAGTGTTCCAGGGACATATTCTGTTTTCACACTTCATCTGAGTAGATATAGGGAACATGGTTTTAGGAATTAGTATTGGATTTGCTTTGTCGGTATTAGGGTATCAAACTATTGGGGGCATATTGTTTAATCTGGCCTGATGTGGTTGTTACGTATTGGTATTGTTTTAGTTTTTTGGAATGGGTTGATAATCAGATACGGGGAATTAGATCGCTGATAGGGAAACACTTGGCTCCCTTGCCCCATCATGTATGATGTTCTGTCCCATCCTTTTTATAGGTAGAGGTGTATTTTGAATTTAACACTTTTTGTTAATATTTGTTCTTTATCTTATTCTCAAAATGATTTTGATATAGAGGTATAAGTATAAAAAGATTTTAAAATATAAGTTGAAAATGACATATTATCATGTCGTTATTAAAAGGTATAATCGTCATGCATATTTTTGAATGCACATGAGATGACACTATTACCCTTATTGATTGTATGTTTGTTTAAAAAAAAGGTTTACGAAATATTTTACATCTTGAGGAATGTAAATTAGAAAATCCCGTTTCAAATGAATTTTCTTTTATGCCACTCTACTTTCGGGTTCTCTTTTCCTATATTCCACTTTCTTCTCCTAAATTTCTCTTTCTCATCAACCTGTATACAATCATACTATCCTTAATTTTCTAAGCAGTTTTTATGCTAAAATGTTCTTGGCCACAATTCAACATGGAAGCTCTGGATTGGACAATAGTTCTACTACATGTGAGGCTAGTGTGGAAATCCCAACAGTTTTCAAAATTATATTGTCACTTAGTCGATTCTGTTGGTGCTAAAACTTAACATGTGAGTAATGGGTCTTGGAATTTATCAATCCGCAGAATTTCAGCTCCAGTTGCATGATGGAAAAGTCGATCAGAAGAAAATTTCTCTTATTTCTTTCTTATATTCTTGAATTTTATAATTTGAATATTTAGCTTGAACGTAATCCACTGGATTTACTTCATCTCTCTCTCTTTTCTGTGAGACTTTGGTTCCTAATATTATAATTCCAAGTTATTATTTAATTTTTAGAATAGTATCATATTTTCCTAAAAAGGAAGGAACTTGAAGTGAGACGACAGTGGCCCTCTTATCATCTTCTATTTGGTGGACTTGGTAAAACGGCATTCATATAAATAAGAAAGGATTATGATCAATTACTTGGAAGTTGGAACAGTGAACGTAACTTTTGACATCCAACGTTTTAAAGGGGAATAATGATGATAAGGAGAATGGAGAGAGTGGATTAGGTTCACGTACAAGAATGTACGAGAACAACTCTGGTCCGTAGATTTAGAATTAATTTTCTTTCTTTTCATTTAATAGATTCTAAATCCACAGACGAGGGACATACGAGAACATTCTCGTATGTGAACATGATCCATTCACGAGATTAGGAGATTTGTGGTAAACACTGCAAATAATGTGGTCTTTGGTGGGGAAGGGATTTATTAGCATTGTGACAAACTCCCATGTCAATTATTTTCAACATCTCATATCTCCCATATCAATTGAATGGAGACATTGAAAGAGAGCCTCACACTTTGTATATAAGAGGATTTAGAGAATAGATTCATTGCTCGTATGATCACATGATTATATATGTGCGGATCTAATATTTGTACTTTTTCTTCCATAAATACCTATTTTCATCCTTGTAATGACAGAAAATGGGTTCATTTTGAATCTGTGAGTCGCTAATGAACCCACCCCACCTCATTTGTCAATTCTATCCGATCTGATTTTTTTTTTTTACCAGTAGCAAGAGTTTGTTTCAGTTGGATATGACAAGGGATTGTAAAAATTGCTTCAAATACAGTATCAGGAAATACCGCTTGGAACCTTAATATCCA
>NC_056561.1:36423246-36428728 GCF_013358625.1 Macadamia integrifolia | reverse complement strand
TAGCTAAATGACAATTGGCACATACAATATGCCCAGTTGCTTCTCATGGATTTTCATAACTCTGCTGTGTAAAAATGAGATATGCATTCGAAATAGATGTCCGAATTATTTTAAATTCGAACTTAATTAAGAAAATCAGTACTTAACTTTAAAACTAAACAAGTGAACATTGTTTTTATTTTTTCCAATTATTCTACTTTAAATATTTAAAGACAAATTTTGATTAAATTTCCATTCATTATTTTACGAGGTCAAAAATACTTATCCCTATACTAAATTTAAAGGTCATGGGTTCTTAGATTTGGAGATTCTCTTCACCATGGGTGTAAAGAAACTAGATTCTTCAAAAAATTTGCATAACACAATACATTTTGGTCCGAAAAGAGGAAATTTTAAACTTTTTTTCTTTTTTGAGTGAAAGATGAAATCTTAAACTAAACATATGCCAACACCCCTCCCTCTCCTCTAAAAGTACAAAAATTATATAATAAGAGAAAGTTATAAGATTATCTAAAATTGGATTAAAATTTTCTTTCCGTTAAGGCTGTGTTTGTTTCTTTGCACTTGGTATGTTTTCATTCATGAGAAGATTCTTCTTTTCAAATTCAAAAATTTCCTTGGGAATTGTGAAATTTTCTTTTGCTTCCCCAATAATTTTCTTGCCAAAAAACACAAGAAAACATGAGAAAATATGAAAACATAATAAAACAAAAAATAAATGATCGCACAATAATTTTCTATGTGTCTCTCTCTTTTTATTTTCTCACCCATTTTTTCTCTTTTCTTTTCTTTTTTCATTTTTGCTACCAAACATAGACTAAAAGAAAATTTTATCTTTTCTTAAAAAGACCTGAGGCAATTTTGTTTTTGACTAAAATTAATAATAATCATGGGCCGCAAAGTCAAAGTCAAAATCAATACAGTTAAGTAGCAAAATCCAACCCCCACCATCCTAATATTTATAATTTTTGCCATGTGTTTATTAAAATTTTCTAATGTATGGATGGGGATTGAGGACCCATTACCTTATCTAGTAAAGAATATTTGCTTAAACGGGCGGACTGATCAATTTCTTAGCTTCTTAACTCTTCAATTTTTCTCGGGGACAGCTGCTTCAACTAGTAATGAATCACCATATTTGCCCAAATACCCGGTTTGGTCAATGTTTTTAGCTCATCCTCATCTCCCACCTCTTTTTTTTTATTAGAAATCCTTTACTCCCAAGTAATGGTATTTTTTTGGGAAAACCACTTGATTACTCGCTTTGAGGATTCTCATTACTAAACTACCCATTACTGTTTGGGTTGAAATCGTCTGTAATTCCGATCTTGTACAATTCCGTGCAATACCACATTCAGACGGTGACACGTGTATTGATACCAATACAATGGTCCAGATCTGGTACAACTAATAAAACATTAAATCAGTGAAAAAACATTTAAATCAGATCTGGACCATTGCATTGGTATCAGTACACGTGTCACCTCCTAAAGGTGATATTGCACGGAATTGTACGAGATCGGAATTGCAGACGATTTTTTTCCTTACTGTTTGGGTTTACAAAATTATCCAAAACAGTGACATCACTCAATTGACGTTTTATTTTATCATTTTTACCCCTAACTACCTTCACTTTCCCCCTTCTCAGATCACCTTCTCTATAACTATGCCACCCAACTCTCCTGCAACCTCTATCCCTCCCTTGCCCCTACCTCACACCGCCTCCTGTTTTTGTCGGAAATTGCTGCTTCTCATCGTTGGCAACACTCGATGAGAAATAAACTGGGCAACCCAGAAAAAAATATTGTTATTTGATTTATACAGTCCTCCACTCCTCCCTCATTCTTGCCGATTTCATAGATTTCTTGGGTAATTTTTCTCCTCTAGAAATGAACTGGGCAACGCAGAAGCGTTCAAGGAAGAGCAGAGGAAATTCAAGACTATAACAAACCAATCCCAAAAACTCTTCTCCGTTCAAAAACTCTTCTCTGTTTGGCTTTTCTGGTGACTAAAGTTTTTCTAACTGATGGGTTCCTCTATACTGAGTTAGTCTTCATTCTTCATTATTATGAACAAAGGTGAAAAAATAAAACTATGGAAGCAACATCACCAAGAACAAATGGTTCATTTTTCGACATTCCGTTGAGATTTCTTCTCTCTTTATCTCGTTTTCTTTCTCTTGGAAGGAAGGATGATGGGAGCAGGGAAAAATTGGTCTTGTCAACTGTAGGGGAACCATCATTAATTACGTCCCACTCGGTTTCTCTATTCACTGAACTCCAGCGATGCTTTGTAGTTAATGGCCTCAGGGGGGTGATTGAAGATCATACCACGGGATTCAGCCGTGCTTTTCAGGTTCTTTTAAATCTTTGTGGAGGCAAGGAAGAAGAGGTAGATGCTCGTCGTATTTATTGTCCATGACCTGTGAATAGTGAATCAGGCCCGCAGAGGCAACGATCCATGGGAGACTAGGAGAGGTGGTGCTCGGTAGATGCTTTGGTGGTGGTTTTCATTTTTTTTTTGGTATTGTAAAAACCGATGGAGAGAGGTGAGGTAAAAGAAAGGGGTAAAAATGTCAAAAGAAATATGTGGGTGAGTGTGGAGTACTGTTTTGGGCAATTTTGTAAATCCAAACCTGATTTTATGTATTTTTGTAAACAAAAACATAGTTTGGGTAATTTTGTAAAGGGAAACTCAAAAATGGGTAATTGTGTAATTTTTCCTATTTTTTTGACCTTGCATGATACGAGAAATAAGATTAGTCAAATTGTTTTTCAAAGACATAATGCTAGCGTAATTGATTGGCAACTCTCCATGTGGCACCATGGGTGTCACTGTATTTAGGGAGACCCAAAGCATTAGAAGGAATCTAATGCAAGTAACCAAGGCATGCATGCATCCAAGCACCTTGAATTCTCTCTAAGCGATGAGACACCTTAACAAGTATTTTGACATGTCAATCCGTGGATTGTTCAGATGGTTAAGACGATTTGAGGATTGTGTGGATATGTGCATGGTGTTAGGTTTTATTCTCGATTTCCCCATATGTGTATCTACAGATGTGTATTTGCGTTGTTGTGCTAGTCTCTTCGAGGATTAATCAAGGTTTGCATAAGTTGGCCCTAGACATCTTGATTAAAAAAAAAAAAAAACCAAACCAGTCTTGTTTCCTAGTTATATTCATGAGATGGGCTGTTATAGATGCATTGACCCAACTCCCTGGTCTCTGGTTTTTTGATGAAATTGAGGTCAGTACTTATTCTCTAACCTATTGTGAGATTGAAACTGATGCCCTTCTCCATGACTTTTCCGTCGATTCGATGGTTCAGGAGTTTGATCCACAGCTGTCTCACCAAAATTTTAGTAGAGTTTTGTAAGAACTTCGAATTATGAGAGAGAGAGAGAGAGGGTTGCAGGAGTTTGATCCACAGCTGTCTCAGAATCCCTCTCTCAACTTTCAAGTTTTTAAAACCACTGCCATGTGAATTGCTTGTTCCCAAAATTTTAGTAGAGTTTTGTAAAGAAGCTTGGAAATTATGAGAGAGAGAGAGAGAGAGAGAGAGAGAGAGAGAGAGAGAGAGAGAGAGATCAAACAAATTCAGATTCAGACTTCCGACTGGAATAGTACCAGAAACACAGTTACTCCCCCTTGTCATCTGCTCTCTTCTTCTTCATCCTCTCACAATTCACAAATGTGTTCTTCTTCACCCTCTCACGATGAAACCCTAACCCTAATTCCAGGTCTCCCTTAGGATTACTCTTCTCTGATCCTCACTTTGACCCCATATTGCCACCAGGATCGTCTTAGAGTCACCTGCAAAACATGGAAACCCTTCTTCTCCTCAAAACCCATACTCTCTCATAGGCGAGCCTGGCTCCCAAACTCATCTCGAACTCCGAAGTGTTGTTTTGGGGAATAAGGTTTTGAAAAAGGAGTTCATATCACAGCCGTTGGATTAGAAAGGGACACTTGTCGCTCATAGGTAAGGAATTCGTAGGAAATTGATGGATTTCCTCAACCCTAGGGTTTCGGATTCGAACCCATGTAATTCTAACAGTGTCTTCCATGGGAGAGTTGAACATTGTCCGATGGCTGATTGTGAGCATCGTTTGTTGGAGATTCAGCAGGGTATTCCCTGGTATGGATTTTTGGAGGAGGAGGAAGAAGGGTTTGGTATGAACCACTTGGAGCCTTAATTGATCGATTTGGGGTTTATGCAATGAAGTGTAAACTTACTGTTTTACTCTAGGGGTTGTTTGACCATTTATTAAAATATAACTAAATGACATCATCACATATATAAAATGATTCAACTACCAAAATGGATTAATCTCTTATAAACTTAGTAAAGGATACATGTGATTTTGTAGAATGGGGTCACTCATTTTTCATTTGAGAGTTTTTAAGGGGTGTTACATGTAATTTTTCTTTAATTTTTTAGATTATATAAGGAGAAAGAACCACATCTGTCTATTTTGGATTCGGCTCCTCTATAGCGCGGGGGTGAGCCATACATCCTCTAGCTCACCCTAGGATCGTGACACTTGGACTTTATTGATCCTATGGTGTGAGTGAATTAAACCTTTGGTAAACATATATGTTGGCGATACACCGTATCACTTTTTTACAATTGCAACTTTTGAGAATTTTTAAAATAAAAAATAGGGTTTTTCTGTCGCGGGAACTCTCTACCTTTGGCGTTCATCCTACCGTCCCTAATAGGCCGTCGACGACTTCTCTTTTCTCTAATAAGCTGTCGGTGTTCGTTTCGCCGTCTCTAATAGGCCGCCGCCGACTTCGCTTTTATCTATGCGATCATCGTTTGGAACTAGTAAGTTCTCTTTATCTTTCTCTCTCGTCTTCTTCTTCTACTTCTTCTCTTTAACTCACTCTGTTCTTACTCTTTCTATCTCTTTCTCTGTGCTTGGCTATTATTCCAGACGATGATCGCATAGATAAAAGCAAAGTCGTCGGCGGCCTATTAGAGACGGCGAGACGAACACCGGCAGCTTATTAGAGAAAAGAGAAGTCGCCGGTGGCCTATTAGGGACGGTGGGATGAACGCCAAAGGTAGAGAGTTCCCGCGACAGAAAAACCCTATTTTTTATTTTTAAAATTCTCAAAAGTTGCAATTGTAAGAAAGTGATATGGTGTATCATCAACATATATGTTTACCAAAGGTTTAATTCACTCACACCATAGGATCAATAAAGTCCAAGTGTCACGATCCTAAGGTGAGCTAGAGGATGTATGGCTCACCCCCGCGCTATAGAGGAGCCGAATCCCGCAAGGGCCTCCTCCCTGGTTGGTTGGTCCGATTGTTGGTTTTTTCTTTTCCTTTGAATCATCCAATTTAACTGAATCCGTCGAATGTAGTTATTGGCTCCCACAATTTAAGGTATGACTCTCCAGATTATTCGAATAGGTTGATTATGCTAGTTAATTTTCTAGGGTTCTGGCGATTTCAGCCGATCTGAAGCA
>NC_056561.1:36393825-36422633 GCF_013358625.1 Macadamia integrifolia | reverse complement strand
AAAAAAAAAAAAAAAATACAAGTTGAGTGCTGACGACGGATGCCACAGAAAGATTCAACTGATTTCAAACCACGTTGTCCTAATATTTGTATGCTTTACTTTTGTGATGTATGCAGATACCAGCCAATGTTTTAGGTCCTCAACTCGCGAGGGATGGTGTGTACAGAAAAATATTCGTGTACAAAAGTCATAGTTGTAGCCAAAGTCTTTTTAAGTGTCACTGTAATGTAGGATGCTTTCTCCCCATTTCAATTTCTGAGACTCCAATAAAGACCGATGAGTTTCCCTTCCCCACAGGGAAGGAAAAACCGTGGGTAGCACAAAACAATAAGGGGTGGGAGTTTAACATGGTCACATCACCGCCAGTGAAGGAAAACTTTCGCATTTAATAACATGCTTATACACCACATTTCTCATAGTTGTAGTCAAAGTCTGTTTATTCCTCTATGCTTTGCTCATAGTTTTAATATCCGCCAATACATGCTCATACACCATATTTCATCAAAATATGAAGAAACCAAGTGGTCCTCCGTTCCTCCTCTTCATGCTTCTCATAACTCTACTAGTTGAAACAAGAGTAGCAGATCCAAGATACCAAACAGTTGAGCTCAGGTGCAAAACTACATTAGAACAAAACACAACCATCTTTGTTCCCAACTGCATCGCCACCATGGATATCGTTGGCAACAAGACTCGAACTTTCGGTTTTGGAGTAGCAAATGTGGGCTTAGGGCCTGACGGTTCCTACGGCCTTGCCCAGTGTTATGGAGACCTCTCCTCACTTGACTGCGCTCTTTGCTTTTCCAGGGCTCGCATTCTCAGTCCCGAATGCTATCCTTACAATGGGGGCAGCACCTACTTGGATGGTTGCTTCTTGCGTTATGAGAATTATAGCTTCGTCCAAGAGTTTACAGGTCCTGGAGACAAGGTTGTGTGTGGAAATAGATCGCGAAAGGGGCTTGAATTCCAGAAGTCTGCCAGAAAAGCTGTGTTGGATGCAGCTGCAGCTGCACCAGACCAGGGAGGCTACTCCAAGTCAGCAGTGTGTGTGTCAGTGCCGACGAATGATTCAGCTTATGTGTTGGCAAATTGCTGGAGAACATTGAATGCAACCTCTTGCAGAACATGTTTGGACAAAGCATCAGCCTTGATAATGGGTTGCTTGCCATGGTCAGAAGGGCGGGCTCTGTACACAGGTTGCTTCATGAGGTATTCAGACACAAACTTCCTGAACGCAGAACAGAGTGGTGGGCGATCAAAAGGTATGTAAATAGGCATCTACTCCTCTACACATCTTGTATGGGTGATTTCAATGACATTAATTCAACAATAACTCAAAGTCTAGAATTAAGTATCAAGAGACACAACGTAGAGATTAAAATAAGAATCATGAATTGTACATCTTTGGATAAATTAATACAAAGGTTCCTTTATTGTTCAATTTTACCTGACCACTCATCTGCATTAACTGCCTTTGTAGGGAGCAAACTAGCGATGATGGTGGTTGCCGTTTTGAGTTCTGTGGCTGCTTTAATCATCCTCGTGGCTATTGGAGTTCATATTTGGAGGCACAGGAGAATACAAAAGAAAAGAAGAGGTATAAGGCTTCCAAAATTTATACTCACTGGATTTCAAATCACAATCATCCATATGTAATAAGCATTTAGTAGTATCATGAGAACAGGCTAATCCTGTGCAGTTGAGAATGGTTTACACTGTAGGATTTCCTAAGTCACATCTTATGATTTTCCAAGGAACCCTTTGAAAATAGCCTTGCTACTTTTGAAGTGCAGAAAAACCTCATTGACTTTTACAAGATAAAAACTTAACAGGACAATACAGTTAACCAGGTTAGATGTTAATGCCAATATTTTGTTCTCTCATATTCTGCTTTCAGGTACAAATGATACAGTAAAAATGGTGAAGATGCTTAATGACAGTAGCTTGAATTTTAAGTACTCTGCACTAGAAAAGGCCACTGGATCTTTTGATGATGCCAACAAGCTCGGCCAAGGAGGATTTGGAACAGTTTATAAGGTAACTTTCCCATAAGTCAGGAAACCAAATGCCTGTGTCAAAGTACCATATCTGTTTCTTGGGCATCTAAACTCAAAACCATGTTCCAAATGTTGGAGGAACTAACTTCTGAGATTTCGGGTAACCACTCTGTTGATATGTTGTCCAATTGTATTCTGATTTGATCTTCTAGGGAGTTCTGCCTGATGGAAGGGAGATTGCTGTGAAGAGGCTTTTCTTTAATCAAAGATACAGAGCTGCAGATTTTTATAATGAAGTTAACATGATAAGTACCCTGGAACACAAGAATTTGGTCAGGTTGTTGGGTTGCAGCTGTTCAGGACCAGAAAGCCTTCTTGTCTATGAAATTCTCCCAAACAAGAGCCTTGACGGCTTCCTCTTCGGTATTGTCTAATGTTTCACTCTGCAATCTATCCTTCAATTCTTCTGCTCACTGTTAAATTTCAACTCATAATTTGGTTGCACTTGTTGGGCTGGGTCCTAGGTATGATACCTGCAAATCATACTTACAGAAGAAAGGACCCAGCATCTTGAGCTGCATAAGCTGACCAAATGACCCTAATTGCTAAACTGTTCAAACTACATACTGTAGGACTAGATTTGATAACTCAAACTAGTCCCAAAACTGCAGGAAACTATAAACCAAAGAACAACCAGTATCCACCCAACAGTAGACAATAATATCCGTCCAAAAAACTAATCAATCAACAGTCCTTGAAAACCAGATTAGTGAGTCCTAAGTCACGGATTTCTGAGAACAGAATTTTACCAACAGATAGACTCTTCAGCAACAGAAGTAGAATAACAAATAAAGTACGATCAGAATCAATACATCACAGAAACAGATAAACCAAGACAGCCTTGAATCTGGACAGTAGGATCTGAAATCTGACCTTCGATCATAATAAAGACAGAAACTTCCACAGCAGAATGTAAAGACAGCAGACCAAGCTAGAACAAGCTATCGGTCTCAATCAATTTTGGGGTTCTTAGGACAGATCAGTATGTGACCAAACAGAGACTTCCAGGGCTGGAATAAACCTCACAAAGTCCATCAACCATATACGAGATGATAGGAAGTTACTGGACTCAGAAAAAGTCAAGTACTCCCACCAGTTTCTGATGTGAACTGCAGAAAATCACTAAAAGACAAAACTGGGAGATTTTTAATATCTCTCGAATCCCAGGCCAGAAAGACCTGCCCCTTGGATCGAGTCTTCCCCTAGGTAAGAGACACCTGCGACCCAATTTTCAGCCCAAACCGATGGCTGGTTTGATCTGGACAGAAACTGTAAAGTTCTCGCAGATTCTTCTACTTTCAGGGACAGAACTAAGAGAATAGATAATTTAAATACCTGTATGAGTAGACCAGATCTGTAACACTTTGAGTTATATAAAGACAAAGACAATAACTTGAAGGAACCTCTTGAACTTCACGCCGCAAAGAGTCAATTGGATCAAACACCAATTCCTTCAGCCTTGATCAAATACAAGACAACTCTTCATGAAGAATACAATAGCAACAACCATTATTTTTTTATCAAAATCATTCTAGGCTTTTAGAAGCCTCCTCTTATTTATTTATAATGTTAATGGGGGAGGAAATTACAAAATAGAAGATTCCTCAAAGAGGAAACCAAATATTCTCCTAATACAATAGTTACTAAAAACTGAAATTAGAAACTAGTTGAAAAAGGAAACTAACTACTAATGACTTGACTCAATTAATAACTTGACTCCTAGGGAAACAAATATAACTCAAATCAAGCCCAACTAAAAAGGAAAACTAATGAAAATGGAAACTAACTAGTAATCCCGTACTCAATCTTGGAGCCCCCATTTTAGACCCATAAAAGTGGTTTATTACACTCAAAACACGTGGGATCAAAGGCCCAACATGTATGGAACCCAACTCTAGGCTTATTCCTAATAAAACAAGCCTATTTTGGTAATTAATCTGCATCATTACAGGCCTGAATTTGCAATTGGATATTTTTAACAGCTTCGAAACAAAGTGAATATGTAGCTCTTCTTATAGTTTCGAACAGCTTTGTGAAAACTGAATAGAGTTTTTCTTTTGTTTGACAACAAGATAGATCCAAGAAGAGGTAAAGCACTGAATTGGAAAAGAAGATTTGAAATAATCAAAGGGACATCAGAAGGTTTGGTCTACCTTCATGAGAACCCCAATGTTAGAATCATCCACAGAGATATAAAAGCCAGCAACATCCTATTAGATTCAAAGCTTCAAGCTAAAATTGCTGATTTTGGGTTGGCAAGGTCTTTCCAAGAAGATAAAAGCCACATCAGTACAGCCATTGCAGGAACACTGTAAGTTTACGTTCTTTGGTTGTTTCAGCAGTCATTAAAGAGAAGAATCATTGATTGAAGTAATTTGATTTCCATAACCTTAACTTTGAAGCATCATGAATTGTCTTCTGTGGATGCCCAATGAAGTATATCCCTAGGGATGAAGATTAAGTTTTCCACACATAAATTCATGAATATGCAGATACACAGTTAACATCAATATTTTTCAACATGCATATGAAAGTTTAGATGGATGCACATATCTGCGTACTGGATATATGAAGAACTTAGTTATTTCTGTTTTATTTTATGAATCCCAGAGGGTATATGGCTCCAGAGTACATAACCTGTGGTCAGTTAACAAAAAAGGTAGATGTCTATAGCTTTGGGGTGCTTTTACTAGAGACTGTTACTGGAATGCAGAACAGCAGAAACGAAACATCTGAGTACTCTGATAGTCTTGTCACTTCTGTAAGTTTCTATACATCATCCTTTCCATTTCCCTTATATTTTCCCCAGAAAAGTACTTTTCTTCACCTGCTAATCTTTATATCTTCTGTTCTATCTTGTTCCATTTGGGTGAAATAGGCATGGGAGCATTTCCAACTGGGGACAGCAGAGAATCTTTTTGACCCAAATTTGATGTTGAACAGATACAATCACAGTGATGACATTAAGAAGGAGATTTTAAGGGTAGTACATGTGGGATTCTTGTGCATGCAGGAGGTGCCTTCATTAAGACCATCAATGTCAAAGGCCCTACAAATGCTGTTGAAGAATGATGAACTCCCTGCACCCACCACTCCGCCTTTTATACTCAGTGATACAAGCAGAGACCAATATCATCCTCCCAGTACTGCACTTTCAATTGCAACTGTCTCTCATAGCTCCTTTAGTGCAAGGTGACCCCAGAAAGGAAATACAGAAAACAAACCCATGCTGGTGCTTGTGTGAGAGCAAGAGCCTGAGCAGTTTGGATATAAACTTATAAAGCTTGGCCAACTTCATTTATAGGAGTCTAACTGGAAAAGGTTGATGATGTCTGGATGGAACTGAATAAAGCTTTTTTATTGACGAGTGTAACCAGGCCAGGCCAATCTGAGGAAAATTCTAACTGATAACATTTGGCAGTGTAAAAATGTAAAGTAAATTTTGCTTAACACAATTATTCTCAATTTATTCACAGCAATTGGAGTAGATAATCAATAAAGTAACATATAGACCAAGAAATGGAGTTGATAGCTGCTCAAAAATCTCAACTCAACAATGCACCCTCCTCCACACACACACATTCTCTCTCTCTCTCTCATTCTCTCTCTCTCTCTCTCTCATATTTGTTCAAACATACAGAGTTTCTAGGGTCATACATGAAAATTTATGTGTGAGAATAACCAGAACTTCAATTAATACCAGCAGAAAATGAATTAAGATTTATTTCAAATTTCTATGAAATAGTAGTATATATTACAGCTTTGAAGTCTAAAGGAAGCATTTCAAATACGACTTCAAAAATTGCTCACACCAAAATAGTTACCCAAATAAAAGTAGGGAAAATGCCAAGAATTCCCAAAATTAAATTCATGCCCATTTTCCTGCTTATCACATAGCAAGTGAAAATACCATCTAATGTGTCGCTACCAAGTTCCCCATAAGGCCTCCACCAATCTCATAATGCTTAACATCAGAAAATCTTGCTTACAAAGCAAGCTTTTCCAACTCTTTCCCTGCATCAGAAAACATTTTTTGTAACAATAAAGCAATACCAATCAGAGATAAAAGGAAGTTTACCTTGTGATTGAAGCTTTGATACCATCCCCACTCCATTTGTTTCCATGTAAGATGAGACAATGTAAAAAAAAAGAACGTAAAATTGGCATCCTAGCATTTGTTTCACCAGAAGTAAAGATGGGACAAAGTTTCCAACAAGTCCCATTGTATTTATAAAAAGAGGGAAAGGAACAACACCCCCCCAACCCCTCCTAGGGGGAAAAAAAAAAGAGAGGAAAAAATGGCTATTCCTGGAATGATACTGCAGCACAGATTTGAGCATTGTTGGAGAAAGGGATAAGCCATCAGTTTCACTTTGGACTTTCAAAGCTCATTATTTGCAAATGCTTCAAATCAAGATCCACAAGAACATAGGATTAAACACCTTGCTAACAATCTTTTGATCCTTTTTTTTTTCATTGAAAATTCAATGAAAAAAGAGTGGGTAGTACACCAAACCATTGATAAGAACAACAGAGTCTTGAGGTGTGACCCAACATCTGAAACAAGCAAAGCAAATGATTCCAAATCTCATAGGTGACAGGCAATGCACAACATAATAACAGTTTCAGCTCATTCCTATTCAAAAAATACATAATAGCCAGCAGCTAGTGTCACCTAGAAATCAGATGGTCAACTGTTGTTTTTCTATATGCCATCCAAAAGACAGGGGAAGATCTTTGATGGCACAAGGAGTTTGTAGACTCCAAGGAGAACACTGGTTGTGAAAGATGCAATTCCACCTCGTACTCAACTTCCAACCTCAAGCATTTAAATATTGACTAAACCTTAAGAATTCAAGCCACCTGATCTCCACTTCATAAAATCCTCTACTAATGCTATTAGAAAGGATAGGGGAGAAATTGTTCTCACAACCCCCTGTGTAGATAACTTATCTCCATGGCCCACCATTTTGAGCCACATGGCAGGATGATGTGGTGATTTTGACAGTTGGGTTGACAGGTCAGTTGGATAGATAGGCCTAGGTTTGAATTAGTCACATGTTAAATTTCAGTACTGTGAACTTTGGTATCAGTACTTTTATTGGTCTCGTCCAATACCAATACGGATCATCCGTATCAAACCGTTTTTCCCCACAAAATACCGATTCAGGGTTTTTTTGGACCATTTTCCCCTCCCTTTTCCAATACTACCGATATGGTATCGGTCAGGTACTGGAGTTGTCACAGTTGATACTGATACTAATACAAATCAGCCGATACAGCTGATCCAATTTTGATACCTAAAACAATGTTCAGAACCTAATTCAATAAATAACCCTCTCGTGTATTGGCATGCATCCTTGTATTTTTCAACCATCCGTGTATGACCATGCACTCTCCCATAGTCCCCAGATTTTCAAAGCTTTATTTTGCCACTTGGCAGAGGGCAGGCCTTGCCACAATGGTTAGGTTGCTCCATTGCGACTTAATGGTTCGTGTATTCAAGTTGGGAAAGAGCCTACCTGCGAAGCAGGGTTAAGGCTCTGTACATTATAACCCTCCTCAGACCCAGAGTGGTAGAAGCCTCCTGCAATAGGTATGCCCTTTATTTTGCCACTTGGCAGTGTCCGTTTGCGCTGAAACTCGACATGTAAGAAGGAACATTCTGCCACTGTATCACTACTAAATATTCATGCTAGGTTGAAAATCTTGTTCATCTCTTCCCATCATCACTCAAATGTGATAGCTGATTCTATTACTTAGAAATGAGTGCAGTGTCTTTGGTAGAGTTTTATGTACCAACTATCATTGACAGTTTAGTCTCCTCCTCCCTTTTTTCCAAGGCTGTGGTTTTTCCTCATCATTCCTATGTACAATTTTCTGTTTACTTTCATTTTCATCAAAATTAAAGTACATTTTCTGGTATCCAGAATATAAATGAATAAAATGATTATACATCATTAAAAAGGGAAATTACCTGTTAAGAATTCCCTAACTGAACTTTTCAAGTGGTGGAAAATAGTGGGAAAATCAATTGGAAATGGACGGAAGCTGAATACAATCATACCTACCCTTAATTTTCTTTGCATTCAATGAAATCTATATTAAGGAGCCAGTGCACAAGGGTCCTACTACTGCAGGGTCTAGGAGGGGCAAATGTACGCAGCCAAACAAATGGAAAAGCCTTTACTATTTGAGAAAACCACTTGTTTTCAACCCTTTTCTTAAGAAACCTAGGGTTGAATGGAGGTTAGATGGAATTACAAAATTTATGCTTAGATGTGTGAGTGAATTTTATAATGGAGTCTCATTGTGTTTCTTTTCACGATTCATAGGTGACTGGTCTTGACTTCTCAAAGGAAGAATTATTTGATGCAGCATGCATCTCGACAAGACTTGCTTTGGAAGGCTTCCTACAAGAACATTGGTAAATCTAGCAGTTGATAATACTTTTAACAAACTCTTCATATTATTTCAAATTTTGACCACAAGGCTTACAATCAAACACTTCTTGCCATGCCTTCACACTTCTTCTAATCCTCCAATCGCTCTTGATAAAGAAACCTTCTTGATTGCATAGATGTGGATGCCAGAATACAGACCAAGGAACTAGGGAGGATTGTACTTCCAAATGAGTTATTTCTAGTCACTTTGGTCAAAGGACTCAATTGCCATTCTTCAATAACTTGAATCAACTATAATTGAAAAAAAAAAATTTATTGAAATGAAATCTGATAGGAAGTAGTGTTGCTGTTTAGTTTTCATAGGATTCTGTTGTGTATAGGAAAGACATGCATAGCTTAGGACTATTAACTAGTATAACTTTGAATAGAGCTGATTAGAGTAAAAGGATCCATGTAGCCGACCCCATTTAGTTGGGAGAAGGCTGAGTTGAGTTGAACTGATTGATATTTTGTAATATAATTGCTAATAATGAGTATTAATGGGACTGCGAAAACAAAATTGCACATTGACAAGAGGAAAACATTTAAGTGGTTTATTTAACGATTGCACAAAACTCGTAGTGAAAATTGCAATCCTTTTTTAACATAAATAAATATAGGAGAAGAATTGAAGAAGAAATAAACCAACCTTCCCTTGAAAGCCAACATTCTGAGACAAACGAAACCCTAAATCCCCTCTTCCACAACACAAATCCAGCTCGCTCTCTCCCTCTTCTGCTCTACGAGGGAGAAATAGAAAATATAAAGATGCTGAGAGAGAGAGGTGGCAAACAAACTAATAAACAATGGTTTACTCACCCGTTTCAGGAGACGGCCATTCTTTTCCACACGTGTTGCCCCAAGCTCGATAAATCGTTCAACTGAGAAATATTCCAGCGAGGACTTTGTTTCTTGGCCGGAGACGGAGAAGACAATAAGGATCCCCCAAATCTTTGTGAGACCTCATTGGTGCATTCCAATGAGGTGCGACAAAATGGTATCGCTTTATACTCTTAAATTTGATATAACCACATAATCTGCACTTAACAAAATGAACAGGTTGGGCAAAAGAAAAACTTTTTATCAATGAAATTTATTATTAGGTAAAATCACAAGATTACCCTTTACATGGTTAATAACCCATTCTATTCTTTTTTTTTTTTTTTTTTCTTTATTATAACATTAGGTATCCAAACACATTGGCCCAACTAGCCCCCCTTCTTCAGCAAGAAGTGGGACAGGTGTGGAACCCTAACCCTAGCTTTACTTGATTCGGTTGAAAAGCACCTTAGGGATTCTCAAACATGAGAAGAGAGAAAGTGCCTCACCAAAGGGTTTGTGTCCAAACAAATGTGGGACTAAACAGTTTAACTCATTGCTCAAGTTTTTTAAATTTTCATTCATATGTTTCGCTCCAAAATATTTTGAATCTCAAATCTCAAATCTCAAAATCAAAGATAAAACGTAAAAAACAATACTAACTGATGAGGGTATTTCTTCTCAACCATGGCACGGGCAAGGACCGGTCCTAACCAATGCTGCACCTTGGCCCTCCAACAGGTCGTGCTGCCACCTTAGCATCTCATAAGGCCGTGCTGCCACCTCGGTCCTCCATCAGGCCGTGCTACCACCTCAGTCCTCTGTCAGGCTGTGCTGCCACCTCGGCCCTCCGTCAGGTTGTGCTGCCAGTCACCTCAGCTCGACCAACCTGTCACCTCGACTCGACACAGTCAAGTAAGGCACCCAGAAACGTGCTCTTGTCCACTCCTACATTCAAGGAACGTAATCCCTGATCATGGGGCAGGACTCTATCCACTACATGTCATTAGAGGCGTCCACCCCTTTCACGACTTGCACCTCCGAGATCAATGAGGAATATTTTCAGAATATTCCCTAGAACCCGGAATATTTTCAGACTATTCCCTAAAACCCAGAATATTCCCAGAATCACAGAGCCACTCCCCTCAAGGTCTCTACGCCTGAACCTGACTCTGCACAAACTCCCTTTCTCTTTCCATTAGCAACCTATAAATATCAAGGTAAGCCCCCCTCAAAGGGGATCGATCACTCACTTCTTCTTTTATGGGAAAAGCTCTGTTAAGCATTTGCTATGGAAAGATCTGACTTAGGCATTGGAGAGTCCCCTGTCGGGTCAACCCGGCTCTCCCCTGTCATCTCTTCTGTGCAGGTCGGCTGGAGCACTAGGAACTGCAGGGAAGGTCATCTAGTCAATTTTTACCGCATCACTAACAAACAAGTACTAAAGGATCTGTAACCCAAGGGGGTAACGCAGTTGATGAGTAACGAACTTGGTATGAGCCGTAAACTCAGACGTCCTAAGTTCAATTCCCACTAGCACACTTTGAGCCATTCACACAGGGTGTTTAGTGCTCTTCACTGCTTTTAGTATGCAGTTGTATACCGATTGTTAGCAAAAAATAAAAAATAAAGTACTAAAGGATATATTATTTAGTACCAAAAAGATTCAACTGATTTCAGCCACACGTTGTCCCAATATTTATATATTTTTACTTTTTTGATGTATGCGTATACATATAAAAATCCCCAGCAATGGTGTAATGAGAATCTGGTTGACTTGGAGCATCTTGAGATGAGCTATCGGTATTGGTATTAGTCTTGGTCTCGATTGATATGATACAATATGGATCAATATTGATAATGATCGGTGTGTATCAATTACTTTTTTCCTTATTTTTTCAAAAAAAATATATTTTTTTTACTGTTTTACCCCTAAAATGAGATGGGCAATCGATCTCAATTGATATTAATACAACATTACCTGATACAATACCGATACTTGAAATCATGACTACAAACCACCTCATGCTCATGTATATACTAGTAATGATGGACTGGTCAATGTTTCAGCTCCTCAACTGCGAGGTGTGGCATGTATATGAGTCAAGACGTGAGAAAACTCTTTTAACTAAAATGAAAGAAGAAGAAGAAGATTCCACTGCTTTCAAATGCAACTAACGAAAGAAGATTCAAAGGCAACTACTTTTTTTTGGTAAAAAAAGGCAACTACTTATCTTTTGGTAAAAAGAGGCAACTACTTAAGGTCGTGAAGAAGATTCCACAAAACTTAATTTAACGTATTTGGCTGGAAATCCAGTCAGCAAAGTGCAGGTCTCTAATGCCTTCTTTCTCCTTCCAAGCAAACTGTTGCTTAGTACGATATTTGGCTAGCCTAGGAATTAAGTGTGTCAATTTGGGATCAGAATTGAGAATCGTTTTAAATCCGTTGTGTTCCCATGTTAAAGTTTTATGGCTATAGTTTGACGTATTTGACTTTGCATACGTGGTGGTACAAGAAGCAAGATCGTTCAATGTTTTTTTTAGCTCATCTTTAACTCCCAGGGTATGGTATTTTTTTTTTACTACAAGAAATATGATGGGTCAAACTTTTTCGAAGACCACTGCTAACATAGTTGATCGGTCATAATTCATGTGGCACCATAGTTATCACGGTGTTTAGGCGATCCAAGGCAATGGACGGAGCTTAGATGCAAGTAATCAAGGCATCCAAGGTGCTTGGATGCTGCTTAAGTGACACCTTTGACAATTGTAGTGGCATTGTAATGCAAAATGACTGGAAAAAAGAGAGGGGAAAAGTACCATAACCGGTTCTATTCCCTACGCCCTCTCATACGTTTATGTAAAATGTACCTTGCCTCCATGTGTGCTCTCTGGAGCATACCCATGTACATTCTCCCAATAGCCTAGATGCTGGTACAGTAGCCACATGATTGGTTATTATTTTCTTAAGAAGAAAGCTACCCGGCTTGCGTGTGCCTTTGAGCTGATGCCTTCACGTGCCTTTGAGCTGATGCCTTCATGTAACCTCTCATAGGTTTGCATGCTGGTGCAATAGCCGCACAAGCGGATAGCGTTCTCTCTCTCTCTCTCTCTCTCTTTGGTGGTCAAATTTTGCGTTGCAAGTTCTTGAGACTTTTGAATAACTCGGTGCATTGCCTGAATCGAATATCCTTAAATGCTTAGCTAAAGGCAGCTAATACAAGACCGTTCTGCAGTATTATTAGAATAGGCTCACACCACATTTCATCACAAAGTATGAAGAAACCAGGTCCTCCATTGTTTCTCTTCACGCTTTTCATAACTCTACTGGTAGAAACAATAGTAGCAGATCCAAGATCCAACACAGTTGAGCTCAGGTGCAGAGGTGTACTCAATTGCACGGCAGATTTCGAGTGCACAAATAGATTAACAACCGTCTCTGTCGACAACTACATCGCTGCCTTTGATGTCATTGGCAACAAGACTCAAACTTCTGGTTTTGCGGTAGCAAATGTGGGTTCAAGGCCTAATACCTGCTATGGCCTTGCCCAGTGCTATGGAGACCTCTCCTCCGTTGACTGCGATCTTTGCTATGCCCAAGCCCGCATTGTCAATCCCAAATGCTTAGGTTACCTTGGGGGCAGTACCTACTTGGATGGTTGCTTCTTGCGTTTTGACAATTATAGCTTCTACCAGGAGTTTACAGGTCCTGGAGATAAGGCTCTGTGTGGAAATACATCGCGAAAGGGACCTGAATTCCAGACGTCGGCCAGAAAAGCTGTGTTGGATGCAGTTGCAGCTGCACCAGACCAGGGAGGCTACTCCAAGTCTGTGGTGCTTGTGACAGGATCGACGAATGACTCAGCTTATGTGCTGGCAAATTGCTGGAAAACATTGAATGCAAACTCTTGCAGAACATGTTTGGCTGAAGCATCAGCCTCGATGATGGGTTGCTTACCATGGTCAGAAGGGCGGGCGCTGTACACAGGTTGCTTCATGAGGTATTCAGACACAAACTTCCTGAACCAAGAACAGAGTAGTGGAAAATCAAAAGGTATGCAAATAGCCATCTACCCCTCTCCACATCTCTTGTATGGATGATTCCAATCAAATTTATTCAATCTTAACTCAAAATTCTACAATTAAGTATCAAGACCCACAACATAGGGATTAAAATAAGAATCATGAATTGTTCAACTTAGGATTGATTGATACAGAGGTTCATTCATTGTTTAATTTTACCTGACTAGTCATCTGCATTGATGGCCTTCGTAGAGAGCAAAGTAGCGATCGTGGTTGCGATTCTGAGTTCTGTGGCTGCTTTAATAATTGTGGTGGCTATTGGAGTTCACATTTGGAGGCAAAGAACAATACGAAAGAAAAGAAGAGGTATAATTCTTTTTCAAAATTTATACTTACTGGATTTCAATTCACAAACATTGATACATAATAAGCATTTAGTAGTATAGAGAACAGGCTAATGCTGTGCAGTTCAGAATGGTTTACCCTGTTGGATTTCCCAGGGTCCACATCTTGTGATTTTCCCAGGAACCCTTTGAAAAAACCATAGCCTTGCTACTTCTGAAATGCAGAAAAGCTCTTTTGAAAATAAAAATTTAACAGAACAATACAGATTTAACCAGGTTAGATGTTAATGCTGAAATTTTGCTCTCTCTCTCATATTCTGCTTTTCAGGTACAAATGATACAGTAAAAATGGAGAAGATGCTTAATGACAGTAGCTTGAATTTTAAGTACTCTACACTTGAAAAGGCCACCGGATCTTTTGATGATACCAATAAGCTTGGTCAAGGAGGATTTGGAGCAGTTTACAAGGTAACTTTCCCATAAGTAAGGAAACCAAATGGCTGTGTCATAGTATCAAATCTGTTCTTGGGCATCTAAAGTCATAACCATGATCCAAATGTTGAGGAACTGTCAAAACTTTTGAGTTACAGCTAACCATTCTTTTGATATGCTGTCCAATTGTCCTCTGACTTGATTCACTCACCTCTACTTCTAGGGAGTTCTGCCCGATGGAAGGGAGATTGCTGTGAAGAGGCTTTTCTTTAATCAAAGATACAGAGCTGCAGATTTTTATAATGAAGTTAACATGATAAGTACCCTGGAACATAAGAATTTGGTCAGGTTATTGGGTTGTAGCTGTTCAGGACCAGAAAGCCTTCTAGTCTATGAAATTCTCCCAAATAAGAGCCTCGATGGCTTCCTCTTCGGTAATGTCAAATGTTTCACTCTGCAACCTTTCCTTCAATTGTTCTGCTCTCAAATTTCAACTCATAATTCTGTTGCACTATGTTTATAGTTTTGAACAGCTTTGCAAAAACTGAATGGAATTTTTCTTTTGTAGACCCAAGCAGAGGTAAAGCACTGAACTGGAAAATAAGATTTGAAATAATCAAAGGGACAGCATTAGGTTTGGTCTACCTTCATGAGAACCCCAATGTTAGAATCATCCACAGAGATATAAAAGCCAGCAACATCCTACTAGATTCAAAGCTCCGAGCTAAAATTGCTGATTTTGGGTTGGCAAGGTCTTTCCAAGAAGATAAAAGCCACATCAGTACTGCCATTGCAGGAACACTGTAAGTTTGTTTTCTTTCGATATTTCACGCATCTGTTCTTGGACATGTGGATTCACAGATAACATCAACATTTTTCAACATGCATCTACATACTGAATATATGAAGAACTTAGCCATTGCTATTTTTCTGAATCCCAGAGGGTATATGGCTCCGGAGTACCTAGCCCATGGTCAGTTGACAGAAAAGGCAGATGTCTATAGCTTTGGGGTGCTTTTACTAGAGATCGTTACTGGAATGCAGAACAACAGAAACCAAACATCTGAGTACTCTGATAGTCTTGTGGCTGCTGTAAGTTTCTACATATCTGTCTTTTCCATTTTCCTTTGGAAAGTACTTTCACCTGCTACTCTTTTAGTCTCATGATCCATTAGTTCGATTACTTGGTAACATTTTGTTTCTCTACTGTTCTATCTTGTGTCATTGGTGAAATAGGCATGGAAACATTTCCAACTGGGGACAGCAGAGAATCTTTTCGACCCAAATTTGATGTTGAACAGCTACAATCACAACAATGGCATTAAGGAGGAGATTTTGAGGGTAGTGCATGTGGGATTTTTGTGCATGCAGGAGGTGCCTTCATTGCGACCATCAATGTCAAAGGTCCTACAAATGCTGCTGAAGAAGGATGAACAACTCCCTGCACCCACTACTCCACCTTTTATGAATGTGAGAACAATGGAGCTAGGTCACACATGCAGAGACCAATGTCATCCTGAGAATACTTCAGTTTCTATTGCTACTGTCTCCATTAGCTCCTTTTATTCCAGATGACCTCAGAAGGGAAATATAGAAAACAGACCCCTTCCTGTGTTTATATTATTAATGCAAGAGCCCATAAGTAAGCGATTTACATAAGCCCTTGTTCCTTACACGATCTACAAATACCTTAGGTGCAAACCCTTTGGTAAATGGATCAGCAATCATATCATTGGTTCCTAATCAAAATCTTATGATCCCTTACATCTTCCTTTACAATGAAGTACTTTATCTCAATGTGTCTACATCGAATAAGTATGGACTGTTGGAAATTTGACTGCCGCTGTATTATCACAGAAAATATAGATTGGCTCCTCAATGTGGCCCTATTGCAGTGCCAAGCTGTTGTGCTGCAGCCCTTGCTAGTGCATGTAATGCTGCAGCTGTGGCTATAATGCACTGTCCCTGTTGTGCGGCCATGGGTTGCGGCTTGTAGTTGCCCATGCAAGACCTATGGCCTATGCCCCTGGTTGACTTGTCGAGTGCGAGATATGCACGATTTATGAGAAAAGAATGAAAAAACAAGAACAAGCAATCACACAATGCACACAAATTTACGAGGTTCAGCAAGATTGCTTACGTTTGCAATGAGATGAGATCCTGCTTCACTATCAATAGAGAATAGGGTCACAACACTTGTTCTCACACTTCTCTCAACTTGCTTACAGATAAAAAAAAAACTCACTACAATATATATTGAAATCCTATATAGGGCATTTATAGAAATACCCATATAGCCTTAGAAAATTTTCCATAAAAAAATTAAAGACATCGTACGCCCGATACTCCTTTCCCAAGGTTTCATGTTTTTTCAAGTCAAAGATGGATGCGTTCTATAAATTTCTTAACTTTCTTCCCCTATTTGTTTGACGAAGAAAAGTGGAAAAAGTAAAAAAGGGTTGGAAAATTTGTACTTGTTTCCCTACAAACTACTATAAATATGAGTGTTTGGATAAATGAAGTGAGAAACTTATAAGACAAATTCATTAAATGCAATTATTGTTGTCTAATGATATGGCACTTAACTTTTTCTCACCCCACTCACATCCAAAGTCCTACCAATTTGGCATTTTTCATGAAAAAAATGATATTGTGTCCATCTCTCTCCTCCTGTAACCTCTCTTTCCCATAGAATTCTTAATTGTTATTTGTGAGAGGCCATCATGTGATCTTGGAGAGTTTGAAAAAGTAAATCATGAAATTCATCTGGGATTTGTAATTTAATTTAGTGAGAGGGTTCCATAAAAGTCAGTGTGGTTTCTGCACCAGAGTAGGGACCAATGAGAGCGCACAAGGAAATATCAACAACAGAGGGATTTTTACCTTTCATGTGGGGTAGGGCGGTCATTTCGCCCTCCCATGTTTCTTGGCACAAGGACCACTTTGTTTTTTATGGTTCTTTTCTCCATTAATTTGCTTTCTAAAGTAAGGGACACCTTAGATCTTATTATGATAATGAAAATCCATTAAACTAATAGTGGAATTATTTCATCAGGAACCATTGAAGTTCTTCTCCCTTTTCTATGATGCCTAGAAACAATTAGAAACCAATAGCATCCCATTCGGACTGAGATTTAAGTTTGGTCCTGTTAACAGTACCAATATAAAACCCGTCTTGAATATTAAGAAACGTCCCGATTGACACCCTTACTAGAACCCCATCCTCAATGCGTCATGTGGTTTCACCCCACCCCCGCCCCAAAAAAAAAAAATCTTTATGAAAAAACTATAGCCCATTTAATGTCAGCCTTTGTCAACTTAGACATAAATGAACTAGGCATAATCTTTTTTTGTTTATATGAATGCCCTTTTACCGGGTCTACCAAATAGAAGATGATAAAGGGGAATTATTGTTGTGTTACAAAAGATGGTGCCGTCTCACTTCGAGTTCTGTCCTTTTTAGTCAAATCTGATATTACTTTAAAAAAATAGAAAATAAATTAAAATTATAATATTAGGAACCAAATACTCCAAGGGGAGAGGAGAGAGAGAGAGATGGCATATATTTATGACATAATCATTCACCTCTTTAAGGTTTCCCCATTTTGGCACAAAGATGGATGTGTTCCACAAACTTATGAATTGAGTTTCTCTACATTCATGGTGAAGAGGGAATCACAACATCTAAAGATGAATGATCTTTAGATTATGCATAGAAAAAGATATTTTCAAGCCTAAAAAATAATGGATTGGAATTTAATGATGACACCTAATCGAATCACATTATCTTTTTTTTTGATAGGTAGCAAAAGTCATATTAGAAAGAAAAAAGGAAAAAAAACAAGATAAGGTGACCATTCCCCCTATTAGACAGGCCTAAGGAAGGGAGAGCAACCCCTATAAAAACAAGCAGAATAGACCGTACATCACAAAGGAAAATGGGAAAGAAACACTTCTACACTCGGAAAGAAATACTATAGAAGAGTTAAGTAGCCCAATCACGGGAGAAAAGTTAGTACGGGGCACTTCTGGCGCAATGACTCTTTCACAAAGAGCTTCTCAAAATTAGATGGGTCAAATTTCTAAAGACACCATGACTAGAGTCATTGCCATCATTGGTTGACTCTGACTCTTCCTCGGGCATATCTAATGAACCATTTATATTGTCAACTTGATGGGCCACCTCGTGGTTCATTTTTGTCTCTTCCCCTGGGGAGATAAATGTTGTCGTTAATCCCAATTTGAAATATGAATGAATGATTCTTCATCATGGGGATCATTTTCTAGATTCAAATTTTCCATAGACTCTGAACTTTCTTTTGAATCTGTCTTATTATCAAGATTCAAAAATGGCATAAGCTTTGAAAGCTCCTCCAAGAAAGCAACTGAAAAACTATCAGCATCACATTATCTCATCACTAATGAACAAGAGTTTTTTTTTTCCCCTTTCTATAAGAAAATTTGGATAAAAGAAAACTTTGTCTTTTCTTAAGAGGACCGGGGCAATTTTCTTAAGAGTTTGCTTGGGCAATTCTTCAGAAATATCGAAAAAAAAAAAGAAGTGACAACATCAAACCCCCTAGTCATCTTAATATTTGTATGTTATGTGTTTCTTAAATTATCTCTGTTTTAGTTCCTCAAATCGAAAGGGATGGTTATTTTGACTCTACATATGTGGTATAAGAAGCAAGACGAGTTCAACTGTTCTCGAAGACAGCTGCTTAAGTAGTAATGATCAATGAATCAATCAATATCATCTGGCGGATCGGTCAATGTTTGTTGCTCATCCTCATCTCCCAGGGTATGGTTTTTTTTTGACTATGCATGTAGACAAGAAATATAATGGGTCAACGTCTTTCGAAGACAACTGCTAACGTAGTGGATTTATAAAATTCCATGTGGCAACATAATGGTATTTAGGTGATCCAAGGCATTAGATGAAGCCTAGACGTAAGTTACTAAGACATTTAAGGTACTTGGATGTTGCCTAAGTGACACCTTGACAACTATGGTGACATTGTCATGCAAAATGACTGAGAAAAAAAAAAAAGAAGGAAAAAGAAAACATAATGGTCTTAATCCCTACGCCCTTTCTAGGTCTCTGTAACCCTACCTCTCTATGTGCTCTCAGGAGCATACCCATGTATGTTCTCCCAATAGCCCAGGTTTAGTGTAGTAATCTTAAAAAGAAAGCTACCGTTTACGTGTGCCTATGAACTGATGCCACCATGCAGCCTCCCATAGGTTTGCATGTTGGCGTTCTCTTGCCAACAAAAAAATACCGTATGCTCTCTCGCTCTCTCTCTCTCTCTGTCTCTCTGTCTCTCTGTCTCTCTGTTATTGGTAGTCAAAATCTTATGTGGCACGTTCTTGGGACTTCTTAATAACAGCTGCATAATCTGAATTGAATATTCTTCAATGCTTAGTTAAAGGCAGCTAATATAAGACCGTTCTGCTGTATTACTGGAATAGGCTCATACACCTCATTTCATCAAAAGTATGAAGAAACCAGGTCCTCCTCCGTTGCTTCTCTTCATGCTTTTCATAACTCTACTAGTAGAAACAATAGTAGCAGATCCAAGATCCAACACAGTTGAGCTCAGGTGCAGAGGAGTGCTCAATTGCACAACAGACCTCGAGTGCGAAAATAGATCAGACCACAACCCAACCGTCTCTGTCTCCAACTACATCGCTGCCTTTGATATCATTGGCAACAAGACTCAGACTTCTGGTTTTGCAGTAGCAAATGTGGGTTCAGGGCCTAATGCCTGCTACGGCCTTGCCCAGTGCTATGGAGACCTCTCCTCTGTTGACTGCGATCTTTGCTATGCCCAAGCCCGCATTGTCAATCCCAAATGCTTCGGTTACCTTGGAGGCAGCACCTACTTGGATGGTTGCTTCTTGCGTTTTGACAATTATAGCTTCTACCAGGAGTTTACAGGTCCTGGAGACAAGGCTCTGTGTGGAAATACATCGCGAAAGGGACCTGAATTCCAGAAGTCGGCCAGAAAAGCTGTGATGGATGCAGTTGCAGCTGCACCATACCAGGGAGGCTATTCCAAGTCTGTGGTACTTGTGCCAGGGTCGACGAATGACTCAGCTTATGTGCTGGCAAATTGCTGGAAAACCTTGAATGCAAACTCTTGCAGAACATGTTTGGATGAAGCATCAGCCTCGATGATGGATTGCTTACCATGGTCAGAAGGGCGGGCACTGTACACAGGGTGTTTCATGAGGTATTCAGACACAAACTTCCTGAACCAAGAACAAAGTGGTGGAAAATCAAAAGGTATGCAAATAGGCATCTACCCCTATACACATCTTTTATGGATGATTCCAATCAAATTTATTCAATCTTAACTCAAAATTCTACAATTAAGTATCAAGACCCACAACATAGAGATTAAAATAAGAATCATGAATTGTACAACTTTGGATTAATTGATACAAAGGTTCATTCATTGTTTAATTTTACCTCACTAGTCATCTGCATTGATGGCCTTTGTAGGGAGCAAAGTAGCGATGGTGGTTGCGATTCTGAGTTCTGTGGCTGCTTTAATCATTGTGGTAGCTATTGGAGTTCACATCTGGAGGCACAGAAGAATACAAAAGAAAAGAAGAGGTACAATTCTTTTTCAAAATTTATACTTACTGGATTTCAAATCACAATCATTTATATGTAATAAGCATTTAGTAGTATATGATTTTCTTAGGAACCTTTTGAATTGAAACATAGCCTTGCTACTTCTGAAGTGCAGAAAAACCTCTTGAGTTCTAGAAGATAAAAATTTAACAGGACAATACAGTTTTAATAAGGTTAGATGTTAATGCTGATATTTTGTCTCTCTCATATTCTGCTTTCAGGTACAAATGATACGGTAAAAATGGCGAAGATGCTTAATGACAGTAGCTTGAATTTTAAGTACTCTACACTTGAAAAGGCCACCGGATCTTTTGATGATACCAATAAGCTTGGTCAAGGAGGATTTGGAACAGTTTACAAGGTAACTTTCCCATAAGTAAGGAAACCAAATGGCTGTGTCATAGTACTAAATCTGTTCTTGGGCATCTAAAGTCAAAACCATGATCCAAATGTTGAGGAACTGTCAAAACTTCGGAGTTACAGCTAACCATTCTTTTGATATGCTGTTCAATTGTCCTCTGACTTGATTCACTCACCTCTACTTCTAGGGAGTTCTGCCCGATGGAAGGGAGATTGCTGTGAAGAGGCTTTTCTTTAATCAAAGATACAGAGCTGCAGATTTTTATAATGAAGTTAACATGATAAGTACCCTGGAACATAAGAATTTGGTCAGGTTGTTGGGTTGTAGCTGTTCAGGACCAGAAAGCCTTCTAGTCTATGAAATTCTCCCAAATAAGAGCCTCGATGGCTTCCTCTTCGGTAATGTCAAATGTTTCACTCTGCAACCTTTCCTTCAATTGTTCTGCTCTTAAATTTCAACTCATAATTCGGTTGCACTTGCGTATATGTAGCTCTGTTTATAGTTTTGAACAGCTTTGCAAAAACTGAATGGAGTTTTTCTTTTGTAGACCCAAGCAGAGGTAAAGCACTGAACTGGAAAATAAGATTTGAAATAATCAAAGGGACAGCATTAGGTTTGGTCTACCTTCATGAGAACCCCAATGTTAGAATCATCCACAGAGATATAAAAGTCAGCAACATCCTATTAGATTCAAAGCTTCAAGCTAAAATTGCTGATTTTGGGTTGGCAAGGTCTTTCCAAGAAGATAAAAGCCACATCAGTACAGCCATTGCAGGAACACTGTAAGTTTGCATTATTTTGTTGTTTCATCAGTCATTAAAGAGAAGAATCATTGATTGAAGTAATGTGATTTCCATAACCTTAACTTTGAAGCTTATAATGTCTTTTGTGGACAACCAATGAAAGTATGTCCCTAGGGATGAAGATTAAGTTTCCATATAAGTTCATGAATATGTAGATACTCAAATAAAATCAATATTTTTCAACATGCGTATGAAAATTTAGATGGATGCATGCATCTACGTACTGGATATATGAAGAACTTGGTCATTTCTGTTTTTTTTTTCCTGAATCCCAGAGGGTATATGGCTCCAGAGTACATAACCTGTGGTCAGTTAACAGAAAAGGTAGATGTGTATAGCTTTGGGGTGCTGTTACTAGAGATTGTTACTGGAATGCAGAACAGCAGAAATGAAACATCTGATTACTCTGATAGTCTTGTCACTACTGTAAGTTTCTATACATTGTATTTTCCATTTTCCTATTTTCCTTAGAAAAGTACTTTCACCTGCTACTCTTTAAATCTTCTGATGATCCATTAGTTCCTTGATAACATTTTGTTTCTTTTTTTGTTAACATTTTGTTTCTTTTCTGTTCTACCTTATGCCATTTGGGCAAAATAGGCTTGGAAGCATTTCCAACTGGGGACAGCCGAGAATCTTATCGACCCAAATTTGATGTTGCACAGATACAATCACAGTGATGACATTAAGATGGAGATTTTAAGGGTAGTGCATGTGGGATTCTTGTGCATGCAAGAGGTGCCTTCGTTGCGACCATCAATGTCAAAGGCCCTACAAATGCTGTTGAAGAATGGTGAACTCCCTGCACCCACCACTCCACCTTTTATACTCAGTGATACAAGCAGAGACCAAAGTCATCCTCCCAGTTCTGCACTTTCAATTGCTATTGTCTCTCATAGTTCCTTTAGTGCCAGGTGACCCCAGAAGAAAAGTAAACAAAAACCCATGCCGGTGCGTTCGTAAGTGCAAGAGCCCGAGCAGTTTGGATATAAACTTATTAAGTTTGGCTAACTTCACTTATAGGAGTCTAACAGGAAAAGGTTGATGATGTCTGGATGAGCTAAATAAAGCTTTTCTATTGAAGAGAGTAGCCAGGCAGGGCCAATCTGAGGAAAATTCGAACTGACAACATTTGGCAGTGTAAAAATGTTAAGTAAAATTTTCTTTACACAATTATTCTCAATTTATACAGCAACAGCAATTGGAGTAGATAATCAATAAAGTAACATATAGATCAAGAAATGGAGTTGATAGCTGCTCAAAAATCTCAACTCAATATTGCACCCTCTCTCTCTTTCTCTCTCTCAAATCATATTTGTTCAAACATAGAGAGTTTCTAGGGTCATACATGAAAATTTATTTATGGGAGCATAACCAAAACTCCAAATAATACCAGCAGAGAATGAATTAAGATTTCATTTCAAATTTCTATGAAATAAATAGTACATATTACAGCTTTGAAGTACAAGGAAGCATTTCAAATAAGACTTTAAAAATTGCTCCCACCAAAATAGTTACTCAAATAAAAATAAGGAAAATACAAAGAGTTCCCAAAGATAAATTCATGCCTATTTTCATGCTTATCACATTGCAGATCTGGCAATATTTATATTCTTTCACCCAGTGAGGCTGCGAAGTTGAAGAGAGAACAAGTGAAAATACCATCTAATGTGTTGCCACCAAGTTCCCCATAAGGCATCCACCAATCTCATAATGTTTGGCATTAGAAAATCCTGCTTCCAAAGCAAGCTTCTCCAACACTTTCCCTGTTTTATTTTAGTTCCTGCCATTTTACATCTAGATGAATAGTGCCTATATAAATTGGCATGAGTAAATTGACTGAAACAATGGAACAGTTACAAAACAGATTGTTTATCTTTATCCAAAATCTTTACTGTTACGACCAGTAGGTTTCTTGAATAGACACTTGCCACATGAACAGGTGAGGTAATAAACACAAGAGGAATCATTTGTTCTCCCTCAAATATGCATGGAAATTTGTTTTAACAGTACAAGCAAGTGAGCAACTCTGAGAAATAGAAGTCATTCTGCTGGATCAGAAGAGATACATGGCTACACAAAAACCAAAAGAGTGCTTACACATTTTTCCTTCCATGGACATTTTTGCACAACCAACTCAATCACATTGCCATTATGCATGTGATGGATAACTAGTGAACTTATTTCAGCTTGAAATCAACAATGAACTCTTTTGTTTGGTTTTCCCTTTTTTCTGAAACTTGAAACTATCTGTTAGGAAGGACAGAAGGATAATGAATCAAATTAATTGACCCAAATGTCCAGTAAAGGACTAAGAAATTCAACTACATGGTGAATTATATTATGGAGAGATAGTCCCTCGATAAATAAAGATGTAAATAGATGTCCTCAATCCCCCCCTCTAAATTAGAAACCATGAAAGTAAACTTCAATGGTCATACGATAAGATCTCAAGAGTTGGTGGATTCTTCTGCTATGGATTTAGTACTACTTTTGGTAAGTTGAAATATTATTTAAAAAAAAAAAAAAAAAAGAAGAGATAGAGAGAGAGAAAAGGAACAACACCACCCCAACTCATCCTAGGATTTTTTTGGGGGGGGGGGGGGGGGGGGAGAGGGAGATTCCTGGAGTGATACAGCAGCAGCGATTTGAACATTGCAAATGAAAGTGATAAGCCATCAGTTTCACTTTGGACTTTCAAAGCTCATTATTTGCAAATGCCTCAAATAAAGATCCACAAGAACATAAACACCTTGCTAACAATCTTGTGATTCTGTCTTTTGTAATTGAAAATTCTATGTTATGCCCTTACAGTCAAGCCAAGAGTGGGGAGTACACCAAATCATTGAAAAGAACCACATAGTGTTTGAACCAATATCCAAAAGAAGCAAAGAAAATGATTCCAAATCTCATAGGTGACAGGTAATGTGCAACATAATAACAGTCTAAGCTCATTCCTATTCAAAACATACATAATAGCCAGCAGCTAGTGTTACCTAGAAATCAGATGGTCAACTGTTGTATTTCTATATGCCATCCAAAGGACAAGGGAAGATCTTTAATGGCACAAGGAGTTTGTAGACTCCAGGGGGAACATTGGCTGTGAAAGATGCAATTCCACCTTGTACTCAACTTCCTCAACCTCAATCATTTAAATATTGACTAAACCCTAAGAATTCAAGCCACCTGATCTCCACTTCATAAAATCCTCTACTAATGCTATTAGAAGGGAGAGGGGGGAAATTGTTTTCACAACTCCCTGTGTAGATAACTTATCTCCATGGCCCACCATTTTGAACCATATGACAGGATGATGTGGTGATTCTGATAGTTGGGTAGACAGGTCAGTTGGATAGATAGGCCTAGGTTTGGATTAGCTACTTGTCAAATTTCAGAACCATGGACTTTGGTATTAGTACCCGTATTGGTCTCGGCTGATACCGATATGGACGATTTGTATCAGACTGGATCGGACCATTTTTCCCCAAAAATACCGATTTAGGGGGTTTTTGGACCATTTTGCCCTCCCTTTTTTCCAATACCACTGATATGGTATCGGTCAAGAATTGAAATCATTCACAGCTGATACTAATAGCCAATCAGTACTGTTACCTCAAACGATGTTCAGAACCTAATGCAATAAATACCCTCGTGTATTGGCATGCATCCTTGTATTTTTCAGCCTAACAGTGTATGACCATGCTCTCTCCCAAGTCCTTAGATTTTGAAAGCTTTATTTTGCCACTTGGCAGAGGGTGGGCCTTGGGGCAATGGTAAGGTTGCTCCATTGCAACCTAGTGGATCATGGGTTTGAGTCGGGAAAGAGCCTATCTGTGAAGCAGGGGTAAGGCTCCGTACATTATAACCCTTCCAAGACACCACAGTGGCAGGAGGTATGCCCCTTATTTTTCCACTTGGCAGTATCCGTTTAGGCTGAAAGTTGACATGTAGGCCAGATTATTGGGATCTACTTGTCAACAAAATCTGGGTCTCATCCGATCTACCAATGTATCACTACTAAAGATTCCTGTTAGTTTGAAATCTTGTTCATATCTTACCATCATCACTCAAATGTGATAGCTGATTCTACTACTTAGAAATGAGTGCAGTCTCTTTGGTAGAGTTTTATGTACCAACTATGACAGTTAATTTCCCCCTTCCTTTTTTCCAAGTCTGGTTTTCCCTCATCATTCCTATATACAAATTTCTGTTCACTTTCATTTTCATCCAAATTAAACTACATTTTCTGGTAGCAAGAATATAAATGAATAAAATGATTATATATCGTTAAAAAACAAAATTACTTGTTAAGAATTCTCTAATTGAACTTTTCAAGTACTCTTCAGGAAGGCCATAACAGTAAATGAAACAGGAAACAGAAAACAGGATAAATGCATCCATTCCTTGCATAAAGAACAAGCTCAAAATCAAATACATCGTTTGCAAACATGCTGGTAAATGAAACAGAAAACAGTATAACTCATCCTCCAAAACCAATAATAAATAAATAATTGCATCAAATTACTTGCCAAATTTTGGTAGGTACTAGATAGTGATAAGATATTAATAACAACAACAACCATAACCTTGTAATAGATAGCAATAATATAATAATAACAACAACCATAACCTTCTCCCACCTAAATGGGGTTGGCAACGTGGATCCAATAGGGTCTAAAAATTGTGGGAGATGACAGTAACTAATAATGATGATACGAGATGGTTAATATCACTTCTCTTTGACAACAACAACAAAAAAGGGGAGGGGGGGAAGGGACCCAAAAAAGGGCATACCTGGTGCACAAGGCTCCCACATGTGTGAGGTCGGGGCAAGAACTACGCAGCCTTACCCCGAGAATGTCAAGAGACTGTTTTGACCACCCGACCACCAGGTCACAACATTAGTACCTTACCGTTGGACCAAGCGCAACCCTTATGAAAACAGAAAACATAGGTATTCTACAACGTGAGAAGATATATACAAAGATTGGATTATGGAAACAGATACCTATCTCAAGAAGCACCCAGAACTGTCTATATACAAAGCAGACTCCTATGAAACTAAACAGCAACACCACTTCCTTTGAGAATTTCATTTCAATACCCCTCCTTTTTTTTTTTCCAATTAGTTTATTCAAGTTATTGAAGAATGGCAATTTTAGTCCTCTGACTAAAAGTGGCTGGAAATAACCCATTTGGAAGTACAATCCTCCCTTCTTAGGTCCTTGGTCTGTATTTTGGTATCCAGCTATGCAATCAAGAAGGTATCTTTTTCAAGAGAGAGAGAGAGAGAGAGAGAGAGAGAGAGAGAGAGAGAGGGAGAGAGGGAGATTGTCAAGGAGTGTTTGATTGTAAGGCTTGTGTTCAAAGTGTGAAATAATATGAAGAGTTTGTTAAGAATGCTCACACAATGTTGTTGTAGGAACTAGGAAGCCTTCCCAAGGCAAGTCTTGTCCAGATGAATGCTGCAACGAATAACTGTCTCACACATCTAATGTAACCTCCATTCAACCCTAGGTTTCTTAGGCGAAGTGTTGAAAACGAGTAAAAATAACTAAAAAAGCATATCCAATGCACGAGACTCCACGTCCTAGAATATCTAGAGATTGTTTCGACTACTTGACCACTAAATCGCAATATTTGTATCTTACCGTTGAAAATAATTGATTACCTCAAATGGTGAAATCGTTTCCAATGGCGTGTTGGCGTGGTAGTAAAACCTAAAATGTAAATTCCTATTCTCTCATTACATGTTCTCTTCTTCATCTTGCTAATTTTTTTTGTGTAATACAGATTTCACTGAATGCAAAGAAAATTAGGGTTCTACCAAAAAAAAATTAGGGGTAGGTATGGTTGTAGACAGTTTCTGTCCATTTCCATTTGATTTTCCTACTACTTCCATACAAATTTTTTTTTTTTTTAAATGAATTTCATAACATCACGGTGAAACAAATTCTAAGAAAGCTCCCAAAAATAGATCTATTCACAAAATTTCTGTTCCATCTAGATAAATATTTCCACCGTCTCAGGGTTTTAGGGTGGAAAAGTCAATGAGAAAATACTTTTTTTCTTTGAATTTACATTTCTTTCAATGGGAAAAGGGTGGAATGCTAGTAAGTTACTTAGGAATTAGGAATGCTAGCATTTTTTGACCATTAGATTAGAAGGTGTAAATCTACACCATTAATGAAAAATACAAATAAGTATATACAATATAAATACCTGACATATTCTAACAAAATACACCTGCAAGAACTGACAAGAACACTCACTCTCTCTCTCTCTCTCTCTCTGCTATCTTGCCTTCCTGTACCGTTAAATCCCACTACCAATTGTCCAACAAATTGATACGAGAGAGAATATAATCATAATTAAAACACGAAGAAGATGTAGTGAAGAGAGTTTCAGATTAGCTGCAATCTCAAAACACGAAGAAGTATGATCGTTTCAAAACCTAAGAGTTTCAGAACCTTGTCAAACATGTATCCTACATCGAGTCATGTAATGGGTTGCAGGATATGATGAGAGCGCAACACGTAAAGATTTTGTAGTTCTCTACGCTATATGGTTCAATAAAAGAAAGAGCAGCAAGCACCTGCATTAGGAATCAGATTACATCAACAGATTAACTCATGAGAGTAAGCAGATCATCATCTACCATTCCAAGTAACAAAAGAATACAAGGGGCAAAGAGACCCAGTTTCAGCATAATAAACCAGGGAGAGAGAAAAAGCAAAGAAAGAAACTTCTTCCAAAAGAGATCGTGTAGATTCAAGAAAAGGGAATAACCTTTCAATGGTGGGAATGAGAAGGAACCCATTTTCCATTCTCCAATTCCAGTGAACCCTCAGCCCAAAAAACAAAAAAAAAAAAAGGGAATGGG
>NC_056561.1:36379016-36393434 GCF_013358625.1 Macadamia integrifolia | reverse complement strand
ATATATGCTTTATTCTATCAAAAAATACAAAATACCTATATAAAAGGTCGAGCTAAACGTGTCGGCCCGAGTTGGGCTTGTAAACGAGCTGGGCCGATCAGGAGGCACATTAGGCTTACCCCTTGCACCATGTACTACCTATTTAGAAACGAGTCAGGCTTAGACCCAACACGTTATTAATCGGGTTGGTCTATGTTGGACCATAAATGTGTCGAGCTCAATTGGGCCTACCGGTGCAGGCTTGGAATTGACACCCCTAAATCCAACCACTTAAATCAATCTGACAAAATCCAATAGTTGAAAAAAGCTAGCATACCTAATTCCTAGGTCACTAGCATGCTGAACCATCGTGGATTCACTTTGTATCTCTCTCTCTCTCTCTTTGGGGAGGGGCCTTTGGTTTATAATATCATGAAGAAAAAGACCTTCCCCGCATACTAGGTACATGCCTAAAGACTGTGTTGCCCCCACACTAAAGATGTCCATGTGTACATGTACTAGTGGGTAGCAATCTTTTACCCTAATATTATAATTTTAAGTTTATTTTATTGAAAAAGGAATAGGTATGTTAGTTTTAACACCTAAGAATTAAGAATGCTAACAGGATTTTAACCTTAGGATTTGATCAACTAGAATTGAACTGTTAGATGAAAAGAAGATATACAAATTTATAATCCACGGTTGCAACACCTTCTCTCTCTTCTCATCGGAAAAGACATTCATTATACTAATCCGGCCGGAGAAAGCGAACTCCGGTGAGATCTTTTACCGGATCAGACGGAGAAAGCAAACTCCGGTTGGATCTGTTTTCGTTTTCTCAAATCAGCAAAGTATGAGAGAGAACGTAGTGGAGATAAGGTGCAGGAGGACAAAGGGAGAGAGAACCATGGCCGGAGGTGGAGGAGGGAAGGGAGCTTGCACATCTCCGCTGCCGCTGCCGCCGCAACAGGAGTTGTTTTCTCATGAACTTGCTGGCAACAGTTGGTTTTTTTTTTTATTTCTCTTTCCTTTCTTTCTATCGGCGACAGGTTTTTAACCTTTCTTCCACCGATTTGCAGAGAGCCGCTGCTACTGCCGCTATTCCACCAACTCCTCTGGTTTTTTTTTTTTTTTTTTTGTAGAGTAGGCCCAATCTGGGTCTGTAAACCAAGTCCATTTTCAAGTCATAAAGACTTGCCAAATACACCTGAAAAGCAACCAAGTGGTCTATGATCACAAAAATGTGGCAACGTTAAAAGCCAATTCCAATCTCAGTTAGTCTTCACAAAATGGGGCGACGGCAATTTCCCAATCTCCAGGAATCCAACTGTCTCCTTTCCATCAAATATTGTCTTCAGCTTTTCATCACATCGGATCTCTCTTTTATTTGCTGGGTTCTGAAGGCTGTTGAGTTTGATGTAGTCCCAGATTTTCTTGACGGCATCGGTACGAGAGGCCTCAGAAACGCCGAGGAACTGGCACATGGTAGGGGACACGGGAGTGACCTTGAAGATACCACTGGTACGGTTCGGTGCTTGAGGCTTAGTAGCAGCGACGCCGGAGGAGGTTGCGTTAGATGCTTTTGCCGCCTTCGCAGCTGCCGTGAGAGCTTGAGAACCTATAAAAACCCTAGAAGACGACATAACTACAACGTAGCTTCGCAGTTCTTTCGGTTTTTTCCCCCAAAAACTACCAACTCCTCTGGTTTGAGCTGCTACTACCGCCGCTATTGCCGCTGCTGCTGCCCCGCCGCCGCTGCTATAAGCAGGAGAGGTTGCTCCCCATGACTCGTTGCTGCAAGCAGCGAGTTTCTCCATCGACTCCTCTGGTTTGAGCCGCTGCTGCCGCCGCTTCCCCGTTGCTACTTTTCCCCGACTTTTGAACTTTTTTTCTCCTGATTCTCCAGCAACAGTTGTTTTTTCCCTTGGTTTCTGCGCTGTCAATGAACATTGACAGGAGTGGTTTTTTTTTTTTTTATTCTTTTTCTATCTATTTGCACTTGGGGGTGATGCTTCGAACACACTGACTGCAGAAAGGGTCGTTATCGGTGATGGTATGCTTCGAGCACACTGATCGGAGGAGGAGCTCTGATTGGGGGAATAGTACCATGGAACGACGATATTGGACAGATTTTGTAAGACCTCCACATGAACAATTCAGATTTTTTATATTTTATTTAACGATTAAAATCTTGCTAGTATATCTTATTCTTAGGTATTATGATATCATACTAGGGGTGTCAACGGTCCGGGTCGGGTGCGATTTCGGTCCGGTTCCACCGGTTTCGGTGTGAATTTGGAAGTGACCAAAACCGACCCAATAAGGATTTATCGGTTTCGGTCCGGTGTCGGTTTCGGTGCGATTTGGGTTCGGGTTGGTACCGGTTTGGATTTATTAGGTTCATTTCGGTTTGGATCGGTTTTTTAAACCGGTATGAAGCCATTAGGAAACTACCAAATGATGAATTGTTGAACTTCGATTTCTTAAATCGATTTGTAACCGGGTTGGTTTTGATTTTTGGTGTAGTTTGAATTCGATTTTCCATACAAATGTATACAAAACTATTCAAATTTTAATTTTTTTAATGAATTTTGGAGTGTTTCGGTTTCTTACCGGTTTGGTTTCGGTTTCGGTCTGGGTTTTGAGCCGGTTTCGGTTTGGTTTCGGGTTCATCCGGTTTTCGATGCGGTTCGGTTTGGTTTTGGGGTTACAATACTTGAAACCGAACCGAACCAATAAGGCTTCGGTTCGGTTCGGTCCGGGTTGTTATCGGTTCGGTCCGGCCGGTTTTACCGGTTCGGTTTATAAATTGACACCCCTATACCATACATGTCATTTTTCTTTATTTTATATATATTTAGAGGGAAAAGGTTGGAATGCTGCATCGCTAACTCAAGCAAAGCTGCCAGCATACTTAACATCCTCCTATATTTAAAATACATTTTGTTTAAGTAATCTCACTTATTTTTTGGGTGAAAGAGTAATCTTACATTTGACTAATAAGGAAATCAAAGCGATACAACACTATCTTGTGCAATGCAACAACAATTGGCCCTCTATCATCTTCTATCTAATAGACTTTATAGAAAGTCGTTAATGTAAATAAATAGGAAGGAATTGATTTACCAAAAAAAAGAGTTTGACAGAATTAGGTTTCAAGGGATACTTATTAGGTAAATAAATGGGGTATGGTTTTCCTCCATGACTCGTTGAGGAAAAGATTCCTAGGCTGAATTGACTTCTCTAAGAGTGTGCCTCAAGTATATGACGTCAATCAGAAGAAAGAGATGGTAACAATTAGATATGATAATCCTCAAAATGGGTACAATGGCACGATAGATATCTAGCCATACTAAGACATCAACTGTGAGGATGAGATTTCTCTACTCCGAGGGTGAAAGGAAAACTTAAAAATGGCAATGTTGCTTTTGATCAAATTTTATATTGTTTGGTTGATGAATGCTCACCAGAAAGCATCAAAGTCAAGAGTCAAACACAATTAAGTAACAGCACCGAAGCATCCTTATCCTATTATTCAGCGTCATCTTTTGAATATTTGTCCAGACTACCGGATTGGTCAAAGTTTTAGCTCCTCAAGTCATGAATGGGTTACTAAAAGCAAGATGAGTCAATTGCTTTTTTCAAAAAGAAAAAAAAAAGAAAAAGAATTAGTAGCTTTCCAAGTTGGTTGGATACTAGAAGTTCCGGTGAATGTTTTTTGCACCCAAGTAAAAAAAAGTTTTCTATTTACCCCTGCACTAGAGACATAGAGGGCACACAACAATCACCAATCCCTCTTGAAATGCGCACCCTGTTTTTGAGAACATGGCCATTTTCGAACCAAAAACACTTGCTTTCACTCTCACTATCACTCTCTCCCTCTAAAATACTGTGCGCTTTTAAGTCTCTCTCACATATTGTAGTCAATGTCCTATTTGATTTTGGAGACTCTTTACAAAGACCATTTTGCTATTTTGTTAAATAGACTCAGAAACCACGACACTAAGGACTCGTTTGATAACGTTTCAAAAGACATGTTTCTATCGTTTCTGTTTTCAGAAACAACAGAAACGGAGTAAAAAGCGTTTGATAAAACTGTTTCATTTCACTTATTTTCAGAAATAGAAATAGAAATTTTTACTTATTTATGATTCAAGAAACGACCCAGGCGAAACAAGTTCAACTTGTTTCACCGTTTCTAAAAACGACTTGTGGTCATTTTTTCATTGATTACTATTGACTTCTAAAAACATGATTTATCAAATACCTTCAATTCCGTATCTGTTTATAGAAACGAAAATTTATGTTTCTGTCGTTTCTTGAAACAGAAACGACAGAAACGTTATCAAACGGATCCTAAGGTGTTCAATCTATGTTTGTCTCACTCCCACCTCTTGAAAATGACCACCTTACCCTCCCCATATCACACTGATCAATCCAAGCCACTAGGGTGCTTGGAGAGGGCGCCGATCCATAAATAAATGACATCACTATCTAGTCGCTTACTAATACGCCAACATATAGACCAATGAAAGCATACAAAGGGATCAACCACGGTGGGTGATACTATCTTTTCACATGATTATATGTTTAAGGGTAGGCGGTACATAGCTTTCTTTTTTCTCAATAAATAAATAATGATCCAAAATTCAAGTATCTCCTCGACAACAGTTTCTAGTTTCTACTATATTCTAGATAATATCTCACCCAAGTCCAAATTATTTAAAAACTAGAATAGGGTCCACAAAAAAAAGAAAAAAAATTAGAATAAGGTTTTATTGGAGAAAAGAATGACCACATATTATTATAATGGCTAGTGGCGAGGCAAGCCCGCCTTTAAGGTCAGGTTAGTCAAATAAATACCCGGACGGGCCGGACCCGTTGCTTTTACTTACCGACCTTTCTTCGAAGCCTGCCGCCTGCCGCCTGCCGCCTGCCTTTCCTAGCATTTAAAACCTTTCAGGGGTAGAAAGGTAGGGGGAGCATTTGGATATGAGTGTAAGGAAATATGAAGAAACCAGTGCCTCCTCTGTTTCTTCTCTTCATTCTTTTCATAACTCTACTAGTAGATTCAATAGTAGCAGATCCAAGATACCACAGAGTTGAGCTCAGGTGCAAAACTACATTAGAACACAACACAACCATCTTTGTCCCCAACTACATCGCCACCATGGATATCCTTGCCAACAAGATTAGAACTTCTGGATTTGGAGTAGCAAATGTGGGCACAGGGCCTGATGGCGTGTATGGTCTTTCTCAGTGCTATGGAGATCTCTCCTCCCTTGATTGCACTCTTTGCTATTCCCAGGCTCGCATTCTCAGTCCAAAATGCTACCCTTACAATGGGGGCAGCACCTACTTGGATGGTTGCTTCTTGCGTTATGAGAATTATAGCTTCTTCCAGGAGTTTACAGGTCCTGGAGACAAGTCTGTGTGTGGAAATACATCGCGAAAGGGACCCGAATTCAAGAACTCAGCCAGCAAAGCTGTGTTGGATGCAGCTGCAGCTGCACCAGAAAAGGGAGGCTACTCCAAGTCTGTGGTGCGTGTGACAGGGTCGAAGAATGAGTCAGTGTATGTGCTAGCAAATTGCTGGAGAACACTTAATATAACCTCTTGCAGAGCTTGTTTGGACAAAGCATCAGCCTCAATGATGGGTTGCTTGCCATTGTCAGAAGGGCGGGCACTGTATACAGGTTGCTTCATGAGGTATTCAGACACAAACTTCCTGAACGAAGAACAGAGTAGTGGACAATCAACAGGTATGCAACTAGGCATCTACCCAAAGTCTACAATTAAGTATCAAAAGCCACAACATAGACATTAAAATAAGAATAATGAATTGTACAGCTTTAGATTAATTAACACAAAGGTTCATTCATTGTTTAATTTTACCTGACCAGTCATCTGCATTGATGGCCTTTGTAGCGAGCAAAGTAGCGATAGTGGCTGGCATTCTGAGTTCTGTGGCTGCTTTAATCATTGGGGTGGCTATTGGAGTTCACATTCGGAAGCAGAGAAGGATACAAAAGAAAAGACGAGGTATATAAGGCTTTCAAAACTTAAACACTTCTTGGATTTCAAATCACAATCATTCATATGTAATAAGCTTAGTTCATGAGAACAGACTAATATTGAGCAATTGAGAATGGTTTCACCTGTTGGATTTCCAACGGTCCGCGTCTTATTATTTTCCTAGGAAGCCTTTTGAAACACTGCCTTGCTACTTCTGAAGTGCAGAAAAACTTCTTGAGTTCTACAAGATGAAACTTTAACAGGACAATAGAGTCTTAACCAGGTTAGATGTTAATACTGATATTTTTTCTTTTTCTCTCATCTGCTTTTAAGGTACAAATGATGTGGTAAAAATGGCAAAGATGCTTCATGACAGTAGCTTGAATTTTAAGTACTCTACACTTGAAAAGGCCACCGGATCATTTGATGATAGCAACAAGCTCGGTCAAGGAGGATTTGGAACAGTTTACAAGGTAACATTCCCACAAGTGAGGAAGCCAAATGGCTGTGTCATGGTACAAAATCTGTTTCTTGGGCATCTAAAGTTAAAACCATGATCCAAATGTTGAGGAATTGTCAAAATTCTAAGATTTCGGGTAACCATGCTTTTGGTATGTCGTCCAATTGTCTTCTGACTTGATTCACTCACCTCTATTTCTAGGGAGTTCTGCCTGATGGAAGGGAGGTAGCTGTAAAGAGACTTTTCTTTAATAACAGACATAGAGCTGCAGATTTCTACAATGAAGTTAACATGATAAGTACCCTGGAACACAAGAATTTGGTCAGGTTGTTGGGTTGCAGCTGTTCAGGACCAGAAAGCCTTCTTGTCTATGAAATTCTCCCAAATACGAGCCTTGACCGCTTCCTCTTTGGTATTGATCTAATGTTTCACTCTGCAACCTTTTCTCCAATTGTTCTGCTCACTGTTAAATCTCAACTCATAATTCGGTTCCATCGTTGGGCTGGGTCCTAGATATGATACCTGCAAAAAAAGTTTACAGAAGAAAGGACAACATCTTGAGTTACAAAAGCCGACCGAATGACCACTATTGGCAAAGCTATTAAAACGCAGGCCAAGTTTTGCAATTGGCCTATTTTAACAGTTTTGCAACAAAGTGATATGTAATCAGTTTATAGTTTTCAACCAAAAGAGCTCTGTTATATAAATTTTCAACAGCTTTGCAACAAGTGATTTTTTTTTTTAAAGTTTTTTTTTTTTTTTTTTGTTTTTTTTTTTATTTTTTTTAAACTTGACAACAAGATAGATCCAAGCAGAGGTAAAGCACTGAACTGGGAAAGAAGATATGAAATAATCAAAGGGACAGCAGAAGGTTTGGTCTACCTTCATGAGAACCCCAATGTTAGAATCATCCACAGAGATATAAAAGCCAGCAACATCCTATTAGATTCAAAGCTCCGAGCTAAAATTGCTGATTTTGGGTTGGCAAGGTCTTTCCAGGAAGATAAAAGCCACATCAGTACTGCCATTGCAGGAACACTGTAAGTAGACCTTCTGTCGATGCTTCAGCAGTTATTCATGCATCTCTTCATGGATATGTGGATTCACAGATAAGATCAATATCTTTCAACATGCATATGAGTATTGACATGGATGCATGTATCTACATACTGGATATACGAAGAACTTTGACATTTTTGTTTTTCTGAATCCCAGAGGGTATATGGCTCCAGAGTACCTAGCCCATGGTCAGTTAACAGAAAAGGCAGATGTCTATAGCTTTGGGGTGCTTTTACTAGAGATCGTTACTGGAATGCAGAACAACAGAAACCAAACATCTGAGTACTCTGATAGTCTTGTGGCTGCTGTAAGTTTCTACATCTGTCTTTTCCATTTTCCTTCGGAAAGTACTTTCATCTGCGACTCTTAGCTTCTTCTAATGATCCATTAGTTCAACTACTTGGGTAACATTTTGTTTTTCTTCTGTTCTACCTTGTACCATTTGGGTGAAACAGGCATGGAAACATTTCCAACTGGGGACAGTAGAGAATCTTCTTGACCCAAATTTGATGTTGCACAGTTACAATCACAACAATAGCATTGAGGAGATTTTGTGGGTTGTGCATGTGGGATTTTTGTGCATACAGGAGGAGCCTTCATTGCGACCATCAATGTCAAAGGCCCTACAAATGCTGTTGAAGAAGGAAGAACCACTCTCTGCACCCACCAATCCACCTTTTATGGATGTGAGGACAATGGAGTTCAGTGACACATGCAAAGAACAATATCATCTTCTCAGTACTTCTTCGATTGCTACTGTCTCCCACAGCTCCTTTAATCCCAGGTGATCACAGAAAGAAAATACATAAAATAAACCCATGCCAGTGCTTATACAAGCGATGCAAGTGTCCGAACAGCTGGATATGTTGATCAGGTGGATGAACTAAACAATGCTTAGCCAACTTCATTTATAGGAGTCGGACAGGAAAATATTGATGAAGTGTAGATGAACTAGATAAAGCTTTTTTTTTATTATTGGCAAGGGTAGCCGGGCAGGGCCAATCTGAGGAAATTTCTAAGTGATAACATTTGGCAGTGTAAAAATGTAAGTAAATTTTGTTTTACACAATTCATTCTCAATTAATTCACAGCAATTGGAATAGATGACCAATAAAGTAACATATAGATCAAGAAATGGAGTTGATAGCTCCTCAAAAATCTCAACTCTCTCTCTCTCTCTCTCTCTCTCTCTCTCTCTCTCCCTCTATATATATATATATATATATCAAAACTTCAAATAAGACCAGCAGAAAACAAATTAAGCTTTTATTTCAAAGGAACCATTTTAAATAAGACTTTAAATAATGCTCCCACAAAATAGTACACCAAAATAAAAATAGGGAAAATACCAAGAACTCCCAAAGATAAATTCACACCCATTTTCTTGCTTATCACATAGCAACATTGGCAGTAATTATATTCTTTCACCCAATAAGTCTGTGAAGTTACAGAGAGAACAACTGAAACTACCATCTAACGTGTTGCTACCAAGTTCCCCATGAGGCCTCCACCAATTTCATAATGCTTGGCATCAGAAAATCCTGCTTCCAAAGCAAGCTTTTCCAACTCTTTCCCTGCATCAGAAAACATTTTTGTAACAACTCAGATATAAAAATAATTTTACCTTGTAATTGAAGCTTTGATACCCTTCCTACTTCGTTTGCTTCCACAAAGACAAGACAAAGTATTAAAAAAAAAAAAAAGTTCTAATCATTGCATTTGTTTCACCAGAAGTAAAATTCAGGACAAAATTTCCAACAAGTCCCACTTTTTTAGTTTCCAAATATTGTACATGCATCCTTTTGTTTTTCAGTTGTCCATGTATGCACATGCACTCTCCCATAGTCCCTAGATTTTCAAAGGTTTATTTGGTCACTTGGCAGTATCCATTTTGGCTGAAACTTGACATGTAGGCATGAACATTGGGGTCTATTTGGCCACAAAGTCTGTGTCTCATCTGATCTGCCATGTGGCAGATATTTGGGCCGTCTTAGATAAACTGATCCCAACAGACCACTGGGGAAGCCTTTGATGCCAGGAAAGGGTCTTCAAGACTGTATCACTACTAAAGATTCATGCTAGGTCGAACATCTTGTGTTGATCTTTTCCCCACTGTCACTAAAATGTGGTAGTTGATTCTACTGTTCAGAAAAGAGTGTAGTCTCTCTGGTAGATTTTTATGTACCGACTATCCTTGACAGTTTATCTCCCCAGCATAGTCGTCATGGCGTCGCCAAGACAACAATTTGGCGTCCTGGCAGAAAAAGAAGTTCATGGCAATGCTACGATTTACGTGACTCACATAAGGCGGTCGCCATTGGCTGATAGGCGTCGCTATGGCACCGCCATGGATGCCAGGTCACGCCTGATTCACTAAGCGGTCAATTTTTTGTAAAATGCAGGGTGATTTTGATAGGGCTATGTTGATTTTTTATGATTTGATGTTGCTTAATGTTGGTTTTATATGTTATAGGATATATATTGTAGGCTTGTAACATGCTAAATAACTTTAGAAAATAGGGGAAATAAAAAAAATAGTATACTAAATAACTTTAGAAAATAGGGAAAATAAAAACTAACACATGGGCAATTTGACCGCCATGGCAACGCCATAACTGGCGATTCATCGCCAAATCGATTAGCCACCCTCCACCGCCTTGGATCGATTTGATGCCGTGACAACTATGCTCCCCAGTTCCCTTTTTCTGAGGCTTTGGTTTTCCCTCATCGTTCTTGCATGCACTTCTCTATTCACTTTCATGTTTATCAAAGTTGAAGTACATTTTCTCGTAAGCAGAAATATAAATGAATAAAATGATTATACATCATTGAAAGGCAAAATACCTGTTAAGAACTCCCTAATTGAACTTTTCAAGTATGTGTACTCTTCAGCAAGGCCATAACGGCTTGCCATTGGAATAACAACGTTATCAATCATCCATTCCTTGCAAAATGAACAAGCTCAAAATCAGATACGCTGTTTGCAAGCATGTTGGTATTCTGCATAAGGACTTCATACTTACAAGATGAACACTATATTGTTCTAACAAAATCAAATACTCTTCAGGACAATTTGGATACACAAACCACTTCAACTAAGTGACATTTCTACATGCAATACCATAAAGCATAGAAAGGCACAATTACAGAATAGAGCAAAATGCACCAATTCTAAACAAGCTTCTCAGAATCTTGTGGTTATGCCTATTTCGAATGCAAATCTCACTTCAAATTAAATGAATCGCCAAAACAGGACAACTCATCCTCCAAAAGCAATAATAAATAGCATCAAACTACTTTTCAAATTTTGAAGGTACTAATGTACTAAATACTTATAATACGTTAATAAATGGTTGAATAATAAATTATGGACACAGCATTTTATCAAGTCTCCGAGGTGAATATATCCCACAATACTGATGAAAATAAACTCTCATTGTTTCCTTTTTTTCCGTACCTCATACAAGTCAAAGACGGATACCAATATATCCTTCAATATTCTCATGCAGATATATAAATAACAAAACATTTTAAGTTTCCAGTGGTCAATACTTAAAATGCTTGCCAACAGTGTAGATAACTTCATTTGTATCTGATTTAGACCAATGGTCGTTGACTCATAGCACCAACAACGGATCACATAGTAATAAATACATGGGTAATAGATTTCCTATTCGAACTGATACCAAATAGAAAACTGCAGTATTTTTTCCTTTCCAAAATAATCAATTCAAGAAAAAAACATTGACCATTTTAGGGAGATATGATACATGCTCTTCAAAGGTGTTCAATATAGTATTACAAAAATCTGGTCAACAAAAATACCTGAACTGTAGAGGTAAACTGTTGTGAGCTTTTGTTGAAGTCCAGAATGGAAACTCTGGCGCCTGAAAAACTCAGAAAAAATGAGATATTCAACTACAGATCAGAGAGAGAGAGAGAGAGAGAGAGAGAGAGAGAGAATGCAACAAAAACCTGGTTTTAGGACTCGAAACATCCCTTTCATGGCTTTATTTCTATCTACCAGATTCCGTAGCCCATAGCCTACAGTTATTGCATCGAAGTAACTATCTGGAAATGGTAATTCAAGTGCATCACCTTCAATCCACCTGCAAGTTCTCGAGCATAAGCAATTCTACATGGTTCACTAACAGATTATTTCTTGGAAAATGTAAGTGTTGTCTAAAAGATTGTCTAAGAATCTCTTAACTTGTAAAACAGCATGCATGAGGGCACCTCCAAAATCAAGATGTTTACTTCTACATAAAACTTGCAGATCTGAAAACTCTTAAGCAATAGAAAAAAAGTTGCTCGCTATTTGAGTGACAGGAAAGCCATTATTTCAAAGTTTTGTTTAAATGACAAATCCTTTCCACTAAATAAAGTGTTCAGGACTAAATAATTTGTCATGTTGTGAATGGAGGCAAAGGCTTACAAAATGAAAACATGATGTGGAAAAACAGTCTAGACTGAATCATGGAGATTGATGGTCAATATTAAGAGAGATTAGACCGTTGATCAATAATCTGTGATTAAGGATCCAAGATGAATGATCAACGACGAACGGAACAAGATCATTATCCAATTGTGACTTTTGAGATCATGAGTTGATCAATTAATGAGATCAAGGTCATCATGTCAGGATGGCCAGAATCTTCAGCTGAGATCAAAGGTTGTGATCAAGACCTGGAAGAAGTGTAAACGCAGGATTCAATCGCAAGACCTGGAAACAACATTTCAACCTTCTATGCAATCCAGATTTAACTCTCAGCTTTAATTGGCAACCATGGTCACAATAAGTGTTTGATTGCAAGCCATATGTGATCAGGATGTAAACTAATATGAAGAGTTTGTTAAAAGTATTATCAACTGCTAATTTTACCAATGCTCACACAATGTTCTTGTAGGAATCCTTCCAAAGCAAGTCTTGTCGAGATGCTGCAATGAACAATTGTTCCTTCGAGAAGTCGAGACCAGCCACCTGTGAATAGTGAAAAGAAACAGAAAAGATGAGGAGACTCCCCTTAGATATACTCAAAACATATTAGTATATTCTCCCCTTAGAAAATGCAGAAATATCACTTCAATTTTCAACCACAAACAAAAAGGTAGCTATTTTCTGTTATGCAGCCAGTCTTTTCTTGTCAAAATATATTTTACCTTAATATTCATCACTTACAATTCAACCAGACAGAACCTAAAATTTCAAAAATTAGGTATATGGAAAGAGGCGTGGCCTCCTTCCAATGTTTATACATTATCTAAAAGATGGGAAGGGGTTACACATTGAGTGCACTCACCACAAACAAGGTAGGTAACACATTGGACAAAAGAAATATAAGGAGAAGAAGTGAAGAACAAATAAACCAACCTTCCCTTGAGAACCAACCTTCTGAGACAAAAGAAAAGCTAAATCCCCACTTCCACAACACAAATCCATCACACAGTCTCCCTCTTTCGCCCTACGCCGGAGAAACAGAAAACGTAAAGTTTCGATTATTGAATTAGTAATGCTGAGAGAGAGAGAGAGAGCGAGAGAGAGAGAGAGAGAGAGAGATGGAAAATGAACTAATACCCGCTCCAAGAGACGGCCATTCTTTTCCACACACGGTGCTGCCCCAAGCTCAACAAATCGTTCAACTGAGAAATGTTCCGTGATAGATTCCATGAAAATATCACATTAATTTAGATATAGTCTACTCTATTCTACTCTACTCAACGAAAATCAATTTTTACTTTAACCCTAAAACCCAAATCCTGTGATCTTCAGAGACATTTAGAAAGACAAATTTCATTTCTTACAAACAGACGAAAGAAAGGAGACGTACATTATCGTATACAGGAGCGATGCGGTTAAAGAGCGCCTGGCGTTCCATAGTACATTTAACAGGCCGATTACCGGCAAGGACTTTGGTTTTTGGCCGGAGACGGAGAAGACAGTGAGGAGTGAGGTTGAGGTGAGCAGCAGCAGCAGCTCCTATCGACATCCTCGTCGCCCTCAAAAAGCTTATCTCAATATCTTTCCAAGTTTTGCAACTCGCCAATTGCCTAAGGGCAGAATCTTATATACATAATTTTATTCAAAGAAATGGGCGGGAATACGAGCACCTGGTCCTCGTACATTTGATGCTTCCAACATCTCTTTTACTTCTTTCATTCATCAAGGTGAAGAGGGATATATTTGAAAGTAAAAAGAATCATTGTTGGATCTCACATGTACAATCAGTGATCGAGTAATGGATTCAATTTCTGTTGGCATGTATCCATGTCATCAATTAACTGATTTTCTATTGAATCGGACATTGGCTAAGTTCCTACCAATTCTTATCTGAAAAAATTTGTCCTAACCCTATAATTGGGATAAGGGATCACCTGACCCGATTCTAGTTCTTGAAACCATAATTGATACATGCCACCAAATTTAACACATGCCCTTCTTGTCCAAAAGGATTAAATATCTACTAGAGATCAAGATCACCAAATGATTAATCATAAGTAAGAAAAAAACTAGGAATGTAAGTCTAGTATTGTGAAAAGGGTCTGGGGTTGGACTTTTTAATCGGCAAAACATGATTGGATTATGATTTTTAGGCTTGAGGATGGGCAAGAGCTAGGGCTGAACCCTAGAACTAACCCAAGCCAGCCCAGCCCAACCCAACCCAACCCCTATTTTGATTTTATATAACTATAAGGAGAAGCTTTTCTGAGCAGGCAGGGCTTTTTAACATATTCTCACAATGATTTCTTAAATTTTTTTGTATAAAAAAAAATAATATTAGTAATCCATTGTGAGAGAGTTTGCAGTATGCTTCAGGCTCAGAGAGCCTTTTTCTATAATTATATATTAATTATTACATTTTATGTCTTCAGGACTATTTTTAAGAATGGTTAATGTTAATTATGTT
>NC_056561.1:36360181-36378959 GCF_013358625.1 Macadamia integrifolia | reverse complement strand
TTTTTCAGTATAGGATACAAATGGCCAAAAGACTTACCCCAGGCTCAGGATCAATCAAGGCTGGGCCAGATTGAGCTGAGCCTAGAAGGTTGGGCCTAGGCTGAGACATCTCAGCCCAATCTCAGGGCCAGGTCGGACTTGGGCTAAGGTATGAGGACACCTAACAAAAATATGGTTTTATAAATTGGACTTGGGTCAAGTTTGGACAATTTAAAGTTGATGGAGGATCTCATACCCGATTCTGAATTTTAGAACTTTGGGACCCCAAACAAATTGCAAGTTCGAAACCAATTTTCCATTGTCTAGTAAGAGAATTATTGTTACTGGGTTTACGAAAGGGCAAACACTTCCGACGTGGTCTATGTTTGGTCGTTTGGACGACAATCCAACCTTTCCGAGCCTCGTAGAGGGAATCTTCGGTCAAATTAATATGAGGAAGGTTCGCCCTTGGATTAGCCATGGTCCACCATATTAAGACTGCTTTTATCAAGCGCAACAGAGGTGGCGGCACACATCTAACGGCCTAGAGCACCTCGAAGTGTGTGCCCATATGTTAGGGTCCATGCTTGAGTGTTCCAAGCAGTCGAACCCCAATGGGGTAGCCGAGTTGGCAAGAGACCTTCGCCTCAGAAATTTGACTCCTCTTACCTCTTTGGGGCCACTCACAGGGGGTGTTTAGTGCTCTTAATTGCTTTTAGTGAAAGTTGACTGGTTCTCATTCAACCCCAATATGACCTGATCAATGAGGTTGTGATGTCAGTATAGACTTGCGAGGCTTCAAGCCGAAAGCCTGGATATCTATCGTTAGCAAAAAATATATATATATATATATATATTAGGCTGTCAAATATGCACTGCCATCCCCATATTGCGCCACAACAGATCTAGATCTCTCTTATCTTCGTATGTTCAACGGTCCAAAAGAAGTTACCAAAGATAGCCAAAGATGAAATGTCAACTAGTTTTCATGTCATTCGTAGTGGATCCATGGGCAAAGGGCTATGCATTGCAACCCTAATCATCTACGTACAAGAACAATCTTGTACATTCCTGGTCCATGGATTTAGAATCCATTTTCTCTCTCTGCATTTAATGGGTTCTAAATCCACAGATCAAGGATGTACGAGATTTTCATATATGAACCTGATCCGGTAAAACGGGTGGGTGTAAAGAGAAAATTTCATGAAACAAAGAGGCCAACAGAATGCTCCCTTGTAGTGCAGCCCCCTGCACCAAGACAACAGGCAGATGAGAATGCAGACATAGGCATCAACAAAGGGTGGATTCTTTGGGTTTTACATCAGTGGGGTATCATTTTGCCACCCTCTATGTCAGGGCACACAGGGCTGCATGACCAGAGAGTATTCATTTACCCATGATGTATAATTAGAAAGGAAACTCAGGACCCCATTCCATCCCTCCCCCTCGCTGCAGGTGTGCCCCTTTTAGCATTTTCCGCTCGACAGAGACCGAGATGGAGATGGAAGTAGAGCATGAAGTTGAAACCTTCACATAACAGCATATCCACAAGAAAAAGAGACCCACTGGTTGTTCAGCTGACTTACAATATCTTCTTGTTCCTTTTGGCTTCTGTTAGCTCTTCGTGCATCAAGGCACAGGGGCTTAAATATAAGTATTTATTATCTCAAAAGGAATTTAAATTGAGTCCAACATCCTCTGCAGCGAGCGGTGAGGTGCCGTGAGTATCGAATGGCTGAGAGAATCATGACATGCACCCCAAGGGGTTCCCAGCCACCCATTGCTCACTGCACCGGTGCAGCCACTACAGACAATTATTTTCACACATTTAAATTATGCATGACTTCAGAAATTTTCAAGAACAAAGCTGTTAAAAGCATTCTCATTGACCACTATAATCAATTGACTGTAAACAGATCCAAATCCAAAGACAAAAAAAGCACAGAATATGAAGGGAATGCACAATTGAACTTTGAATGCACTTGCATTAAGTATTAATAAAGATCACATACAAGAATACACAACACAGAGACACACATACATTTGAGGTTATTAAAACCAATTTCAGTCACCCATGAAAAATGGTCCAGAAAGACTGTCCATGATAGCAAGCTGCATGTTTTCCGATGGTTTCCAGTGGCGCTTCCGCTGGTTTATAAACCAATTGTTTATTTGTTTCTGGTCTAGGCCTGTTGATTCAGCAAGCGCCATCTTATCAGCCTCCTGAAAGATGGCAAGGACTGGTGTAAGAAAATTAAACTTGAATGAAGGCAGTTACCCCGCGAGGTAAGAAAAATGAGGTGAAGGGAATTTACTGTCTGGTCTACCTTGTTCTTGGATTCTGTCGAGATTTGCAGTAGCCATAATATCATTAGTCACTAATCATTAATGATTCCATTATTTGGAACAAATAAGAAACCACAAGGAAAAAACCCAAGCAAACAATAGTAGCAGACAACGTGAGGAATTTAACGTGGTTCAGCATAAATACTTACATCCACCGAAGACAACTAAGGATTTTCCACTTAGCCAGAAAAAAGCTCCACCTTAGAATGTAATATCCCTTGCTTGTGTTTAGGGATTTTTTTGTTCCTCTTTATATATGTAATGTTATTCCATGTGAAGGTAGCTTTGAACTGTATTATTGTGTATGAACCTCAAGTTCAATTTAAGAGTTGACAAAATCCATCTCATTTTAGGTGAGTGAGTCCTCACACTAGCTAGAGTTTGTGAGAAAATCCTTCTCACCTTGCATCCCCGGAGAAAGGTCAAAGAAGCGAGGAATTGTCATAATATGTTCAAAATCATGTGTATCAAAAATATCGGCAATTGGAATATAAACATTGGGGTAACATTACACAATAACCTAGAAGAGAGATGTGCATCACATAGAAACATCATAGTAGACAGTAAAGTTAAAAGCAAACCAGATTTGATGAATCAGCTCTTGTATTTTTCAAGTAGAATCATGCATGTGGTCCAGCGGTCAGACCGTGGGGTTCAAATGATCTAACTGTTCAGACCAGGCTGTATGCTGACTTCTCAACGGTTTTCAAAGGACAAGCAGTGAGAACCCAAGGACAGACCGCCCCACCAAAATAATTAACGGTTTGACAGTCCAGTCCAATGACCCGTGAAAACATTGCCTTAACAACTAGTACCATTGAAAGAAAAATGTGGGATCATTATGGAAAAGAAAGTAATTTACCGTCGGGTATGGCCATTTATAGTGAACATTCCACCAGTCGAGCAGTGTTTGCCTCGCTTCTCTAGGCAGCTTTCCTTTCTTCTTTTTCTTCGAAAATTCTTGCTTCAAGCTACTAATATAACCACTATACTTGCGTAAGAGTTTATCCTTAAGCTCTCGGTCTTCAGATCTCGGTTGAATCTCAATTTCTCCTCCGCTAAAATCATCATCAGATGATCCAGCAGCTTCATCTGCCCAAAAATTCAAGGGAAACAATTCAAATAAGCAAATCCCAAGAAGAGACTCATGTGCCCATTTTTGGGAAAATTTGACCAACAATACGAGTCTGAACTTATAATTGTACAGGGAGTATATAAAGAATTGTTAGAAATTATTTTTCACATTAGGTGGTACTCCAAGCAGAACCTAAGAGTAAAACCAAGCAATCTAGTTTGGCGATCAGGGGAACTAATATAACTGGAAGTCAAGGCAAAATTTTGATAGTTAACATAAGCATTAGAGTACTCAAATGCAAGACTTGTAATAATCAGTAAATCTGGAAAACGTCACAGGTACAGTGGGTAAAACACCTACCAAATTAAGTGTTCTCAAAAATTGATGTATGGAAACCATGAAATAAGGGACTAGTGCTATTAGTATATTTAGAGCATTACAGTAACCTAATGGAAGCAAATATCAGGAAACTCAGACTATAAATGGCCACAACTGACATTTCGTGGAAACTAAGCTATTCTCATAGAACTTATTGCAACATCTAAATTCTATGTTCCAGCTAGACAACAGAAGCAAGGACAAAATTTTAGCTTATTTATGAAAATCACAAGTGTCAAAGAACACACAGATTCAAGTTGTAGGAGACTAAGATGCTTCCATAGCATTTACTTGAATTAAGTGGAAAAACTGCTAGGCTCCCCCCTCCCCCAACCCAAAAAAAAAGAGGGAAAATTTAAGAAAATTATGACCAAAGATGTCAGCATCCTAAGGACTTAGGTTCAAAATTAGTTGTCTCCTCATCAGTTAACCATTTCCAATAAACCACCCCAAAGAGAGAAATAAGAAGAAGAAGATCCAAGTCATGTCTTCTATGCAATGTGCCATGAAGAGGGGGAAACCCTACCCTAGAATCTACATCTCAACTTAATACGAAAGATACGACTAGACTCTATGTGATGTGCCATGAAGAGGGGAAAACCCTACTCTTCGATACGTATCTTAAATTTAGCCGACCGATATCGAGACCGACGCCAATACTTTAGTCCTTGATACAGGAGGGGTAGGGGGATCATTTTAAAAGGGGGAAGAGAGAGAGAGAGAGAGAGAGAGAGAGAGAGAGAGAGAGAGAGAGAGAGAGAGAATGGGTGCTAGCTTACGGTATCCCGACAAATATATATATATATATATATACATTTTTTTGTTTCATACTGTAGCAATATTTTTCCACAAAAATCCTATAATCACAAGATACATTCATGCAACTATATCCATTTCATCACTTGGTTTTATATGTTCTTTTTTTTTTTTTTTTTTGGTCAAAATTTTATATGTTCATTTAATCACGAAATGACTTGATTATCCAAAAAACTTTCCCTTGACAATGCAAAGCATTTTATATTTATTATTTTGAGATTTCCCTTAACAATGCAAACATTTTATATTTATTCTTATGAGAGATAATATAGTATCACAAATTCACAATACCTTTAATATAATTTTATATACCAGATTAGCAGGTTTAAATAAACATTTAATCACTCATTTTAATATCATATCATTTCAATAAATAAATAAATGCTTTAAGAAGTGTAGTGCCAGTGTAATACACACTACATAATGCATTAAGAAGAATCCTTCCAAGATCTGAAGTACACATACCTGAGCCCACCGTTTAGGCAACCAAATAAGTGGCAGCACTAGATATGAGAAAAATTCCAATAACTCTCCAAGTACACAGAAAGAATCATTAAGCTTAAAACATAATAATAAAGTATTGAACCTTTTAATTAATGTTGATTAAAAAAAGTGGGCTCGACCCTGTTTAGGCTACGCATCTGGCATTCTGGAACATAGAGATCACTAGAGATGTAACATGTCAGGCGGCAACAGCTGATAGTCAAGCCATGAGCCACCCCAACCTAGTGATGAATTCATCGGTAAAAGTGTAAATTGGTCTGGAATCGGTTATTCAGTTTGGTAAGAGTATTGGTGTGATCCAGAACTCAAATCAAATCTGCTCAATCTCTGTTCCGAAATTTGGTGCAAATATGGTTCCGTTCTGATTCTGGTTCTCGATCCATATACTATAATATACAATTATATTATAATACAATATAGTATCAATATAAAATCTAATATATATATATATATATATAATTTATCAATATTATTAATTTTGGGGTGCAAGTCTGGCCTTGACTACCTGAACCCACCCTTGGCCTGCCCTAATCCCAAACAAGTATCAACCCAAAAATTTTGGCCCTGAACCTAGCAGCCCTGATTTTTTTACCCTGACTTTTGGCCCTAGTTTTGGCCTGACCCGGCCCTAGTTTTGGCCTGTGATGTTGACTCTGATTGTAAACCCTGATGTTAAACCTGATATTAACATAATTTTAGATATTATTTGACACAGAGTCATTGACACCTCAAAACCCCTAATATATCTTCTCACCGATCACTCTTGGTTTTTTTACCAAAAGAAAAAAAAAAAAAACGTATACTCAGACCTTGATGACAAACGAGGGTCAAGGTCAATCATGGTCATCCCGACCTCAGATGGCAAACCAAAGTTAGGGTCAAGGTCAGGGTCAATTAGGGTCACCCCGGCCTGACCCTGAAAAATTAGGGCCAATCAAGGTGGATAAGGGTTGGACTGCACCCTAAAGTGTTGGGCCTAGGTTGAAGTTTATGACCCCTAAATCAGGGTCAAGGCAGGTTTAATTAGGCCTAATTAAGAGGACTAAGAATTGGGCTAGGGTTTTAAGAAACTCATCCCAGCCTGACCCTGTTGCACCCCTAATTATGATATATTAATATAGTAGTATCCAAATTCGGGGTTGGGTTCTGAAACTCGGTTTCTATGTTAGAACCAGAACCCAATTCTGCTCATACATTTCAGAACCAGGTTGGAACCAAGTTCTATACGGTCAATTTGGTTTGATTTTTTCTGTTCGACTCGGCTTTCTTTTTTATCTTTTTCTTTTTTTTTTTTTTTTTTTTTTTCATCCGGACTAAGATTTGACCCCATCTTTGAACCTATCATGGTTAAATGACCTTGGGCCACACCATAGAGATAAAGATAAAAGTAGGGTGAGAGGGTTAAAACTTAAAAAGACCCAACTCCTATTGACCGTCCCCAAGCCAAGGTCACTGCACATCCGCATGGCCGAGAGAAGTGGGACCCGCACCAGAAACTGGACATCCAAGGCTCCAGGCAGAACCTGGGATTGAACGCCCTAATGAACACGGAGTTCACATGCACACGCATAAACAAAGAAAGGTAGAGAGAGAGAGAGAGAAAGAGAGAGAAGGGGGAGGAGAAAAGGTTGTGGTAGACAAGATTTGAGAGGGTGGGTTCTCGTTCTGTCGTTTCAAGCTTTCAAAGAAATGAAGTGTGACAGTAAGGGCATCAAATCAAACTGCAGAAGGATAACCCGCAAGGCACGCACCCACCAACTCTCTCCAACCCTCCTCATACCCTTATCAGACTCACCCATTCAGAGACCACCACAAATCTTGTCCCTCACCCGTCAGAGGGACTACCGGGCTGCAGGCGCAGCGTCACCAATAAACACAAACCCAAGTGTGGATTCCGGAGCCATCCTCAACCCACCACTAGTTTACACTTATGTGAGAGAGAGAGAGAGAGAACATCCTAAAGCTGCAAATGCGAATCTCATAGAAACAAATATTATTGCACCCACTCATCGAAAAAAAACAATAAAAAATTGCACCCCAGGTTACTAAATCAGAATCAGGGTCGAAAACGGGTCAAAACGATTCCAAATCCGCCCAATCAGCTGGATTTCTACCCGAACCCAGAAACCCAATTTGCACCCCCCAAGTGAACAAACAGATCAAGACTTGGCACTTCGCACTTCGCACTTCGCACTTCGCAGTCATTGATAACGTTTGGTACCTTCCAGCAACAAGTTTGGACCAAAAGACAGAGAAACCCTTAATTCTAACCCTAAGCCCAAAGCACAAGAGTGGAGGGACGATGTACGTACGTACGTACGCCTTGGAAGTTGGATGTCCCACCCTAATCTTTACTAAAGATGGTTTCTTGCGTGTAATGGAAGAATGAATCTCTCATTTCCCAACGTCAACAATGCAGGACTACAACTGGGATGGGGGCAGAGTAGAGTATGCCTATTGGCTAGTCACTTCCAACGTCAACAACTGGTTATCCTACAAGCCTTTTCAGTAGATAGCCAATCATGGTTCATAGTGCAATGAGATTGATGGGTCTTCCTTTGATCAAAACCCACCACCACTTTTATTTTTAGTCTCATCAGATCATGACCTTCAACCCCAGAAGAAAAAAGACATCAGTGCAAAAAAAAGGACCTTGGATTCGTTAATTAGTTCCCTCCATGGCCCACTGGGACACTCCCAGAATATATAGTATCCTTAACAGGTTAAGTCGTTCCTCAGCTTATCGGAGATGCCAAGAATAGCATATCCATAATCTAAACACGGCCTCCTTTAATAAAAATGAATTAATACCCACCAGCCAGGCCAGGCCAGGCCAGGCCAGGCCACGCTAGAGGCTTATTAACTCCTTAGACCAGGTTCCAATTAGAGAATAGGGTTTCCAACATCAGAAACTTATGGGAGGAAGGAAGGCAGTGTGGAGTGCGGAGGCAGAGGATGCAGAGACAGGTAGTGGCCCACGTCACCCGTTGCGAGGCTGGAGGAACATTCATCATTCAAAAGGCCCCTTGGATATGACAAGCAGCACTTACAGGAGCAGTGATCAGTCACTCACTCTCAGTCTTCCTCTCAGACTCTCTGTCTGGTGTTTTATGTAGATAGAGAGAGAGAGAGAGAGAGATTATATAAGATCTCAAAAAGCTGCCCTGCAGCGGGAACAGCGGGAGTCCATATGACCCACCGAACACCCGTTTCAGCCGGGTGCATGTTCTGCCCATTTCCCATTATTGCACCACTTCCCCATGTTGCCCCTTACAGAATTACCTCAATTACCCACCTCTCTCTCTCTCTCTCCTGCCCATTTCCCATAATTGCACCACTTCCCCATGTTGCCCCTTATCAAATTACCCCAATTACCCACCTCTCTCTCTCTCTCTCTCTCTCTTCCTCTCCTGCCCATTTCCCATTATTGCACCACTTCCCCATGTTGCCCCTTATCAAATTACCCCCCTCTCTCTCTCTCTCTCTCTCTCTCTCTCTCTCTCTCTCACACACTAGATAGGCCTAGGCCAGGTATGGCACGGGTGCTGGACCAAAGCTGAACAGTGTCAAGACAGTCCGGGAAGGAAAACCTAATTTTCTCCTGTTGCTGCACATGTCGATGTCGTCCACGGCCACTTAGGTCTAGTACCAACCTTAACAGTGCCAACTGCCAAGGACATCCAAAGGCCAACTACCAAAACCTAATAGGTGAAATGCTTCCTTCATTTCCAATCTAAAAGAGTTAACTCATGTCACCATTGAGATATAGTGATATAGACTTCCAGTTTCCTTTATTAACAGTCTTAAAATGGAAGGAAACCAAACAAGGCTTCCACTGCAGGAAAGTGATCAAGAGGCAGAATATAATCAAGAAATGGATGGAACTACATAAATATAATTAATTAATTAATCCTCATTAACATTAACTACAACAAGGATACATTGGCAACATAGATTTGAATAACAAATTTTAAGACATCCCATACAATATGCATAAGATGATGCCAGTAAAAGGGTAATACATCACAACAATCTAATCCACTCAAGGCATTGTAGTGTGTTCATTTGGGAAGTAGCTTCAGTTTCTCACTTAATTACCTCACCTAAGAAAAATCCAGATTGGTTATGGCCCTCTTACGGTGTCTGATCCACTCTTGGTATCCACTCGAAGTGAAAACCTATTATAAGAAGAGAGAGATTGAGTGGATTCCATGTGTGGATCAGGCACCGTGCGAGAATGGTTCTTGTAAGAGGACCTGATCCAGACTCAAAAAAAATCACCTTAGTTCACTCGCCTATAATCTCACACCAGTTATCAGTTGGCTCACCTCAGCTTTATCTAATCGGCAAAATTGCATTGCCACCAGAAAAGAAAATTCTAAACAACCCATGCAATCTACACTCCTATCCTGATTACAAAGCTAAAAATCAAGCTTTCTATGAAAATACAAGCACATCTATCACAGTTTATGACAGTTATTCAACACATCTTTACATAGATTCACTTGACATCATCCCCATTAAATTATCACTTCTTTTTTCTGAAACAACAATATTACTAATGTATCTAGAACAACAGAACCAACATATTATGATTATCCAAGGTTCAAATGCACCTAATCTCAAAATCCCCGAGATATTATGGTGCTCGAGGCCTATACCTCAAAAGGCAATTGCATAACTTATGTAGATTGTGAAAAACCAACCTCCATTAAAATGAAAACTAAGAACTAAAGTCATGAAAACAAATTCCTAGCACTTTACAGACAAGTTTGGACATTGAACTGACCATAGCACATGACCTCCACTTTACATGTAAATAAGCATGGCCGGGGAGTTACAGATATGCTTTTAATGGTGCTAATGAAACAAAGCAAGCCAGAAACCTGGACAAGAAATGTTCACACACTAACGTTTCTCCTTCATTTCTATTGAAAGGAAGAATCTTCCTCTCCCAGAACCTATCACTTTAAATTGTATTACATATCATCGAAAATGATTCTTCAGATTCTAAAATAACAGTAACAAATCAACCCATCCTCCAAAATATAAATAGCAGCAGAATCCCCAGGCTACTAACTAAAGTCCAAGTTTGGTGTATTGCACCAATTTAATAGCAGGAAATTAGAGGAGCAGCCTCATGCACTTGACATAGTGACTAGTTTCAAATCCTGGACACCAGTATCTAAGACATATCTATGGCTGCACTCAATACTCTCTAGCCTTTACTTGTTCTCTTATTTTGGGGTGGGGGGCAATTTTTCAAATATAAACTATACTAATCTAAAAGCCACATTAATCCGGTAGATTGCAGAACCCATTGAACTATAAATTCCTTCACAAAATGCATAGACAAAACAACCCATTAGAAAAGAACGAAAAATCTATGAAGGAATGTTGCACCCCATATGAGAGAGAGAGGGCTCGGAACATGAAACCCACCAAAGAAACACATGACAAAAGGGGGATGGATCACCAACAATGTATTGAGAGAACCATAGGACAATCACAATAGCAATCTGAATGAGTGTAAGAAGGTGCACTTATCTAAAGGTTGTAATATAACTTATTTCTTTAGACAAATCTGATATCGCGCATTTATATACATAACATGTTGACATGCACGCGAATTAGAATTTGCGGCATCTGTAAAGTATCTAAGTATAAGAAATTCAGAAGGCCGCCTCAAACAATGATGCAAGACAACATGCGATGAAAGAAATGAGAATCAAAGATAATTATCTTATAAGACACCGAAAAGGTAATCTGTACTTTGGAAAGAACACTAAGAAGTGGCAAACCATATCAAACAACTACATGACTGCAAAAAACAGAGTTGTCCGCAGTCACTTGCTAAAAGAGATACTTAAAATAGAAAAATCCATACCATATCCAGTCTTGCAGTTTTTGCCAGACAAAAAAATTACTAAAAGAACATAGGCAGGAAACTTGATCTGGACTAGATCCATTGCTTTGAGGTTATGCTTTACCCATTATTTTATTTGTCCACGAAACTTGATTAGATGAGGAGATTAACAAAGACCAAGAGGATTTGGTGCATGACTATGCAATGATATCGATCACCTGTGTTGTGATATTAGCTTAGGAATCTTTTGCTATTAATTATGAGGACAATCAAGGCTGGCTACAGGTTCTAATTAGTATAATATTTGGCAACTTCCAAAGAAATGTCTTTCTTTGCCAAGAAAACATTTTCCCTCTAACCTCTTTATATTTTTTTAATCTATTGTTGGCAGAACAGAATCAGTGATTAGACCATTTTTAAGGTTTCAAAACACACTCATCAAAGACATGCACCACATGACACTCTATTGGAACTTGAAGCTTCCTTAAAGAGTCACCTACAGGCCATGGTAGACATCATTACATAGCATTAAGTAACAGACCAATTTATTCCAAGGAAAAGAAACTTAAAAAAAAAAAAAATAAGAGGGCCTACAAATCATGTCAATATCTCACTTTAATATAAACTAGTTTCCACCATTTTGTACCATAAAATTAAAAGAGAAAAATACAGCAGCATACAAAGTCATCTAAAAATAATATTCCTGGAACTATGACCAAAACACAAACAACTTGCACCTTTGAACTGCAAAGTCAATTATTGAAAATGATAAAAACAAATTTAAAATATCCAGTATTCACATCATTCTCTACTAAAACAATTCTGCATGATGCCCTTCCACCTAAACATTATACCATTTAGTCTAACAATACACAAAATGTGTCAAATATTAGAGAAAATATAATAGGATCACAGCAAGAAATATAAAGGCAGATTCATCAAACAAAAAAAAGGCTCAAAATATATCAATTCAAGAGTAGATCACATAATATCAGTCATTAGATATACAGCAGCTTAAGGCATGAATATATGTCAACTATTACAACAAAATCAATAAAACACTATTGGTTGTATATTAGACAGATCATAAGATGAGGATAAGAGGAGCCATCAGCCAGCCATGCACAAGATATAAAACCCATTCAAGATGTGTTTGATCAAAAAATATAATCATTCTCATGCTAAAATAGTCATAAAGATTACCTTGTTTGAAATATATTTTTAAAGCTCTTGCGCCCCAAAATAAGTTGGCAGGAGAATGATCCCTGCCCATAAGCTATGTCATAAAGATTACATGCAGCACTGTTTGATGGATCACATTAACTAAGCTTTCAAACTTCACTTAAGATGAGGCAGAAAGCTGATGAATATAACTCTTACCATGGGCAAATGCTACTAGATTGAGTGTTAATCAAGCATTTTAACATCACTTGTGGCCCTAGAAATAAGTCTTGGAATGCACCACAGGAGAACATGCATAATTATCTCTAAGTCAAAGTTTCCAAGCCCCCCCCCCCCTTTTCCCTTTCCAAACCTTTCAATGCATAGGATATCATAAAAATTATTTCCCAAAAAAGACTAGTAAAAAAATCCATGACATGTCAACAGAAAGCTCCGAAATGTCAAAGTCAGAATCACTGTAAAGAAAAGCTTACATCCACCTGACTGCATGAGCAGCAAAAAAGGAATAAATAACTAAAACCAATGAAGACTAACTACAACAACTAAAAAACAGAAGCACACAACAAAGAAACAAAGGGGGAAAGATGAAAATACTACAAAGTTTTATTTACTGTTGTACTGCAACTAAGCTGAGAACCTGAGACATTTAAAAGGAAAGAATAAAGAACTAAAGGCATCTTCCATTGATGGATTGTGCTGTTATATATCTCCATGCAAAGCCCTAATAATCCAGTTCCCAGTACTAGTAAGGGTCGGGAAGGATTAGGTTTGCTTGAGAGTATAGAATCAGTAAGTTTGTTCTACAAACATGCACCAGATAGGAATGGAAAGCTTCATCCTCTCCCATATAAATGCAAACTGAAGCAACCCCACTATGAGGGGGAAATATAAATGCACATTAAATGAGGAAGAGAACCCAAGAAGCATAATCAAAGATGATAAAAAATACTCTAAAAAACTGACATCATCAGAGAGAGAGAGAGAGAGAGAGAGAGAGAGACAGACCCGAAACTGAATTTCTAGAAGAACCCTTGCAGAGATTGCTGAGCTGCATTTCCATCCTATTCAAGAACGAGGTAGCTTCATCAAAAGGCCTCACAAGCTCCGATTTAAACTTCGCCAACATATGACAGTACATTTCCTAAAAGAAAGAACAAATAATACTGAAAACCAAAAATCAAACAGTAAAAGAAATGAAGATAAGATACAGATACACCACACCCACAACGGCCACACACACACACATAGACACCAACCATGAATTCATCGAGCTCAGGATCAACTCCTAAGCTAGTGGAAGCACCTGCAACGTTTCTCCAACAACCATCATTTTCTCGACAGATTTCATCTAACAGGCAAGCTATCTCCGGTGGTGCTCCCACCTGAAACCAAAATTATGGAAACCCTTTTAATGTTAAACACAGCTAGCTTTGTAGTCTCTTTGAACTCATCCTTACAAGCTAACCTTATTCCTCGAAGGAAGAAGAAGAAGAAGATGAAACTAACTTGAAAGACAAACCAGACTTTACGTCTACGTAAACCCACATAGTAATGGGAAAATCCAGATTATTTTAAAAGAAAACCAAAACGTAAGCCATGGGCAAGTCTCTATAGAGTCTACCATACCTTTTGACAATCTATGTAAGCTTGAAGTAGTCTTGGATAACTAGGATGAGATGCAATTCTGGCCTTAATTACACTTGACATTTCTTGCCCATCTCCTCCTTCTCCTCCTCCAGCTCCACCTCCACCTCCACCTCCTCCTCCTCCTCCTCCTCCTCCTCCTCCACCTCCACTTTCTTGAATTTCATGAGGCCCAAAAGATACAGACTCCGATATTGCCGGAGAGAACCACTGATCTGGTCCAGAAAAGGGAATTCCATCGGTCAAGCTCTGGTAATCCGCCGGAGAAACCATATTATCCAACCATAATGATGCTTGGTCCGAGTAATAATCCATACTGGGTTGGAATCCGTACAAATCCTCCATCATCAAAATTTACAAGAAGTTGCAGAAAGATCAATCAAAACTGAAGAAAAGCTACTTATTAAGGAGACGTAGAGGTAATCGTATGATCATATTTTCATAACAAAAGCTATATTTGAAGGGTTTTTGAAACTTTCTCTGCTTTTTTCCCTCTGTAAGTTTGATTTTCTGGGAGTTTGAGTAGCAGAGAAATGGACACGGCTTGAAAGTGTTGTTCTTGGAGATCGTGATTTTTGTTTTAGCGTACAAACAGGAGAAGATGAAGCCTAGCCCTCTGAGAATTTTTCACTTCTTTATTAATTAATTTTTAATTAATTAAAATTTTATTTTTCTCGTTATCTTTTGTTTTGATTATTCTGAAGAAGTGATTTTCTAATTTTTTTTCTGAATTCAATTAATTCACAAAGTTATAAACAAAAAAATTTGCAGAAAATATAAACAAATAAACTGTACTTTCTACTTGAAGAATAGATTAAATATGGCAAAATTACTTTTTTATTTGACGAAAATACCCACCCCATTTCACCCAAAAGTCCAAAGACTCCAAACCGTAGATTGAGCCCAGACGGAAAAGAGGTTATTAAATCCTTGTTCCTGCACATATTTCGAGCCGTGGTTCAAATACCTGTATCGGATATATCGGTAAAATGGTTCATGGTAAGGATAAAATCGTCAGAATTTTTATTTTTTTATAGAAACTTAAGGCAAAAGCATCCGATACAAGCCGATACATATGGATATTATCCAAGATATCATAAGCCAAGGCATGGACATGTTTCTGATCGATTAATTATTGATCCATAATTGGGCTCAAGATAATTGGACTAATTGGGTTTTAAACAAGTTAATTGATTAAATAGTTTATAAATGATACTTAAATGGACCTTAACTAAAGGGCTATAATTGGGTTAAATGGGTTTAAAGAGGTTAATTGGAGCATAAACGGTCAATTATCAGTAATTCATATTATTTAGTTTGTCTTGATTGGATGACCACGGGGCCATTACCTTGCATCGATAACGTTCGATTATTAACCAATCAATGCTTAAACCCAACACATTCAATAACTGGCCAGACCAAATCGAAGCTGGTCAACTTTTGACACATCTACCAATACCACTCCTCATACCGATATCTAAAATCATGTATGGAACTGCACTCATTAGATCAACTACTCAAGTTCTGATGACATATATCCTACTTTGATACCATTTGACAATATTTAATCTAAAACCTCAGCTTCAAGATGCAAATGTCATTCTCAATATGGTAAATCCAACAAATCACATATTATCTCATCCCATCGGAGCTAATGTTATGTTTGGATGTCAAGAAAATAAAGTATAACAAAAAAATATAATAATATAATTAAAAATCATGATAATACAATTATTGCTTTATGTGTCTATCTCTCTCCTCAAATTTAAATTTTTTAAATTTTTTTTTTTTTTCTTTCTGACGTCAAAACATAACCTAAGAATATACTTTGCTTGCTCATTAATCTAATATAAACACTAGGCTGATGGTAGACGATTCCTGATGCTTCCTTAATCCCAATACAACTTGATGGTATAAACATATTAACTAAACCCTATTCACGTATCAGATGCCTTTTGAAGAGAATATCATACATCACGATGATATCAGCCGTTTGATCTGAATATTCAGATAAATCTAGTGGTAGGGTCGGCCAAAATGATGAGAATGTCATTCTAGTAATATCACATCTACGGATAACGTTATAGAAATTAGAATCTCATATGTCATCACAGATTCTCGGTCGGTCGGCCTTTAACACATTTTAAAACATAAAATCAATTCCTATACCAGTTTATCTTACTCTAAAAGGCAAACCTTTTCTCCAAAATTAATCCACTAAACATATACTAAACTTTAAAAAAAATAAAAAGTTAATCCACTAAACATTACTGCTTGTACTTGCTACCGTTTTGTATCGATTTTGGTCGGTTTGGTTCGATTCAAATTTTATTGGTTAGATTTTTATTAGTTTTATAAAATCAAAATCGAATAGATAAGGATTTGGTTTGATTTGAACTGACAATTGACTAAGGACATGAGTTTGAAATCGAAATCGACCACCGAAATCGAGCTGAGCCATTTACACTAAAACCACAAGACCGTTTAGTAAATGGTTTGATCCTGGTTCCAAATTTAAGACTGATTAGTTAAATGGGTCGAGTCGGTTTTAACCGTTTAACCCGTTGATTTCAAACTGAATTAACATTGTGAAAATCAAACTGTTTAAACCATCAAAATAGATCCGATTAACATGTATAACGATTAAATATTTGTTTGTTTTAAGAAAACATAATGGTTTAATTTATGGAATAATTAATGACCATAGAGGCTCTCCAAAAGTCTATCTAATAATTTACTCTTATTATGTAGTTATGCAGTTAATTCCTTGTTTGTTAAATGCCTCATTTAATTTAATACAATATCATATTAACAAAAGAATTTTTTTTGTAAGCATGTGAATAAACTAGCAAATCGATTACTAACCGTTTAGAAACTGTATGGAATAAACAGCAATCAAAACTGTTTAAAATCGTGAAACCAACATCGTTGAAAAACCGTGGAACTGAAATTGTTTACCAAGGCAGCGTTTGATATCGTTTTCGTTGTTTTCGTGTCTAGAAACAGCAGAAATGACTTTTCACGTTTTCGAAAACAAAAACGGATTTGTTGGTGTTTGATAAACATGTTTCTATAAATGTTTTCTACAAACATAATGCAAAAAAAAAAAACCCAATAATATCATTGGATGCCCAAAAGGGAGAGAGTGTTTGATTGTCTCTTTTTAGATTTAAGTAGTTAGAGATTTATCGGGTATAACAAAAAAAAAAAAAATTTATTCTCAAATTTATTTATAGAAACAACGAAACAAGTTGAACTTGTTTCGTCAAAGTCATTTATATAATTGTAAATAAGCATGAATTTTGATTTATGTTTTTAGAAATGGGTGAAACGGAACAATTTTATCAACACACTTTTAGGTTATTTCTTCATTTATGAGAATAAGAAAACGTAAAAACTACATAAATGAAAAGTTGTCAAACAGTGCATAAACGGTTGCGGTTTCATAAAGTGTAACTACCTAATAAATGGTGTGATTTTAGTTTCAATCAAATAAATGTGAACCAAACTGAACTATACCATATACATCAAAACCGAACTAATTAATACCCTTACAATTGATACCCCTAATTTCACAAAGGTTGAATTTGAATATAACAGATGAATGGTTTCTATCTAGGAATGTAAAGACTTCATCAACGCAAGAGCCAATGAAAGTACAACTGAAGGGATCAAGAAAATGGGCCATTTCCACTTTCATGGTTGTGGGGCGAGCATTTTTACCTATCTCTTATGTCAAGACGTCTTACATTCTCATAAAGAGAACATTCTCTTTAACATAATATATAATCTTTTAAGTTGTCAGGTCCTACGCCTTCTCACAAATAAATTTTTTATTGATCTTCTTGAAAAGTGAGAAAATTTGATTTAAACTTTTGATATGAGTAGGCATAGGCTGCACTGGTGGCTAAAATTTATACTTTTCTCATAGTGTTTTTTTCTAATAAATATTTTAACCACATGTCAAATTTTAAACTTCAATCAATCTAGATCGGTCAAGTTGCTAGTCATATATTTTAAAATATATGACTAGCAAGACAAAACATCATGAGGTGCATGGAAAAATCAAATGGACCCCAAGATATGTTTATCTAAACGAGATTATCAAAAGAACATTTTTTTAAAGAAAAAATTTATAAATAAAATATAAATTGTTTGCCTAAATTTAATTATGTGGAAAGATTTTTTACTCTGCACATATTTATTACAACAACACAATAATTATCATGATTATTAAGTTTTATTTCAATTAAATGGGGTTGGTTATATGGATATTTACCCTTTGATTAGTCTTATTCAAAGTCATACTCGATACAAAGTCTAAGCTATGCATATCTATTCTCATCGCTTCTCACATAGCCATTTTAGGTCTGTCTCTGACTCTTTTAGCTAAATCAAATCACTTATACGTATCTAAAGGCCTCCGTTAAATATGGTCATGACTTCAAACTACTTTTTCGTAATTTACCCCCAAATCAATTATAACTTGATAATTCTTTACTTTAACCTTCATAGTTTTACTACACATTCATCTAAATATTTTCAACTAAACTACACTAAGTTTATTGGTATGATGCTTCTTACATGCCCATATTTCGCATCATATGTTATAGTCTTTTGAATACAAGCTATGTTAATCCTTATTGTTCTTATAACATCTTGTAATTTCTACACTCTTACTCATTAAATATCTTATGTTTCAATATTCTAATATAATTTTACACTTTTGGACTAACTTCCTTAATTATCTCAATTACCCATAGTGAGAGAACCTTTGCCTATTATTCATTGCATCCGAATGTTGATGATCAGATGTTACTTACCAAGGATGCCCTAGCTAACCATTGCTCACTATTCACTATACTTTGACGAAAATGTAGTGTATCGCTTACGGTGGACATCTTAGTTTAAGGTAAAAAAAAAATATAAGGTTATAGAATCCATATAAAGGGTTTAGCTAAAGTTTTTTTTTTTTTTTTTTTTTAACC
>NC_056561.1:36284859-36360161 GCF_013358625.1 Macadamia integrifolia | reverse complement strand
TTTTAACCGATTGTCAACCTAATACCCCAACCCCCCTCCTTTTATCTTGGCTTCGGACAGGCAACAATACATTATTGGAGTTTCTACACATATTTTATTGTCTAATAGAAAATCAATCAGGGCTGAAATTTTGGGGACAATAGGATCCATAGTTTCCTACTCACATGTCAAGTTGTAAAATAAAACATTAGAATGTTCAAGAATATAGAGAAGATGTATACCCATATAGAGAGTACATAAACATACATATGTGTATTTATAACAAGCCACTTGGCTGACGTAGATTTCTAAGATTGAGATGTGGAAAAATGACATAATCAAATCCTTCATAAGATAGAAATATGGGGAAAGGTTTCCTTCACCTTCACCTGGAGAGTATGGTTCAACCATGTACCATCCTAAGGTCATAGATATGTTCTCCTAACGGACAAAGTAAATAGTACCCCACTCTTTTGTATGATACCCTCTCAAGACCATCCAAAGGCCTCAATCAAGAATCCATTGAACGTAATGGTGTCAAAAACCAACCCAAAGTGATTGAAATTGGATGATTTCTGATTTAGGTTTTTTTTTTTTTTTTTTCCTGGAAACGACACAAAAAGAAACCTATTGGATTGATCACTAAAATCAATTAAAATCGAAAAGCCAACCCAAAACGACCAAACAAATAATTTTTTATTCTCATGATGGAGAAAGAGAGTTGTTTGGTCGCTTGACCCTCCGCCCATACCACTATATCTCTTGTGAAATAAAAAATTTCATTCATACTGTTGCCTTTGCGTGTTCTCTCATTGGCCCTTGTATTGTTGTAGAGGTCATGCGTCTAGATAACAATCTTTTGCTCTTATTTTATATGGAAAAAGAAGGTTGAACAATAGTGTAGCCCTTGTGTCTAGACATAGATGGGGAGAAACAACCACCCCACCCCTCATGAAAGGTGAAAATTTTATCTACGTTGATGTTTTTGTGTGCACACCTATTGACCCCGTGCCAACCCTCTCCCAATTTTATTTACAGAAGAGAGTTTTCTATCTAAAATCACAGCTCATGCATCAGTATGAGAACTAATGAGAGCGTATGAGAAAACATCAATAGGAAAAAACTACCTTTCATCGGGGATAGAACAATCATTTCATTCGCCCCATCCAAAGTCTAGGCATATACCCGAATCCATCAGACAAAGATCTTTTTCCTTTTATTTATATATAAAAGAAACTGAATTAATCCAACTCCATAAACAGATTATTGATAAAAGCCCATTAACCAATCCAATAAACCCAAAACAAAATCAACAAATGGATTCTCATACCTTTATTAATGGTTGGACATGGGTTTGGACTTTGGGCGCGAGTGTGAATGGTTGTTGGAGGGTTGGAGCATTGTGGGCTTCTTGACACTACGAAATCCTTTCCAATATCGTCATCTAGTTGGAGACTTTGGACGCAGGAGCGACTGTAGCCCCAGGAAGCACCATGCCCATACTGCCAGTGGCCTCTGGGCTCTTTGCCTCAGTAAAATTATATTTCCTCTGCAATTATTTTCCTTTTTCATCAGACTTTTTGATTGATTGATAATTGATTGATTGATTGACGGAGCGACTGTCAGACCGTTCAGTAGTAATACTCTATCGTTCTCTTTTTTCTCTTTCTCTTTTCTTATGGCTGTGTTTGGTAGCCAGGAGAAGAATAGAAAAGGAACGAAAAGAAAAAAAAAATTATGTCAATTTGATTATTAATAAAATGATACTCTATCATGGGGAAAGCAGCTGGTGCCAGCATAGCCAAACGGCCAATGATCACATATTCCTACATATGGACCCACAACCCCTCCCCTGGGAATTAGCTCAAGTCAGAGTACTACCACTAGGTTAAGCTAGTATTTTTATTTTATTTTATTTTCTCTCTTCTCTTGACTATCAAAAAGTGAATTTGTTTGAAGTTTTCTCTGCGTAAGCTTTTATTTGGGATGGAGGGCAAGATTCGTAACCTCAGTTATTGGATTGGGATCAATTTCAACTAATGTCCATACCGATTCAATTATTTTGTTTAGACTCCTCATTTCACCAATCACTACGTTAAAGTAAAGCTTAGGAGGAGTATGGTTTCTCTTTGAATCTTGAATATGGTGATACCTCCGATTGTATCAATCTACATATGTCTCTCTCCCATCAATCGGTACTAGTTATTGTCATTTGGATTCCTTGACTTTATTTGTCCAATGAGAAATGCGAAATGAAAGAAGGATTCTCTTGCTAGGAATTAGATCCTGCTCTATCCCCCCTCTTCATTGAAAATGGAGAAATGAATTGACTGATTCATCAGATCCTAGGTCGGGACTGACGGGTTCGAACCCGTAACTTCTGCCTTGACAGGGTGGTGTTAAGAATAAATTGACTTGTGGAAAGATAAGTGTGGGAGAAAAGGTTAGAGTGTTGATCAAGTTTTCGTATGACCTGATCCACACAAAAGAAATCCACCACAAGGGTTTTTCTTATGTGTACTCCATGTTTGTGGATTAGGATCGTACAAGAAAAGATGGTTCGTGGATAGAGAAGAAAGAGGGTATCAAGATGAGAGAGAGTGTGAGAGCACAATCTTTCTTCTCTTTTATTTTCTAGATTCTTTTTTCTTTTCTTTTCTTCTCTTGGCTACCAAACATAGCCTTAAAGAAAAATATTGATGATGTTTTATTCTTGATTGTTATGGTCTAAAATACCACTAATGATGTTTTACATACACGCTTTTTTTTTTTTTTTTTTTACTGTGAGTTTTACACAATTACTCGTTTATATAATAGGTAATTAGAATTTGGGGAATAAGAGGTTGTCAGAGCATGGTGATCTAGAAATAGAAAGGACGACCCCACCACCGTGAAGTGAAAATTCCCACCTCAATTGAATGCCCCATGCTGGTGCAGGGAGCACACAGAGTGACAACGATCCCCTCCCTCAGAGTATTCACCTCTACCCTACAGGATAAGGTAAATGGTCATTACCCAACCCTATCCTACCCGTTACCAACTTACCACTAAATGGGATATGGGAAACCTGAGTGCCTGAGGCCAGCTTTGGCTCGACTTCAATCTGTGCAGAACAAATGAAGACCCAATATCTTCCCTAACCAGGAGGTGAGTGTATCCCATTTCTGTAAACGAGTGGGTCCTACTTCAACAATGCCCAGAGAGAAAATGAATTTGATTGGCTTTCTGATTTCCACCCTTCGGCTTGTGAGGTGAAGGAACCTCCTTAAAGATCAACTTATTTGTGCCAAAGAGGGAGGATGAAGTAGCAGTACTAATTGGGCCAAAAAATTTCTTCACCCACAATAATGGAGGGTTCATCCACAATTCTACAGTCATTGTTACTTCCCCCTATATGTTGAAGGTTGAACTTGTCCTTAATTGTTTCCTATGCCCTTCACTATTCCCCTATGCTTATTCAAGTACAATGATGGCCAGCAATGAAGGACTACTTCACCATGGCTTATTTAAAACTTAATCCTCCTAATTGTATATATAAGGAATGTGTTAGTTGTCTATCCGTAAAGTTCTAGATTTGAATTCAATTGTAGTGACTCCTAAAATTTAAACTTTAATCAACTTGTCATATAGTTGATATTTAAGTCATACTGGAAAAGCTCCACCTTCCCAAACAATGTCGTAGGGAGCTGAATGTTGAGGAGTAAGGGTGTTAATTGGTCAGTTTCGGTCAGTTTCAGTTAGACCTAATTGGCCCTTTTTACTTTAGGATCCCAAATTGTGACCAGCCATTGAAGTATGTCCTCATAGGCTTGGCATGACCCCATATATAAACGAACATTCCAATTTTCAATCGGGCTACTGAGCCATTTAACCATTTATCTCTAAACATGCTTTAAACATGTCAAGCTGAGAAATGGGCTCCAAATGGGATTTAAACGTGTCCATTTGAGTAAAGGGCTCTAAACAGGATTCAAACATGTCACACTGAGTTGGGATCTTAGGCAGTCGGTCCTAGTCAAAATAAACCCTTGTATCTAGAACATTTGATTGTTATTCAATCTAGGCTCAAGCCCTACATGTTTAATAAATGAGGTGGGTCGGTCTCAACATTCCCCAATCGGGCTTGCTAATGTGGGCCTTGAATTGACACCCCAATTGAGGAGTGAATAAATAACATTAAAATGACTAATATAACTAAAATGAGAAGGTTGAAATTGATAATATAAGGAATGAATAAATTAGAGCTAATTTAGGAGTAACTCTAACATATGATAAGTTACGAGAAAGTAGTTTGAGGTGGTATAAACATATGCAACAAAAGCCTTTGAGTAATCCAGTACAAAGGGGTAGTATAAGCTAAAAGAGTCAAGGGTAAGCCTTAAATGACTCTCTTAGAAGTGATGAGGAAATACATGAATAACTTAGGACTAGTAACAAGTACGGCTTTAAATATAGCTGGTTGGAGAAAAAGGATTCTATATAGCCGACTCTATTTATTTGGAATCAACCATGATTTGAGCTGAGGTTGTCCATTAATATATTGTTATTGATCAACCCCTAATAATTATTTTTTAATGTTGGTTTAATAATTATTCATTTGGAAGTTACTTTAATTTAGGAGTGGCAGTGGTCAACACATACCTCGAAAGGTACCTCGTAGGTTATTAATGTTGATCCAAACTAAATGTCCCAAAGTTCATGATCAGGCCAACCCAACCCAACCCAACTTAATTTCAAAGCCCATGGCCCATGGAGAATACCTTTTTGACCTTTAAAGGTAGAAGGCCCATTAAGAATCATTTCCACCCCCCCCCCCCCCCACTCCCCAAAAAAAAATTCTGGACCATGAAATAAAAGATTGATAAGGCAAACTAACAGTAAGATAGGTGGTGTATGCTTTTGGATTAGCTACACATCAAGTTTGGAATCATATATCAATTACATGGTCCACCATTATCTAATTGTTTTTCTTATATCTTAAACTACCAAATTACATATGCTAAAGTTGACTTTTCATTCAGGCTTCAACAACAATAACAAACTTCGTCTTATCCCAACTTAATGGGGTCGGCTACATGGATCCATACATAAAAAGAGGAAAAAAAGTCAAGCAGAAAAAGACGGAGAAAGAGATGAAAAAAATGAGAGATGAGAATAAGAGGAAAGAGGCATAGCCCAATAAGTCAAGAAAATCTTAGCTAAATGAAGTTGGTTATATGAATCCTAACAAATAGAGGCATGACCAATATCTGCACAAAATTATAATACTAGCTAATGATCTATCATACCCCCACCTAAAAAGGGTAATAAGTTTACTTGCAAAATATTGAGGAACAATTAGGAGCCTAGTCTTAACAAACCCTAAAGGATTATCATTAGCCCTTTCAAAAATTGGTTGGGTTCAGACAAGCTAAGCTTGAGGTGGAACTAGGCTTAGTTAAGATTTGAGGGTTGTCTTTGGAAATTCTCTAGACAAAGTCTGAATGGTGATGTAATAAATTTCACTGTTGGATATCTAGGACATGGTTTAGATTGCTTGTATCAAATTTCAAACTCGAATTTTTCATTCATATACCTCCCATGTATTCCTTGTATTTTTCAGCCATCCATGTGTTAACGTGCATCTTTTCGTACTTAACTTTTTCGATACTCCAATTTATTGCTTTGGCCAACTATATTTGATTTAAAACTTGACATGTAACTAGATACCTTGAAGTTTATCTGTCCACAAAATTTCAGTCACATCCGACCTGACCTATCATGTGTGAATTTTTGTGATTTCTAGATTGCACAATTCAAAGAAAACTCCCTCCCCCTCCCCCTCCCCCTCTCCCTCTCCCTCTCCCTCTCCCTCTCCCTCCCCTTTCTTTTGTCCTCAAGGCAATTAAAGCTATCCCTGTACTTCATTACCCAAAATTATAAAGGAGGAAAGCCATGGACCACAGAGGGACAGTGAACCTTTAATGGGGGGCTTCCCGTTGGTGGAAAATAGAAACCACTTCATTTCAAGACAGCATATAATATGATTAAAAAAAGAAAAAAAAAATACTACTATAACAGAAGTGGATCAATAGATACAAGCTTATAGCCCAGACCAACTACAGTATATATAAACCTCTAACTAACAAATCAAGTCTTAAAAGCAGGAAAAAAAAAAATGGAGCAAATATGGTAAATATGGAATCAGGGATTCTTGGGTTACCTTTGGCAAAATGAAGCAGAAATAATGGATGTGTGCTAACCCCCACCACAGATATGATTTGAAGTACACCAGAGTTGCATCAATTGAGACTGGAGATTGAAGCATGAATTTCACTCGAGAAGCAATTAGTTATGGTAGGGTATGGTCCATTTTGAAAGTGGAAGATTTTGTGAAGTGGGTAAGTAAAGAGAAGGTCTCATTCACACAAATTTCTGTTACTTCCTCTCCCCATAGGACTGAAGGAGTTCTAGTATCGCTTCTTTAGATTTATATATAGACAGACCTTCAAAGATTCTCAGAGGCCAAACTCATTAAATATGACTAGTACTTTACAGCCGGCATCTATTTGTTGGATACATATATATATATTTGTATGGACATTAGAGTCTCATGAAATTTAGAAAACATAAACAAAGTTATCATTCATGTCAATGGAGACAAAATCACTTTTACAAGTCAAATGATCAAATTGGAAGTTGGAATCCCAAGTCAAATTAAGAGGGGATTCTCTTCAGCTACCAAGTCAAAGAGATGACAAAGAGAGATGCAGCAAATAGAAGATGCCACCTGTTTCTAAATGATAACCCACTCATTTGAACACTTTGGAATTTACTTCTTCTTCTTCCTCCATTGGGTGTTTTAGATCATTGAGTGATCAGTGTAGTCTTAAAGAGGGTCTCGATCAGACCGAACCTGATGAGCTGATACTGATAGTCCTCACTATTACCAACACCACCACCGCCACCTACACAAAGCCACTTTGGATTGTCTGTCCAGTTGAGAGAAAAGCTTCCCTTTATTTTCTATCCATTCTGTGTTAGTAAATTTGAGTCAACCAATACGTGGCCTTTGGGCATCCTTTAACAATGGAGTAGGGTCTTCATCACTAGATACCCCAGCTTCAAAAGCCCTTTAACTATAATAAATAATGGGTAATACCCACAAGTGCCTTGCCTTGTCTTACCTTGGTTTTCTTCTTAGGCTATATTATGCTCTATATTATCTACTATTTTTGTATTTAGAAAAAGGCCTTCCTTCAATTTCAAGTAATTCAAATTCAATGGAGACCCATATCAATTATTGGAACTAATTATGTTCATTTAGTCATATGAACCCACTATGCATATTATCTCCAAATTAAGTATCTATTGTAGTTCTTTTCAGCTTTAATGGAAGCATCTTTCTATCACATTCTAACATAAACAATCCTTATTGTACATAATCCATAACAATTAATGTATTGAAATAGGAAGAGATAAGAGTAGCTAGCTAGCTCAAATTTTTTTAAAAGTTTTTCAGAGTCAAAAAAGAAACTAAAAAGATTGGATTCTCTCTAATTAACCTGTTTTCAAGGAGGAAAGTGATTTATGATAGATTTTTACTGTTTATAAATGTCTGTTCAATGTGTTGAGGGGCAGTAATTGCAAATGTAAACAAGAGAAATAGATGGGATTCTCTAAGCTGTTTTCAAGGGAGAAAGTGATTATCATAAAGAATTTTACTGTTTATGAATGTCTGTTCAATGTGGTGAGGGGCAGCAACTGCAAATGTAATCAATTTAAGAGGGTCTTAGAAAATATGGTACTAGAAAATAAATTTTCATCTAATCATGTTGGTGAGGAACAACATTCAAAATATGGTACTAGAAAATAAATTTTCATCTAATCATGTTGGTGAGGAACAACATTCCAATTTTCATCTAATCATGTTGGTGAGGAACAACATTCCCATTATCTTTTGACCCAAGTCACCCATCTTTTGACCCAAGTCACCCAACAAATCCATATATGATTAAAAAGTTCATTAACAGAATCTCTTCCTTAATATATCATAGAAGAAAACACATCTTGATTATCACATAATAAAAAAAAGAGGCCTCTAGCTAGGCTGGTGGCGATCCCATACGTGTATCTTGAACATGCCCTTCCACTTAAATTTTCCAATCTCAAACTCCAATGTTTAAAGTTCATGATGAGATGTGCTCTTAACAGTTACACACACACACAAAAAAAAAAAAACAAAAAAAAAAAAAGACCCAAAATATAGATAGTGAATATAGGGTGACAAAAGTGTTGTGGAACCTTATTTTTTTAAAGTAGAGACTAGGGAGGAGGGTAAAAAAGAAGGTAGACAACCCTCTTCCTAGATTTAGGTGGTCAAACAGTGACACCCTTTTTAGGGTTGAAGGGGAAACCATAACTATTATATACTACACCTAGTTAACCTATCCTTTGGACACACCAAGAGGGTTGATGAAGCTTTCACCATTGACGAAGTGCTAATTATGATCAAGGTTATTGGGTTCTAAAGGAAGCTTGGTATGATCATGTCTTTGTTTTTCTAGTTCTCTTCTTTCTCTTTTTTTAACTTTTCCATTTTAATGGGTTTTGGATCATCAATATATAGCAGTTAAGAGGTGTTATCTTGAGACTTGAGACTTGAGAGTAGAGAGACTTTCATTCTTTTTTCTTTCTTTTTGTTAAGAGAAGTGAAAAAAAATATATTAACAGGTTTAGACTTTAGATTAAACAAGAATTAGGGAAAAGAAACCACACAAAAAAGAATAATTTTTTGGTTAATTTCATATTGTGTTGATGACAAATCAACCAGTTTGTGTCGGGACACCTATGTACGATATATGGAAAGAGCAATCCTTAGGAAGACTACAAGGGTCCCTTATGTAGTAGAACCCTAATTTTGACTGGACATTATGATGCTAATTAAGTGTTTTTATATTCTTAACCGATTCTTTTGAAGACCAAATGTCTGTTTGCCTAATCAATGCAATGTTTTACAATGTCTTTATTTCAGATTAGCCAATAAAGTGGCGTCATTGGTGTCACCCCCTAGTTAATAGAACCCTATGATTTTCTCTTTTCCATTTTGGCCTGAGGTTTCCTCCTAGAGTTAGAAGGTCTGAGACGAAAGATCTAGGTTTAGTACTGGCCCATGTAGGCAAGGGATCCATATCCTCTCCTGATGTTAGGGCATAGGAATTGGGGGTATACATCTGTGTGTTGGGGTGCTTGTTGGTCCTCCCGATCGTCAAATGTCATGTTGGACATCCCAGTGGCTGAAGAGAATCTGAAATGTAGGTAAGTTGGAATAGAGAATCAACATTTAGTTAAAGTACATGAAAGACCAAACTTGGTTGCTAAAAGGGTTGGATTTTTTTTTTTTTTGCAAGACTCATAGTGGGCCTAGATAGGGACCCACAAGGGGTGCTAGACAAGAGACCCACACGAGGGGCCAACAAAGGGGGTTGTTGGTATTGCTAACAACTAATATATTTACTATTATACAAAGAACGAGGGGAGGGGGTAGGAGGATCGATGGGGCGTCACACTTGTTGTTAATTACTAACCTATTTACTATTATATCAAGAAAGGGGGGGATAGGAAGACCAAACCTTCAACCTTTCCTGAACTTACACTGGAGCCCAACTGCCTAGCTACTGCCACTGAACTCTTCCCATTAGGTTGAATGTTATACCTACATGTAAGAAGGTAAATGAGAAAAAAAAAATAGTTACATATATGGGAAAGGAAAAGTTTTCCTTCATTGAGCAATGAAGGAAAACACAATCCTGATGTGACCCCCCTCTCCCTATATATCTCCCCCTATAGTACAATGTCACTGAATCACATTGAATTGATGTTTGTTCACCATGGCTTTAGAAAATTCGATCCTATGGGAAATGTCAAAAAAGAAAAGAATGTTTTTTAGCGATTGAGGTCATTGTGCTTCAAAGCATTAATGATTTCCAAGGAGTCTCTTTCTAATAGAACATTATTGGTTCTAATTATGGTGTATAGGATTAGCCCATTCCTCATTGCTTAAGCTTCAAGAGCATCTGCAAAGAAAGGAGATTCTGAGTTCCTGACTGATCCGATCCAATTTTTAAAACTATGATTGTTTTTGCTATGGTCCAATCGCTAGTCTCATTTTCTCTCCTTGATCGCATCTCTCTAAGGTGGGTGGAATTTCCTCCACAAGGGCTGCATGAATATGCATGGGAGCAAATGGAAGGGTAAATAATTGAAGTTGAAGCTGAAATTTTATGTGGTGTATTTACCATTTTCTTTTGATATTAAAAAAAAAAAAGAAAATATTCACTATTTCCCAGATATCCAGAAATAGGAATTTTTACATCAATCTTCGACAAGCCTGAACAATTGCATTGTACCTACCAATTTTGTCTAGTGTCAAATTTTTGAAAAATCAATGAGAAATATCTAAATATGATGATCATATAATTAAGAAGATCATCAAATTAGACAAGTAACTTATCAAAATGATCACAAAAATCAAATCAATGGTCAAACCACTCAAAACACTAACATCTTATAAGACATGGTCTTGGGGCCCTACCCTCTTCGTAAATAGGTGGGGGGGGGGGGTGGGGGAATGGGATGGGCCTAAGAAGCCCATCAACATTTTATGGTCTAGGGCCAAGAGCTAGGTGGGCTGAGAATTTAATTCCCAAACAAATCTTAGTCCTCACTCTTTGGCCCGGGTAATGGCGGCACCGTAATTTAAACAACAATGATATAGGATTGCTTACATTTAGGGTTGTCAAACACATGTCCAGGCTCAATCCTATAGGATTCTGCCAACTCAACCTGACGTTAATTGATTTTGGCCGGGTTGACCCTAATTCGTCGTAATTTTTTTAAAGATTTGATTAACCATGATTATTCCTGTTTTTGCCATGTGTGTCCTGTGCACTAGAAGAAAAAAAAAGAAGAAGAAGAAGAAGAAGAAGCACCAATAGGGCGAGAAAGAGAGGAAAGGGGAAATTACAGAGAAAAACCCCTTATCTCACTTAGTTGGTAAATAGTATAGCATGGAGCCTGTGGGAAAATAAGTCTGATTACAACAGGAACAGGTTATCCCTCATCTAACAATCAGGGTTGGAATCCAGGATGGGCTGGTCTTAGACCTCAACCTATGCCTAGCCTAACCCTGAACTAGGGTTAGTGTTTTTCAATCCAAACCTGCCCTCATGATTATAAATCTTAACCCAAGTGTTGTTTGAATGAATTCGGGCCATCATAGCCAAACGTTCACCTCTAGAGTTACATCCATTAGGCGTAATTTTTCTGCCTCGTCTATGAACACGCCTCTGCCCATTTTAAAACATAATTTGTGCACACCAAATAAATGACAGAAAACTTAAATTCGAAATTTTATCTTTATAAAACATTAGATACATAATGACATACATAAGTCCATACAACACACATGTTCCTCCAATAAATTAAGTAATCATTTCTTCAGTACCTATGTGGTCTATCACCACATCGTCTTTTATAACAAAGTACTTAATCTCTATGTATCTATATCAATTCACAAAACATGTGTTGTTAGAGAATCTTACTGCCACAATGTTGCCATAAAAGACAGAATAACTTAGAGATTTGTAACAAAATATTGTAACCACGTATGAGAGACTACTTCATAACATGCATCTATCTCTATTTCTTTAGTAGAAGAAGTAGTCTTTGGTTAAGTGTATTTATTAGTATTTTTTTTTCTTTATAAAATCTTTATCTATTCTTCATTACATATGTTTTTGTCATGCACTTTCTCAGTTATATTATATCTTAAACTATAATCGAGCATAGGAAAAGATTAAGCTAGATTGAGCTATGCCATGGTGGATTATTGTTTATGGGAAAAGACTAGACACACTACTTGCATGTATGATGACCTGTCTTATACCCCTATTGATGCCATACATTCATTAATTTACCACACGCGGAAGATGTATCTATCCCTCTCCCATTATTTATATAGCTAATACACCACCAAGCAAAGAAACATATGACCTTTAAATGAGAAGAACCTTAAATTGTTGATGTGAGTAAATAATTAAAAACAAGTGAAAGGGCATAAAGTTACAGGAAACCTTCCCATATCTTCAGTAATCTAAGGTTATAAATTCTATCTGTAGTTCCCTCCTTAACAGGAGCAACTTGGTTCCAAAGTGCATAATCAATCATTTTAGTCTCACAAGTGGTTAATAATTGCTCATATATTGATATTTATTTATTATTAATTATGGTAATATTAAATTTCCAAACTTACCATCTTTATAATAAAAACAAAACTTGCACGGTTTCCTATAGATACGAAAATCTTATTTGTACCATATTTATTTTGTCTTTTTCCCCAGTAATAATTTCTATTGTACTAGGGATTTTTTTTTTTCTTCTAAGGGGGTTTTTAATAACATATTTAAAAACTCAATATTTAATAATGTATTATATTTTTTTGGTAAAGATAATGTATTATATTTTACATGTATCATAAATAGGTTTGGGAGTCCACTGTAGAAATCCAAAATGAATGTCTCTTTTAGATTGAAATATCACTGACAAACAGTTCTGTATATGTCTTGCCAAAGAAGTATGTACTCCACAAGATGATCTGTGTCTCATAGGTTAATTACTTGATATCTGTGATCAAACCAAGCCAAAATTAGTTTTCTTGATGCCTACCAAAATATTTTAGTCCCCCCCCCCCTCCCCCAGTAAGCACAAAATATTCTAGTTTTAATTCTTGATTTGTAGATACATTTTTTCTGACTAGAGAACTTTGGCTAATAGAATAGAGCGGTACAGATGGATAAGTGTTAATTCGTGAAGGATGCCAAGTGCTTCAGCAAATAAGTTTGTCATAACAACTGCAAGAAATTTAGACAGAGAAAGTGTTTTTTTTTAGCTTTTAGAGGCAACCCAAGTTTAGTTTCTTTCATTTTCCCTTCTACTTATAACTCCCCCACCCCTTTTTCCTTTTCTTTCTTTTTAGAGGTCCATCCGACAATAGTCTCAAAGTAGTTTGACCAAGTCCTTTTTTTTTTGTTAATCATGATGTCCGGATCAGCTTACGCGCACCTCGACTAATACCAAGTCTTTCTATATATGTTGATCTTGTTGGTGTACGATGTCTTGTATTCTGTCGCAGTTTAATTCAGAGAGTACTGATACAACCTCTCCCAATAGAACAATAGTCCCGCTTGATGGTAAGCGGGCCGTGGGGGTTGCCAGGGGTAGGAGGCCCTCCTACATAGCATGGTGTAGGGGGGCACAGCCCCCTGCTTGAATTTTTTATTTGAGGGTAGTTTTGTACTTTTCGGTACTAGGGTTTTTCGCTATATATTTGTAGCGAGAGTTACTTTATCTGTAAGCAGTTATGAGAGGTGTAGGGAAGAACGTTGTAACCCTATTCTCCATTGATAGTTAAGCAGCATCTCATCTCACCGAGGACATAGGCATTCTTACCAAATCTCGTAAACCTATGTCCATTTTTGTTCTTGTTTTTTCATTACCTTCTGCATCGCTTTCAGGGTTGCGTTTCGCACCAAGTCTTTCTATATATGTTGATCTTTCAGGTAGGTAGAGTGGGTGTGGTTAGGTTAACTGTTATAGGGATTACTCTGATTAGTTTTTCCCAGGAGAATGGTTTAGAGTTTGTTGGATGTTGGCATTCATTTTCTTTTGTGTGGGTTAGGATATCTCCAGCATTTGGACTCTTTTCCCTTTTTCTGCAGCTGCAAGATCATGGGAGAATGAAATGGGCTTAACCAAATAGATGTGGGTTCTGTGTATCAGCTCAAAACCAATGGAAAATTATAATGAATAACAGTAACTTTGGTCTTGAGAACAAAGAAAATCATGCTTCATGATCTTAAACAGATGAGTTAGATAGAGAATTAATTCCTAGAAGCTTCACTATAGATGATGATAATAAAAAAAAAATAGACCAAAATCATTTTCAATTTATATCTTAAACAAAAATTTCAACCCAAAGAATTGGGGACTTGTAGGAACCTTTGTCACCTTTAGGAGCATTTTAATTATATTAATTCATTAGCTCACCTTTCTCCTACCTGCCCTAAAGGAGAATGCTTGTGGATAATATTTTTCTCTCCATCATTATCATCTCTTTAATAATATTTGTTAACAGTAGAAAGATTTCTAAATCTATAATCAAATTAAAAATGGGTGAGAGATTCTCTCAAGAAATGTAAAAGTGATAGTAATTTGTTTGTTTCTATTAAAGAAAGGAGGAAAAGAACATGAGTGGATAATCTAACCATAATGATTGGGTGCATTTCTGAGTGGAAGTTCATAGACCTATGTTTAAATTCCATTAGAATTGCAGAGGTGAGAGGAGTCTTGTTTAAAGCTCAAAACTGTGAAACCACTCTTACCCCACTTGAGGTCAGATAGCCAACTAGCTGATGGCAGAGGCACAGCTTTCCTTCTCTTTATTCTTTTGGCTTTGTAGATAATGGGAGCAGTGAAAAAGAGAGTCCACAACAGCTTAAAGGGGTAGCTGTGGAGGAGATTGTAGAGGTTTCTTGCACCAATTAGAGGCTGCCGCTCATACTGGCTCTGGTTTTGCTGATCCGGCTCAAAATTCAATTGCAATTATCCGTGTGAGGCCACATGGGGTGTGAATGAATAGGTGTGGTAGGGGACCCTGCCGTATAGGGGTGTCAAACAGTTGGTTCGATCTGAATCGGTTTTTTTATTGGTTTGATCTGGTTTTGCTTGGTTTTTTCATTTTCGGTTGATCTGTCGGGTTTGGTTTGTATTGGTTTCCAAAAACCTAAATCTGAAACCACCTGATAAGGATTCGGTTTCGGTCTGGTCCTATTTTTCTATCAGTTCTGGCCGGTCCAACTGGTTCGGGTTGGATTTTGATACCCCTACTGCTATGTATTAGGAAAGTGGAGATGGACAATGGAGGGTCAACAAAGTGAGGGAGCTTAGCTTATTTGTCTTAGAATATGTGCTTAGTGGGCAATTAGGCGTACCTGGGTGTCCAGAAAAGTTGTGGAAAAGCATGAGTTAGTGGCTCCACTGATAAAAACACTAGAATGAGTGCTCAAGGTAGAAGTTGTTTCTGTGGATCCATTTTCTCTTTAGAATGACTATAGTGCCCCTATTATGTTAGCAAGAGACAAAATAGAGTCCCTGTGTGGGAACTGATTGATTACAATTACATTCTTAAATTGCCCTTTATTATCTATAATGGGGAAAGTTTTCTCAAAAAATCTAAGGTCTTTATGTTGGAGGTCTAAAATGCCCTTTATCGATATTCATTCAAGTGCAACGATGACCATCGACGAAGGAAATAACTTGAGGAAAACTCGATCCTTTCAATAATCATATAATTTGTGAAGTGGGTTGAAGAGGGTTCAGCCAGTACTTGTAAGACCCAAAGCCTCCACCCCTAGTGGAGCAAGTCTCACATGGCATGATCAGCTTTCAATTTGGTTCAAATGTTCTGTTCAAGTAATGCAGGTAGGCAAGCACTATGGGTCCTAGGCATTGATAGCCTACATCTCTTTTTTTTCTTCTATTTTATTATTTTCTCATTGAATATCTTCATATCCCTTCCAATAGATCTTATACCCTTTTCAAGTAAATGGTTATATGGGTAGGGGTAACCCTGTCTTTTAACCATCTGCAATCCACTATGGACAAACATGAACCATCATTATACATGAGACAACAATTCGATTGGCAAAAGGCAATTTCTATAAACAGACATATTTTGTCCTTTCCCCCTTGATAGCCTGGTCATGTAACCTCTCAGATGGGGAGACCCAATACTTAAATCACATCCTCAAAAGAGGGTATTTTAGGAAAATGACAGTTGAAGTTGTTAGTTTCTGATCATCATCTCCCACCCATCAGCTTATTTAAACCACAACCAGAAGCTAACTTCTCCACTAGCTTTTTTCAGATGCCATGGGATCTCAAGAGATACCAAACTAATCTACTGTTTGTCACTTTGAGAAAAATGAAATTGTTTTGGGAGGAAGCCATCCATGGGTCTTGAAAGGCATCTTCTTTGGAGTGAGGGAATTCATTCATACCCTCCTCCAAATGGGTTTGCCCACGCTTAGCCGTGTTCTCCCCCAAGCTCACCCCTACCAAGTACTTCAAGTTGCTTTGTAGCAGAAAGCTTTTTGGCGAAAGCATCGCAAACCGGCAAGTCACAAAACGGCAATGGACATGGCTAATGGTCTTCCTTGTTTCCATGTCTCCTTTAGTCAGTGTAGTTCAGTAGCTCTTGTATGAGGTAGTAGTAAGTAGTTCAATAGTTCTTGTTTGCTGTAGAAGTAACTAGTTCAATAGTTCTTGTTTGAGGTAGTAATAACAGTTGTTCTCTTTGTTTAGAAGCATATTGGATACATATGATGTGCCATAATAACTATAATACTCAATTTACATCAAGAAATGACCTGCTGATAGGTTCATGTATCCCATGTAGCAAATGAATTTCAATACCAGGAGAGCTACTACCTGCAAATCTCTCTCTCTCTCTCTCCCTCTCTCTCTCTCTGTGTGTGTGTGTGTGTGTGTGTGTGTGCAGATCTCTTTGTGAGTTATTTCTGCAGTTATATGTGTGTGTTATATGTGTGTGTGTGTGCAGATCTCTTTGTGAGTTATTTCTGCAGTTATATGCAGAAGACAACCACAAGTAGAGTTGCAGTTATCCAATCAATGTAATGCATTTCAAAGTCAAGCATGGTAGTAGGTAATTGGGATATAAGCAGTTCTCAATGAAACTTTTATTCTTTAGGACAACTAATTCCAAAGAGAAACTTAGTAGTGAACAGGAGCAGTAGGTTTTTGCAGAGTGGCAGAAGGTATCCAAGGTAGAGAAGCAAAGGAATTCTCTTTGAAAATGAATTTTATGTTTTCCTTGCACCCTATACTTTCTGGGTTTTAAATGCAGAAAGGTCATGTCTTATATGTTTATGTTGGAACTGTGAAGGGAACCCCTCTCAACTTTTGTGAGGTTAGTTCAAGTATTTACAGAATCAGACATGGATCAACTGGAGCCCTAAAACTTAGAATCAAGAAGAACAGAAAAAATTCTCAAAATCTGGTTTTTTTTTTTTTTTAAAGTTCTTTATTTTATGAACTTCGTGATCTTACTATAAGAGGCAAGTTTCAATGATATTCTGTTAAAAGAAAGAAACAATGGCAAAAAATGAAGATCAAATGCAAAAAAGGATTAAAAATCAGCTAGAGTCTGGACGGGGTGCCACCAATTCTGATTCTAACCGGGCGATTCACCTGATCCAATTCCAACTAGTAAACCATGGTATCATCAGAAATTCTGCATCCAGAAGACCTGGAACCTGTCAATACTATCACTGATTCAAAGGAATTCACAAATGCATGTCCTTACCTCTGACCGAACCAAAAGAATTTACTATCAATTGAGTAAAAGGACTTCAGAAGGATTGGATAGTTTCGTTTCATTTCACGGCCTCCCATTTCATTTTGTTGATCAGTCTACAGAATGATATGAAAGGAATAAAGAATTTTCTCTGTAACTGCTAAAGTACTTCATCACCTTCCTTTTATGTGTAAACTTTATATTTGGATTCCTTACTCCAAAGGTTCTCAATTTACAGAATCTTATCCGTTTGCCAGAATCTATAATACCCGGGCACTCTTCACTTGCCTTTAAATTTTTGAAGAACTCGTGAATTTGACACATTTATGTAGATTTTGACTAGAAAGGAAAGAAAATCAACAAAATGAATTTCAAATTAACATGAACTGCTGTTCAGTGTCTCCATAATCCTCCGCTCATCTGCAAGAGAGAAGCATATAGTAACTCATTCCATGTGTCTGGAACTCCTGGCAAACACCAATGGCTACAATCCTGTGATGTCTCAGCTGCAATCTGTTCTTGTACAGTCTTGTATTCCTTTCTATAAATTGAAGGGTGTCCATCCTTCCTGTAATCTGTAAGCCTGCTGATATTCAGATACATTACAGGAGTCCTCATCTGTTGTAGCACATAGTCCAGAACTCTCATCTTCGAAGGATACTTTCCTAAGTAAGTGTCATTGAAGATTGGCTCAATTTCCTTGTGGCACTGCCCCCCTGAATTCCACTGGCCCCCTCTGCAAAGAGAAAAGACATCTGAGAACAATTTGCCAAAAAATCATACAAACATCTTCTTCTTCTACCCTCTCCTTACTTTCCCCACTGTCAGGGACTATGGTTTAGCAAAATTAAGGAAAAAATCACAGATGCATAAACCATTGCCAAGTTTAGAATAGCCTTTAGCTAATGGATAAGCAGTTAAATACTAGAAAAAAATCTATGTGATTTCAATACAAGACCTGTTGCAAGGTATTGAGTTGCGAGAGATGGAACTACATGAATAATCCATCAAATGAAACTGTATGCAGAAAATGCTAGTAATGGCATGACTAGATTCTTCCGGTCAATGGTTAGTTTCAAGCCCACATGACAAGAGCCCTACATAATGTATAAGGGGAAAAAGAACACTACCCGGTCATGGGTCTCTACAGACGCATTAGGTGATGAAATGACCACCTCGCCCCCCCATAGTCGATGCCCATGCGCTGGCACAGGAACCATGTGACCAGCTAGCGACCCTTCTCCCTAATATAAAATAGGACTTAACAAACCAAACATCTCTGACCCTAGAGGAGGAGATAAAGATATACTACATTGGGTAGAAGAAATGACTTTTTACAGTATTTTAAGAAAGTCTTAAAAGAATTCCATTTTGAACTAACATAATTGGAAAACCAGGTTTTTTTACTGGACTCTCCCTTTTCAAAACCTAGTGACTTGGGCGAATCAAACCTGGTCAGAGCTAGTCTACAGGAAAATATGAAAAATCCATTACAAAAAATAGAGGGGGGGGGGAAAGAGAAGTATAACTAATAACAAGAGGGGACCTTGGCATGTCGTCTTGAGAATGGAAATTTAAAGAGCATTATTGCACTTTTGAAAATGGAAATTTAAAGAGCTTCAGAAAATAGAAACACATTAATGTGGGACTAAATTGGACACCCAATTAGACCCAAAACTGCAGGAACTTTTAAACCAAAGAACAATCATAACCAACCCAAACCTTAATATAGCTAATCAGATTACAATAAACAGCAGGGCAAACCAGAGGACAGAAGTAGAACAATTCAAGCAACTAAATTTACTTCAGATCTGGAACAGTGATGTATCGACCTCAACAAGACAATGCTATTGGTCAGATCAGCATAAACAAATCACAGGGATTAGCAAGGGTATCAACTAGGTTCACTCCACCTTATAAACATGAACCTCATGTCAAAAGATCAACAGAAAATAAACCAGACTAGTCGATCACCATTCTGGTCACTACAGTGCACTAGAAGATAGAAATCAATTAACACAGATCAGCCCTATAGATCTCAGAGTTTCAGAATTTCTGTAGCTGAATAGAGACCAGGAAAAACAGAGGCTTAGTGGTCCAATAACAGAGGCTGAACCATGAACAACAACTACCAATTTTAATGCATCAACAGCTGGAACAATCGAACCAGAATTCTGGACAGAAGTGAGTTAGAACAGAGATCGACCAGATTAGAGAGATTTAATATATCAGACAATCCCCTGGCCTGATTACTCTAAAATTGGAATCGATTCTTCCTATCAGCAGGGGTAACACTCGACCAGAAATTCAAAGCCATCAGATGGCTGCAACTCTCAGAACAGAGAAGGGCGACAGGATGGAAATCTGAAATTCTAAACCCAGAATTTGGAAAAAAAAACCAACAGATCTCTTACCTGAATCGAAGGGCCTTGTAGATAAACTTGAGAATAAGAAGAAGAAAACTTGAAGAAGAAAAAGAACACTTGAAAGGAACCTCTTGGGCTTCACGCCACAAAGAGTCACCGGATCAAACACTAGTCCATCACTTTGATCACACACAAAGCACACTCATAAGAGCAAACAGCAACATAGCTTTTTTTTTCATTCATAAAATCATTCTAGCCTTTTAGGAGCCTCCTCTACTTTATTTATAATGTTAATGGGGGAGGGAATTACAAAATAGAAGGTTCCTTAAAAAGGAAACCAAATATTCTCCTAATACAATAGTTACTAAAAATTGAAATTATAAATTAGTTGAAAAAGGAAACTAACTACTAATGACTTGACTCAATTAATAACTTGACTCCTAAAGAAACAAATATAACTCAAATCAAGCCCAACTAAAAAGGAAACTAATGAATATGGAAATTAACTAGTAATCCCGTATTCAATCTTAGACCTCCCTTTTAGACCCATAAAAGTGGTCTATTACACTCAAAACACATAGGATCAAAGGCCCAACATGTATAGAACCCAACCCTAAGCTTATTCCTAATAAAATAAGCCTATTTTGGTAATTAATCTGCATCACACATCATAAAAAGAGAGAGAGAGAGAGAGAGACCTTAGTATGTCGTATTAAGAATGGAGAAACTTCACAACATGCAAGAGAGAAAAATAACACTAATTGCTCTTTTCTTAACCATGCTTGGAAAACAAAGTGTCATCCTTGAAAAGGCCCAACAGAGAGGAGTTGAAAAGTGTCTCCATTAACTATGCAAATAAAATGAAGTGGGTAGGGTATAGTGAGTGAGAATGGAGGGAAAGAATTTGGGTGTTTGACTGAATATGCTGAGTTTCATGTGACTCGGGTTAAAAAAAACAACCTACCTTTGTGACTCAGACAAAATCTAACCGAGTCTTGTAACTTTTATCCTAGCCAAGTGATAGAAACATCAAGGTGTACAGACACAAGAAGAAGAAGAAGAAACAGCCATCTTTGTGGCTGGAAGAATAGAAGGAAGTAGAAGAAAGAAGAAGGAAGAAGGAAAGAAGAAGGGAGGAATCGACTAGCCTTACCCAATGCTGGTTGATTCCCTCTCTCTTTCCTATTGCCCAAGATTTTGTGGGCCCCATTTGATTTGTTGTTTTAGTAGGTTTATTTCCCAGTATCTTATTTATTTAGGTCATTGAGTTAAGCAGGAAACTAAATAACACTCCTATTTGTTTTTTTTTAGGAAACTTCTTTATTTCTGAGATTATGCTCCTAGATTAGCCTTTTCTTTTTTTAGTAATTATCCTATTATTTATGTAAGGCCACTGGCCACAATGGGAGGATTATTGAATGAACAAAAAAAAAAGGGCCAACGTCTCTCTCTCTCTCGCCTCCCTCTCTCTTTCTCGTCTTTCTCCCTCCCTTTCTCGACTTTCATCTCTCTCTTTGCTGTTTTCTGCTTCTCTCTATTGCTGCTGCCGTTGCACTATTGCAGCCACTGTTTGCACAACTGAAGATCATGCTCCTTAGATAGATCCCCACCTGGGTTGTTGCAGACCTCCTCTTCAATAACTGGGTTGCTGCTGGTTTATTCTACAATAACTGGGCTGTTGTTAATCTCCTCTTCGATACTGGACTGCTGCTGGTCTCTCCAACAACTAACCAAGAACTCTTAAACACTCAATGGATTTTCTTCAACAACAACAGCGTGGACAACAAGCTTTTCACCCTTGGGGGACATCATCTTTTTCTTTTCTCCTCAGACCAGGACAGCAACAAGGTAAGTAATCAAACTAAACCCCCCCCCACCTCCATTAATCCCTGTTATATGTTGCAGCCTATTAGCATTGAAACCAGCCCTTGCCCCCTCGTTTATACCTAATTTACCTACTGTTTTAAGTCTTTTTTTCTTCATTGTTATATCTCTAAAACCCTTGCTAAGTTTCTATTTTAGTTGGCTGCTAGAGGACATTGATTGTTTGCATATCTTATTTGGTGTCTAGATTGATTTGTGCTGAACCTAACATTCGCATGACGTTTGTTCCCTTCCCCATGTCCCCACTTGAAGCTTTAGTAAGTTATTATGTGTTTTTCCGCTTAGATTGATATTGCTCCTGGCTACATGTTGATTTGTCTTTATTTATTGCATGTTGAATCTTGTTTTGTTGAACATACCTAAACCCCAACCTAATCCCAAGACCCTCCCCCCTTTAAGTTTGTCTTACCTTAATTGAGTCACTTTTGTAGGGACCCTAGTCTTCTAGGAAATCCCCTACATCACCAAGTGTACATGCTTCTTGACCAGGTTTTGCAAATTTTTTACTCAACTCGGGCAACACGCCTGAGTCAAAATCTGGTTTTCCAACTATTAATTTGAAGTTTAAACACTTCTTAAACAAATTATTTTTGAAAATTTTCTAAAGGATGGCCAAAAGAAGATTTTTATATGGTTTTCTGTGTGCCTGCTAGATGAGTCACCAAAGTCGCGCAGTTTTCCTCAATGTGACATCTTAGTTAAACAAAAAGGTTCCTTGTCGAAGAAATGCTTTGGTAGAAAGCAAGCACGTTGACGCTTCTCCTAAGCTTCAAGCATGCTGTGAAACTTCAATTGATATCCCAGGCTATCTTTCATGTAAAAGACTTTGGGTTGACTCCCAGTTTTGAGCAGAATACTTCAAGTTTCGATAAATCTACAATAATTTAGTCGTAGCATAACAAGGAGATCTTTTGTAAATTTCATTTTTTCATGGCAATTTAAGAAAATGAGTGAGACAGTTCATTATACTCTCAGGCAGTTTCAACAGCTGTATTTAATGTTTCATGATTTCATGAATGGGTGCTTCCTGAAGGACTTCACCCCAACATTGGTGAAGAATCATTACGTAATCAATATAGTATGGTATACATCCAACTAATTGAGGATAACAAATCCATATCTGCAAACGGATTAGAGAGAGAGGGTGATACTACTTATTGGTGACCTCCATAGATCAGATTGTGCAAAACAAGCTAAGTAAATGAGGTAACCACGAGTAGGTGAATTTAGTGAATTATGAGTGCTTTATGGTTTAATTTTTCATTCACTATGGGTTACAAAAACCTTTTCATAGTAAATATTGGCCGTCAAACCTTATACAGAAAATTCACATCCATGTTCAGTCTAGTTTTGTTACACAGAAAATACACTATCTAATAAAAATTGGTCAATTACCATATTCCCAGAAAAAAAAAAAAAAAAAAGGTAATAATAATAATAATAAACAAAATTCTGGTAGTGTTCAAGTCACTTACTGTCCATGTCTAGTTTTGTAAGAAAGAGCAATAATTTTTATCATTCAAGACAACAGAGGATGTCTCTTCAAGACCCAGTTCATGAACGCAAAGACTTCAACAACACTATAGCACAACACTTAACAAATACAACTTTCAGTAGAAAAGAAAGCTTTTGATATTTCCTCCTTCTATATATCCTCTGGACAGGGAACTTCCTCAAGGAGATCAAGTTCAGTTCCAACAGAAAAGTAATTGCATGTATTATAAGCACACTACAAGCAGAGGGGGCTCCATATGGAAGCTTAATTAGTTCTTATTCAAGTCATCATTAATGAATGAAGCAAAGAGTTTTATTCAGGTTAAGCACACGGTGCAGAGTACAAGCAAGAAACAAAATCAGTCATTACCTGAAATGGGTGAGTGAGTAACCTCTGAAAAAAACTTTAGTTCTGTTGGTATTGATGTTCCTGTCAACCCATCTCGCCCAAGTAGTGAGAGCCCGCTTGTATGCTTCCAGGACTTTGAGTCTTGGGTACACATGATTACCTTCCTGGTAGTAGTCTTCTCTGTAGCAACCGTAGAATAAAAAAAAGACAATGAGGATTAATGTTTCAAATAAACTACACGAGAATTCAAACGAAGTTGATTGCATAGATCCTTTTTCCATATAAACACTCTTTTCCTTCAACTCTGGAATTAGAATTTTCCAGAATATCTTGACTTAATTGTAAAGCTACTGTGCAACCGCCACAAGAAGAAAGATGCAAACATTTCAATAATCATAGAAAATGTGATTCACCCTTTAGAAGTTTTCTCATGAGTCCACCAATGGCCTGTATTGAAGACTACAATATCAGCTTCACGATACATTGATGTTGTCCGATCCATCAAATCCAGTCTTAGGGTCTCAATTGATCCATTTCCACGTTTGAAAGATGATTCTCTAACCAAAAACGGAGCACTCACAAAATCTATGGAACACTTATAGTCCTAAAACATCCAAAACACACAAAATAAGCTAGTCATGAGTAGAAATTTTAAGAAAACAATATGCTTGCTAAATTGTGAAACTGTACTCAATAAAACTTGCCTCGTATCTGAAAGCATAAAAACCTTTCGTTTTGAAATCTTTTCTTCCGGAAATCTCATAGACTTTTTTCTTGTTTCTAATTCCATGTCGAAGGATACAAACAAGAGACTCCCACATATTTCTATTTAGTGAATCTCCCACAAAAACCAATCTTTTTCCTCTCAGTCGCTCCAGAAAATCAGTCGCATTCAAGCTGCAGAAGAACTATATCAGTATTTCATGCATATTTAAGAATAGATTTTATTGGTGAAAAGTTTAGGATAACATTGACAAAGATTCACAAAATGGCCAAAATGCTTGACCTTTGTCATGCATATCCATATTGTTGGACCAGAAAACTCTCCTTACTTGCTCAATATAGAATCGCTCCTCACTAAGGGTGTATTAAACGCACTTCACTAAATTGCAAGGTCCACTTATTTTCTGATTGAGCATGGTATGTGGAAGTTAATTGTCTCTTCATTTGTTTCATGTAAACTAAAGCACTCTCAGTAACATCTATAATCCATAGCAAAATAGGGAAATTCTCACAATCAGCTATAATTGACAAAAATTTCAGAATGATAAATTTTACAGGAAGCAAATTTCAGTGACTTTTTTTCATGGAGGAATTCAAGATGAGATCTTACCGAGGAATGTCACATCCATTTGGCTTCCATCTCCATCTCAGAAAACCATCATCTGGCCTCTTATTAAGGTGACAGTTGAAATCCCGATCAATATGCGGACAAGAACCTGCTGGATAATGCGGCATTCTTTTGTCTCTCACCCATCTGCCATCAAAGATGTCACAGTTCACCGGATCACTGTCAAGGCTTTCCACCTTTCTGTAATCAATAGAAGAGCTCTTGTTATCTTTCTTGGACAAATTCCCTTCATTGGTTCTCTTAGAAACCCTGTCATTTGTGCCAAGAGATCCCACATTCTCTCCATTAGAAACATTCTGCATATTAGGATTATCAGTAACCCTGTTTTCACGACCATGGGCTTCAGTATCTTTTCCGGCAGATTTCCCCGGGCAGGTTGGATCCACCATTAGTTTCCCTTCACATTTCTTCCTCCGTACATTCTCTTCTACAATGCTGGAAAGATTTGCACTTGCATTGCCAACTTGTGTTGACAAGTTCCACTGGTAAGTTTTCTCTGCAACCCTACCATCTTTACTAATCAAGCTTTCATTTTTGTTCTTGTCAGAGAAATTCCCTTCATGGGCTTCCCCGATAACTACATTCTTGGGTCTCTCCGTGTAGTTTTCTTGATGAATTTGCGAGGTTTCAAACCCATTTGCATTTTTAGCTTTATCTTCTCCGTTGCTTTGTGGGGATTTCTCTGTAACTACATGTTCAGATTTCTCTGAAAGATTATTTTCTTGGGCTTTTGGTTGAATTTTAAAGAAACCAGAAGAATAATTTGCAGTATTTGGAAATGAGAATGACCAAGAAACAGGATAAGAGTTACCAGTACGGCTATTAAAACCTGGAGTGATGGGTTTGAACATAGAGACCTTGAAAGGGTCGTTGAGGAAAATCACTGCAAGAATTATGAGTGAAGCTCCTATACCCAGACCGAAACCAGACACTACCTTTCTCTTGGAATCCGAAAACGAGAGCTTTTTCAGAAGCTTTATGAAATCCATTACTGAAGAAAACCATAAAGCAATCAAAATACCCAGTAGAAGTAGATGAATCTCTGCGTTTCCCAATAAATTTGAACGGTTACTGCTATAAGTTTACAAGAAGAGACGAAGCTTCGCCTTCTGAAACTACCCAAAATAGAAGAAGTAAAGAAATGTGAGATGTTCTGAAGCAGAGTAGTAGTAGTAGTAGCAGCAGTGTTTGTAAGGGGAACTTCCTTTTCGTTGGAAAGGAGTGGAGAGGAAGAGTTGAGCTCTGAGAGGGAACTGTGGTTAAGTGTAACTATAGAATTACCCTTTTCGGGATGAGAGAATTACGCTCCCATGAAAGCACGCCTCAACACACTCCGTAGTCCGTACTTTAAGTTAGGTGGGGGAAGGGTAATAACGTCATTCCATGACCATTGAATTCGAATCTTAAAAGTGGTGGTTTGTTAGTTGTTAAGCAGTAAAATGTAATTAGTGAGAGAGAGAGCGTAGAATTCTGTGCCGACACATTTAGCCACGTGGCTAACGTCGGATTTATGAGAGACAGTTGGAAACTTTGGGATAAGTATTTGTCGCGCTTTCCCTTTCCCTTGCCCTTGCCCTTGCCCTTACCCTTGCCCTTACCCTTTCCCTTTCCCTTTCCCTTTCCATTGCTATCTGGACTCTTTCAGATATTTTAGCCACGTGGCTAACGAACTATTAAATAAGAGACAGTTGGGTGAGATCGATTCTCGTCCACAGTTCGAAATCCAGATTCCAAATCAATGATCACGTCACGTCGAGAAGAAATAAAAAGAAATTATCCCGGAAACGGGTTCGGGTTATAAAATGAAACCCGACACCGACGGCGTGTACGACGAATGTACTCAAAGGGAAGTGTCAGACGAAATCATATCATATTTGATGACTTACGGTGGGGCTCACTATGCGGGTCCACTGACTTTGGGCTTTAGGCCTTCCAAGTGTTCTGTGTTGCTGGTATGGGCCGCCGCACCAAAGCCCACAAGGGGAGATGGCAAAGAGTTTTTGAACACGTGGCATCCATGCAGAGATAATAAGACGAAGCGTCTCATCTAAGTGAACGGTGGTGGTGGAATGTTGGGGCCAAGGAGAAAAAAAAAAATGGGAGTATCATTATATCAAAGTATCAAAAGCAGAGAAAGAATGTTGTTCCCATATCTCATCGCATTTATTACACGATCTGACGGCCTGGATCCCTCCCCACCGTACATGTCTGGAACAATGGCGCGTTATGCGCGCATGCTTCTAAATGCCCCAAAGGAATGATACAGTAGAGCGCTTGTTTAGACTTTATGATATATTGATATCTTCTATTTCATTTTCTAAGGTTTATTTTCTAGGATTTTAAGAATCAGATCGGAATCAGCCCTAGGGTAGACACTAAAATTTAGCCCTCATTAAAAGAACCTCATAAAAAAGATTGACAATACCCCAAGTGACATCCACACCTAGATACCTAGCATAAGCTGATTTCGAGAATATCTAGATCTCAATTGTAGGTTTCTAAGGTCAAGCAAGTCGAACCACGAGAGGACTAGGCCCACTAGGGTATTTATTATAAACGTTCATGGGATTCCACAATGGAGGCGGATCTAAATCATTGATCGGCATAGGAAAATATATTTTTAATTAGAAAAAATTGCAACACCATCCCTTGAATTTTGGTCTTAATTCAATGTTATTCCATGTATTTTTTAAAATAACAAAGACACTCCTATTAATTTAAAAAATATCAAATCTTTTCTTATCGTTAGTTATTCCTATTAAGTGATGGAATATCTGTTAGTTATTTTATTAAATAATCAAAACATCTCCACTCAATGTGAGTTGACCATCTTACCCTCTGCAAATATCAACCCCTCTCTGCAAATCCCTTTTGTTCTCTCTCGATCAAGGATTAGGTTTTCCGTTCCCACCGCCGCCATAATCTCCAGAAAGAAGCAATCTCGATCTCTATCTCCATCGTTCATCTTAACAAAGATCCACGTTGGCTACTTCAGGATCAGTCTCTCGCTATGGTTGTGAAGACCTTTAATGTGGATTCGTACCAGGCAATCGTGCCTTCCAAGATCTCTTTTGAGGTTTCAAATATGTCCAGCTGAGAACTCGCGTGGGATGATGAAGATCTTTGCAACCATAGCTTTGCCTAGTAAGATGACCACGATTAACCAGGTTTGGCAGGTTCAGAGTTCTGTGACGAGTGAGATTCCGGCTTCACATGCGTCCAGTCCCCCAATTTGAACTAAGGGGACCCTTGATTTGTTGAGATGGAAGATGGAAGATGGAAGATGGAGATAGAGATCGAGATTGCTTCTTCCTGGAGACTACAATGGCGGTGAGAACAGAAAACCTAACCCTAGATCGAGAGAGAACAAGAAGGATTTGCAGATGGTAAGATGGTCAACTCACCTTGAGTGGGGATGTTTTGGGTATTTAACAAAATAACTAGCAGATATTTCATCACTTAACAATGATGACTAACGACAGGGATGGATTTGATATTTTTTAAATTAATAGGGGGTGTCTTTATTATTTTGAAAAGTACAAAGGGTGACATTGAATAAAGACCAAAGTTCAGGGGTGGCGTTGCAATTTTCTCTTTTAATTAATCCCTACTATGGATTACATGTTAATAATGACATAAGAATCCAATGATAAGATCACTTCAAGAGAGGAGATTTTCTCTTCCCTGTGGGTGAAGATACTTAATACCAATGAAAATAGGCATAATAATCAAACTTTGCATGCATCATATTAATGTTGACAACTAATGTTGCATTTGGTTGCTTTCCCTCTCATCGGTTGAGCATGCATGTTTGGTTGCGATCAATGGAGAAAAAATAAGGAAAAAATAAATCATTTTTGAGAAAGTAAAAATTATGATCATAGTGGGCATTGCTTCCTACATGTTACTAAGACATGCTCACTAATTGTTCAACTTAATTAGGCCAGAAGGATTTCCCTGGTCCAATACGATACCCGAACCCCATTCTTTGCCAAGATGATCACCTTATGTTGGATGACTTCTTGCTTGAGAGCATGACTCCCATACCTATGGTCGCTTTCTAGCTTTCTTCGCATGCTTGGGCGAACACTCACATTTATGTGAGAAAATGGAGGAAAGAGAAAATGCATGGGTGGGCAAAAAAGAAAGATGCATGGTGGCATAGTCCCAGCATCCATACACAGAGGCGCATAAAATTACCACCTCACCCCATTCTTTTGCAAAGGCTACACTATTGGAAGAATGACACCTCATAGCTCATCCAATCAATCATCCAATCATTCAACTATTATAGTCTCTTTCCAAATCACTCCAATTGGTTTCAAGATTGAAGCATTAACATGGTATCAGAGCAGGTACGTTGGGCCTCCGTCGATGATGGGCTCCTTGCTCGACACACGAAGACAGATACATAAAAGGCTTGCACGTAGGAGGGAGTATTGAGATAATCCTACATTGGTTATGAATGACTCAACTATCATGTATAAGAGCCACAAGAAGCCACCCCACTTCAAGCCAATTGGTTTTAAGATGGAATCTTTAACATACACGACCAGTCGGATCGGAGGCCTAAATCAACACTAGCAGAGTGTCAATTAAATTTTCCCTCTCTACAATCACTCAAAAATAGAAATTTTTTTTTTTTTTTGACTGATTTTATTGTAAATTTATTAAAGTTCCAAAAACAGAAATTAATCAAACGTGTTTCCGTTTCTTTTCTTGCCCAGAAATAGAAATCACTGTGTCATTAAATACGTTCATTTGTCCAGAAATATAGCCCAGAAACAGAAATACCAAAAGTCATTCTTGGAATAGAAACGTAGTCTAGAAATAAAAGTGTTATCATGGAGACCCTAAGCTGTCAGAAAATGGGCATTGCTAGCAGGCGCTGGCCAAAACAAATTATGAAAAGATGAAAGCTCCAGCACAAGCAAAACAACCAGCAGTCTGGTTTACCTTTACAGGCATTGGATATTTTATTCTGCCAGGATTTCTTTGCAGAAGTGATGTTTCCAGCAATAGTAGCATTGCAATGCCTCCCACTTTGGAATCTTCAAAGTCTTGTTCATCAATCCATGATCCATACATCTTAGATCCTATGATTCCTAGCTAAGTATAGCACAATCATCCTTGTTCTCTGCAACTACTTCAACCTTCTCAGCTTGTGTAACTGGTAAGACTGCTTGTAAGAGATGATCAAACAACACCAAATACTAAGTGAGTGCAGAAAAGTCACTCATAGCCCACTGAATAATCTTCTAGAGTAGGAGAAAAGATACTTTTTATCAAGCTAGAACTTCACATGTTCTCTCCAAATCATCAAAAAATTAAGCAAAAGCTCAATCAACCATCCAATTTTTTTAATTGATGAGAAGGTGAGATAATTTTACATGACCATCCTTTTGCACAGATGAAAACATGCATTGAACAGCTATAAACAAACAATATATTTCTATTTCCAAGCTCTTCAAATAAACTATATAGAATAAAGAGTTAGAGGGTGACAAGGATAGTTTGGGTCACCTAGGACCAGAGAGCTCCATTGCTTCAACCACATGTGAAAATTCTTCTATAAACTCCGAATATCTCTGAGGGACGTTCTCAGATGATCGGAATCTTGGTGTCTCAGCCTTCTGTGAAGCCTCCCATTTCTCAGCCAGGCCATCACCTTCTAACATCCTCGCCACTTCAGACATTTTTGGGCGTTGGCAAGGATGGAACTGTGTACACAGGAGAGCAACCTGAGCCATCTCTTCTAATTCAACTCTGTCAAAATTGTTTTTCAAATCTTTATCCACCATTAGATTGAGTTTTCCCTCCTGATGAAGTTTCTTCACCTGCACAAAATTTGAACCACATTATAAAGAGAGAACCCAAAGGAGACAAGAAGTTATAAAGAGACTATAATAAACAAGTCCATCATGCTCCAGTTGGGGGGCAATCCTTGAACATTACTGAAATTGAACTCATCTTCAGACATGAAGGCAGAGTTTATAAAAATTGTATAATACTCTTCAAAAAAGGTACCTAAGGTACAGCCTCACAAGGTGGAACCCGAAGAATGGTGGCTCAAATTGTGGACCTTTTCAGATAAACATCTGGGTTGCAATGCAACTGATGGAAAATTGGATGAAAATGGACTATACTTATTTTTGTAAGGGGGTGGGTGAAGAGAGAGAGAGAGAGAGAGAGAGAAAGTACCCAATCAAGCATTACACCTTTCTGATTTGCTTGCCGTCCAAAATCTAAAGCCCTCTGACCTGTAATGAGTTCAAGGAGCAAGACACCGAAGCCAAAAACATCTGTCTTTTCCGATGACTGGCCTGTTGACAAGTACTCTGGAGCTATGTGGCCAACAGTCCCACGCACAGCTGTTGTTACATGAGAATCCTCATGATCCAACAGCTTTGCCAACCCAAAGTCTCCAACAACGGCTTCAAAGTCTTCATCGAGCAGAATGTTCGCAGCTTTCACATCACGGTGAATGATTTTGGGGTCACACTGTTCATGCAAATACAGTAGTCCCCGCGCTGTCCCTAATGCTATCCTCTTTCGTCTCGCCCAGTCCAACACTGGCTTACCATGAACATGATCTGGAAAAAAAGGTGGGGTGGGAAACCACAAGTTTACAAAACTGAAGTATTGGAATGAGGATATACAAGTAACTCATTGGACTTGAGGCTCAACCATTGAAAAAATTCGGCACAAAACAAGGTTTGTGAATTGAAATCAGCCAGTGTTGGGAAGTAAAAACTAACTCAGTCAAGCTTAGAACAGTAACTAACAATTCTGCAGTTACTACCTTTTACAGAAAATGACATGAACAAAAAGAATGTGGAGGAATTCAAGAGAACTAAGCCAAGGTAGAGCATTTCTAAGTCCTTTAATCACTGGTTTTGATTCAATATATCTAGAAAGTAGCATATTCACATGGTCACAAGTTAATCCAGGTTTCCAAATATGGCACAAAACCACAAAAGGTCCCATCTGAGTAGGGGATGAAGTCCACAAATGGTTAAGAAAAAAAAAATATGAAAAGTTGAGCATAACAGAAAGGACACAAAAGCAAATTCTAACCTTATCCATAAAAATATTAATAAAAAGGAGGAAAGAAGTAAACACTAATGTCAAATAATATGCTGAAAAATATAATATAATAATATATAAATACAATAGACTATGGAATAACATGACAAAAGTTCACAAATAATATGGATAAGGTACAAAGATGGTCAGTGTATATCTGGAAAATAGTGTATTTTTTTCAAAAAGACGGTAAACACAAGAATTATTCTCAAACAATACTAACCACCAAGTTCATCTCACCTCTTAATCGAGCTGCAACACTTCCATTTGACATGTAAGGATAGACCAGAAGCCTTTCGTTCTCTGTCGTGCAAAAACCAAAAAGTCGGAGAAGATTTCGATGGACAGCTAAACTTATCAACTCAACCTCTGTCTGAAATTGGACTTCACAGCCAACAGCATTATAGTCTTTCAACCTTTTAACAGCAACTAGAGTCCCATCTTGCAAGCATCCTCTGTAAACTATTCCAAACCCACCCCTTCCTAAAATGTTCTTTGGGTTGAAATGGTCAGTCGCTGCTCGGAGCTCCTTAAATGAATACCTCTTCAAATGACCTAAGCATACCTTAGGATTATATTGATCTGCCATGCACAAAACATAAGCCAAGAAATACAAGCAAGATCATGTCCATGGACAAATGCACAGGCAAATAAACAAACTGTTGTACTAAACACTATATAGGCGTAGTTAAATATAGCACAAGTGCAATACAAAAATGAAAAGAAAACAAACTGCAAATTGGAAAATAGAAACAAGTTCAACAAAAATCAAGCAAGTAATCTTATCATAAGATTTATTAAATGCTACACCAGGTAAATGAGCCGAGAAGTTCACAATTGGCTCAACCATGCTAGGAGATATACAAAAAATCAAAGATCAATCTGTCGTAGTAGTTTGGTAGGGTGAAAACAGAGGCAATCCAACTCTTTTGGATAAATTTGTATTCTAAATTTACACTATTAAATGCATCTGCATCTACTAATAGGGGAAATGACCTGGAAATCAAATTGTAATTTAAGTATGAAGGAACCAACCATTGACATCGAAAAAGATCTGTTGATTGTGCCTGTGCCGCCACCAAAGAAACAACCCAACTACACTGACGATCAAAGATACAGAACCGAAGCTTGAACCCAATGCAATAGCTAGCCGGTGGCCTTTTGTTCCCCCAGCTTCTGATTGATCTGGGAAGGCATAGATTCCAATAGTTTAGAATAGCCCATCCAAAACAAATGATCTTACCTTTCAGGAGAACGAGCATATTATATTCACCTCTTAAAGGATCTGGTGGGAAATAGAGTGGCTCCGGAGATACAGCAGAACAGTTCTTAGAATTTAACCCACAAATTAAAGGGTTTCCAATGATTCTGCATGGAGAAACAGAGAGAAATTTGATATACAAAAGAAAAAAGACAAATGAGCATTAAGGGTGAGAAATAAAAGCTTACTTGAATGTTCTTGCAGACACCTTCGGCAGGGAACCACTTAGATTGTTATAAGAAAGATCCCTAGAAGCAAAGCAAATCCAAAATATTAAGAAGCAAAAATCCAAATGCCATTACAATAAATGTGAAACCGATCAAGTAGAAGACTTCAAGGATATGTAAATACATGAGAGTGAGAACTGTAACATTGGATAGAGACTCTGGGAACGGTCCAGAAAGGCTGTTGTTATTCAATCGTCTGGCTTGCTCACACATGAAATGCAAAGAAGCATCAGTTAGCTTTCATTAAAAATAATACAGTAACGAGGAAACAGAAAGAAACTCATCCAATAGACCCTTAAAATAAAACAAATAATTTAATTGGGTTTAGAGTCTGGTTCTAAAAACTAAAGTAACACGAATTTCTTATCACTTACAGATAATTAAGGTTCTTAAGGTCTCCGAGTGTACTTGGTATTCCACCAGTGAACTTATTGTTTGATAGATCTAGTGTTTTTAGCTTCTCCAGCTTTCCTATCTCAGCAGGAATAGGACCAGAAATGGCATTGTTCTGCAATGACCTACATGAAAATAAAAGCATTCCCAACATGTTTTATTATGAATTCATGATGAAAAAAAATATGATTTTTGGACACTCAAAAAGCATGCTTATCTGTATCACTTAAAGCATAAAGAGAAGCAATGAAAAATAGAGCACTACATGAGGAAGTAGACCAGAGCCAGAATTATTATCTGAATCATCATTCATTTGTTCAGTAACAAGAACAATAGGAAGGTAGCTTCAACTTACACTGATTCCAGGTTAGTGAGATTTCCGATTCCAGAAGCTAATGTCCCAGATAAGCTTTGACTAGGAAGGTCTCTGGTTGCAAATGCACAAAAAAATGAGATTGGACCAGAAATTGACAAGATTGTTAGTTTCTTTGCCTTTATTATGTTCTTAATAGATCACTCAAAGGGAAGGGAAGAACGACTATAGGATCTTACAGAGAAGAGACGTAACCATCAGAGCAGGTAATGGTCGTCCAACTACAAGGATCTACCGAATTGAAGTCCCAGCCCGCCAATACGTTTTGAGGATCGATTAGAGCTTTTTTAATAGCCGTCAAAGCTTCAACTGCATTCAGATTTTAAGAACGATGAAAGGGTAGAGAGATAACATTAATATGGCTACCCAGAGGGAGAAAACTATATATCTCACAAAATCTGAAATCTGGGGAAGAACAGAAAGGTGGAAAACTTCATTTAATCTATCAGAAACTTGACAAGAAAAGAAGATGTACTGACCTTCACCGTTTGAACCAGAAGGAGAGAGAGTAGCCAATGAGCCCTCCATCCATAGTAAAACCAGTAAACTCATTCGCCAGAAAAACAAATGTGTTCTTTCCATGCTCTGTTTTCAGTATAAGAAAGGAAAAGAAGAGTTGCTTTTGGGCTTTTCTTCAAACAAACTCCATTAACAGGCAAGACTCTTTAGAGGTCATACCCAGATGCCAAACCTCCAATGCTTCAAAAGTAAGCCTTTTTCACCATCGCAGCAGAAGAGAAAGAGGAAAGGGATGAATATCCAGATGCCAAAGCCACTAAAACAGTGAACACAGAAAACGGAGCAAGGAACACTAGTTCTTGAACTCCTTATACTGAAGTCTGAACACCATTCTCCTCGAACAAACAGCAAAGGAAAGAGGAGAATTTTTTCGGGAAACAAGAAAGCCCATTTATCATGTCTGAAATTCTGAAATCCTGAAATCCTAGAGATGTGATAATGCTGACCTGATTTCTATCCCATTGAAGTTCCCCACATATTCCCTGTGGTGGGTATGTTCTTGGTTTTAAATTTTAATCCCTGCCTTGTTCATCCTCAGCGATTCTCCCATATGACCATACCCACTTGAGCAAGTAGCAGAGACCACACACAACCCAAATACAGGATCTTTTCTTACACTAATAATTTTGCTGATATGGGTGACAGATCACATGAAATGGAGCCATGGAGGTAAAATTTTGGCAGGTCACGTGCTTGGATTTTCTAAGGACATTGTTGGCTTTTTTGGCCTGGATCAAACAAATACTTTTTAAAGGATTTAATAATTGTTTTCCCAACTTTCCGCCTTTAAAAACGAACAAAAGAGGTCATTCTGGTTAATTGTCAAATCTTTGTCAACCCTTTTTGCATTGAAAAGTTAAAAGAGATCAATTGCCAACGTTTATCTCTGTTTCTCTTTCTGGGCTAAAGTGTGGGACTGGGATTCTCATTCTCTAACTCCATCAAAATCTCACTGTGTAGCCATCTGGTGGTGGGAATTGGATTATGGCCTTGTGGGGAATTTGTACCCTTTTTCTTGTGGTTAATGTTATACTCTTCAAAGCATCAAAGCATCAAAGCATCAAAGCATCAAAGCAAACTAGTGGGTTTGTACACTATATTGTGTCCCGGTCCTCCTGGTCCTCCAAGCTAGTGGGTTTGTTCACTTTATTGTATCCTGGTCCTCCTGGTCCTCTAGGATCCTGGAATAAATATCAAGCAGAATGAATTCCTCTTCCAAATAAATATCAAGCAGAATGAATTCCTCTTCCAAATCCCAATTGCTTTTTACTGTCTGCCCGTGTACACTTTACACCAACTTTTGGCGAAAGTTATCTTTTTTGGAGAAAGTGTTTTTGAACTTATGAGATGCCCTGCTCTTAAAGTTTTATCTTTGCACTGAGAAAAAAAAAATTTATTGACTTTGTTCAAAGGTTACTTCCTAAATCATATCAGCCCATGTTCATGATTTTATCCTTCTTAGAGAATAGATAGAAAGTCAAAAAACATTATTATCTTTGTATTCTTGTTTGATTAGGCTTTACAGATTTTTTATAGTATTAGGCCTTACAGTTCAATTTCTATTTTTGAGAGAGAGAGAGAGAGAGAGACATGAGCCATGAGCCATCAGCATCAATCCTTGTGCCAGATTCTGGAATTGCCTCGGATGATTCAACCCAAAACAAACAATCAATCCCTCACCGCTCACCTACTGACAAGTCAATCACTTCGGCCCTTTCTCATATTTATATATATATATATATATATATATAAAATCTTACATAGAGGAAGAGGATGACATTAATTTGATAGAGAGACCGTTTGATAACGTTTCTTCTGTTTCTATTTCAATAAATGATAGAAACATAAATTTCTAATTCTAGAAATAGAAACAGAATTAAAAGTGTTTGATAAACCCTGTTTCTATAAACGTTTCCCATAGGCAGATACCTTCCCCTAAAATTCAGCATCACAGATGCCCAAATAACGCACTAACACCCATAAATCATCCATAATCATCAACAAGCAACACAAACTTGGATTTCCTAAATTTCAGAGGAAATATGGAAGAAAAAGAGTAGGGCACCGGATCGAGTTTAATGCTGAAGTCGCGCTTGAAGTGGAAGACACCGGAGATATTGAATCCAAAAACTGTAAATGGGTAAGGAACGAACTGTGTTAGAGATATTTCTAAACCCTAACTCAGAGAGAGATAAGAAACGGAAGGAAGAGAGGTCTGCTATCGTTCTACGATTTACAGAGAAGGGAGGATTTAACAAACCTTGAGAAACCTAGGGCACCGAACTGCTGAAATGCTTCCCACTCGCTTTAGTCGCACAATGCAGTTAGGTTGAACAATCGGAGGTAGAAGACGTTTCCGAAGTCCTCTTTGAAAGCCCTTTTCTAGCAATGACACTTCCAGCGGTACATCTTCATGGGAGCGCAATCGCACGACGAATCTCTGCAACTTCAGAGGGAATCGTTACTTTTGTGGATGCAGTCGGGAGTTGGGAGGAAGTGTACAACATGTTGAAGTCGCCTCTTCCGTGCTTCTGTCTGTCGAAAGAGAACGAGTGATTTTCATCAGGGGTGGGTTATATTTTTGAGTGAATGTTGTTTTCATAAACGGCGAAACGTGTGAGAGTCATTTCGTCAAAATCGTTTCTTGAACCATCAATTATTATAAATTCCTATTTCTATTCTTAAAAATAAGTGAAATGGAACATAGTTATCAAACGCTTTTGTTCCTATTTCTCCGTTTCTCGAAACAGAAAAACACAGAAACGGCTGAAACGAACCGTTATCAAACAGTGCCTAAATCAGTGCAGGCACCAAGCTGGGTTCTACCGTAAGTCTAATCTAATAGAGGGGATGGGAATGAGCTTCTAAATCGTGCAGGCACCCAAGCTGGGTTCTACTGTAAGTCCAGACTCAGAGAAGGTTGCTGGTTGGACCCTCTTTTTCCTTTTCTTTCTCTTAAAATATAGTAGTAGGTTAGCAGTAAGTCAGTAGTTAGTAATAAGTTACCAAAAAAAAAAAAGCAGTAAGTAATAAATGGGATTTAGATCTTTTCCAGTCGCTGGATGTCTAGTGCTACATTTGATGATTAGGAGGACTCGGGCATGCACCCTAACACACATACATGCTCCCCCGGTCTTCCCAGCCATTAGACACGCATTGGGATGCCCAACTGTTGGAGAGGATTGAAGTCCATGGCCTAGTGGCCTTGACCCTTGCTAGCCCCTTGTGGGTCTCTATCTGGGCTTAAGTGTGGGTCTTGCACAAAAAAAAAAAAAAATCCATGACATCAATGTATTATCACCCTTCTTCCTTTTTTATTTATTTTTATTATTGTGATTCCCTCTCCTCCTCTCATCATCCGAACTTATGTGGATTATTTCATTCGATATTTCTAAGAAATTCCCCATATAATAGGGTTGTTGGGAAAATCGTTTCAAATGATGTTATGTGATTCGATGTATTGGTTGGCAATATTCAGTGCATGATATAGATATAAACCTGATTTGGTATTGGTGGAATGCTTCTTGTTAAGAAAAATATTATTATTATTCAAAAAATGGTTTGTTTTTGGTCTTTTTTTTGTTTTTGTTTTTGTTTTTGTTTTTTATTTTTTATTTTTATGTTTTATTTATTATTTATTTCAAAAAAAAAATTGTTGGTTTTTGGTTTTCGTGTTTTGTTCTTTTTTTTTTCCCCTTAACTAGGAGAAAAAATGTTCTATAAAACTTAATACTACTAATAATCATCAATATAGATGGAGACAAATACTGATAACTATAATACCTATAGAAACCTTCCCCTAATATCTTTTCTTAACATCCCAAAACCACCCATCTAGGCGTCTAGCCATAAGGGATCATTATTAATTTTATTTGATTTGATTAAGAGAAAATCTTCCCCATTATGTGATTAGAGTACCATTTTTCAAGCACCATAAGAGAGAAAACCAAGGAAGAGGAATGACAAGATGGTTTCATACATAAGAAAGAGAGAGAGAGAGAGAGAGAGAGAGAGAGAGAGAGAGAGAGAGAGAGAGAGATTCATCTTCGATCAGCTTAGGTAGCCTTTTCCTTTGTCTAAAAAGGGGTCCACAAGAAGCCATACAAGAGACCACTAAAGAGAGGAAAAAAAAAAAAAGGACATATAGAGGCGCCAAAATGAGGCGCCAAGAAAGTCACAACCTTATTAAAAATAGAAAATTGTTCCCAATTAACCTTTCATGCTTTAGGAACAATATTTAAATAACGATTTTTTCCTAAAAATGTAGTATAATGGATCTTTCTAAGATATTATTCCAATCAACAATTTTATGTATGATAAAATGTAGGGTTGTCAAAAAAGCCCAGTCAACCCAAACCAGGCCTAGCCCTCCCTAAGCCCGAACAAGGCTTGGGCTGAGATTTCAGCCCATAGGATGGGTTAGGATTGAGATTTTCAAGCCCGAGGTAGGGTTGGGTTGGGCTGGGTTGATACCAATCCAATCCAACCATGTGTATTAAGTATATAATCATATAAATATGCTAATAATTATTAATGGGTAGTTATAGAAAAAGTCTTTTGTTTTCCACAATCTACACATATACGAAAACTTTAGTCTTTGGCCTCTGCAATGCATCAAGATCAAGTAACCAAGTAACCGATAGTATTGGGTTGGACTGGATTAGGTTAAATCCGGCCCAATCAGAGTCTATCAGTGCTGGGTTGGGTTGGGCTAAACCCGATAGGATTGGGCCTGGGTTGACTAATCCCAACCCGACCTAGGGCTGGGCTGGGCTTGGGTTGAAAAACCCAGCCCAACCCAGCCCATTGACAGCCCTAATAAAATCAATGCAAGTCAAGTGGTATCAATAAAGAATGCAATCTCTATCATCCATTCTCATCACCTGACATGTCAACTTGATTATTTCAAATTATTATTATTATTAGTTAGAAATAAATTCAAACTAATAAATGGGAAGAAGAGACCATGTATAGTTAAAAATAAATAAATAAATAATAAAATAAATGAAAGAGGGAGACCATGTACTGTTGATGTGTCAAAATTTGAGGTTCATTATTAAATTTTATGGGCCACATAATAATGTACCTCTCCCTTTTACATGAGGGGGACCTACCCTGGTCCTTTCCCCATGATGGGTTGGATCTAGTAAGACCAAGATTTTAGTTGGGTGAGCCCCAATCCACACTCTACAGGGCCCACTCTATTGCTTTGTAAATTTGAAAAGCCCATGTATGTGGTGGGTCTAGGTTGAGCAATGCTTTTTATGGAGTGGGCCTGGTATTGGCTCAATTCCAACCTCCACCGCTGTCATCTCTGGCCACACCCAAGTCTTGGGAAAACAGAAGTCCATGACAAATTCTTCAGAAAAAACAAGAAAACCTCACTTCGGCCCTCTTAAGTATCAATTTTTTTTTTGTTACAAAAATGATTTTGGTAAAAAGTTTTGTGCACGGCTATGTATTTCACGACCGTAATTTCCACCATCAGATGGAGAAAAGTAAAAGATATGTGATATCAAATTTGCACCCTCTACTAAATGAAGCACCCAATGTATGATTGTTTTTGTACATGACCCGTGTATAAAATTGAACACTTATCGTTTTAACAATGAATAAATATTGAAAAAGTTGTTAGATATTTACTTTGCAACTACGAAGGAAAGGTTATTTTCATGATGTGAAAATTTTCCTTCACACATTGCAAAGTCCACTAGGGAAGTGACTTTGTGATCACTCCCATGGTCCCACCCCTAGTGACCAAGTTGAAATTACCCTCTACCAATGCCATGGTGAGAGATGAAGGGAAACTCATTTATTTATTTTTGGTAATAAAGGCAAAGGAAACTTGATCCTTTACACAAATATGATGTGGGCAAAAAAAGGATTTTGTGCACTGAAATAGTACCAATACAAAAATCCATATCAGTTAGAGGCGGTCATAAAGTTTGGATCCCATCTAATCTACCATATGGCAGCTATTGGAATATAAAATTAGCATGTGTGAAATTTTTCCTAATACAAATGTGTATGTTCCGAACTACCATAAATTTATAAGATCAGATCCCATAAAAATACTTGTTTTATAGTTACAATTAGGAAGAGGTTCCCTAAAAGACAGTGTGACCCCTACACTAGCACATGAGTCAATCTACCAAAGAAACCAATAGTAGAAGTATCAACATGAGTGAGATTCAACATTTCATGAGGGGCAGGATGGTCATTTTACCTTTCATTGTGTCTAGGGGTGGGGAACACATTGCCTTGTAGGTTTCTTTTTCCTTATAATTATGTGGACTAACACATTTTCCTTGCCCAAGAAAAAAAAAAGAAATTAAAATATTTTGGATTTTCAATTAACAATTTTTTTTTTAAAGAAAAATAAAAAATTATCTTCATTTTTTTATAAAAAATGAAAAATAAAAAATTATCAATCCCTTTGATAAAGAGATGGATTCGTAATGATAAAAAAACACCATTCAATAATGCATTTACCATTTTACCCCTCTCTCTTTACCTTAATATTTAAGAAGTGGTTTGAATTAGACATTCGCAAAATTTAGGATCTAAATTCAATCATTTATCCCCTATTATAGTGGTATATCCTCCCATATATGTCAATGCATTCCCTTAGTAGACCATGCACTCTCTTTATGATCATTAATTTAATGATTTATTTCGCTATTTGCTCCGCAAACGCATTTGAGATGAAACTTTACATGTGAGCTAGAAGACCTTGTGGTCTACCTTACAACAACTTATCCAACTTTGCCATGTGACAAAAAATAGTTAATCCAAAAGCTTTATGACATGTGTCAAAAAAACTTTCTAGACATATATGTCCCACAGGCTGCCAAAGTGCAATTTTCCTCTCAATATATATATTTTTTAATTTATTATTTTGTTACTTTTATTCTAAATATATGGGTCCTATATGAATGATATCATTTTTAAGACTATCATTGGTGCGGCCTGTAAATTCCTTCTTGCTTGAAATTCCTTCTTACACTAGCAGTATAGGAAATCCTCTCCCCTCAAATAAGAACAAGTGTTTTCTATCAAGGAGTGATCCCTACCCCTTAACACAGTGGCATATGCCCCTATAAGGAGTACGCACGATGATCATTTCGTGCCCTATTTCTTTTGCACAGGGATTGTTGCCGGATAGAAAATTTGTCCCCTCAAATAAACAATGTTTGCAACTTTAGCACAAGCTCAGAAAACCTAAACCAACTGTAAATTGCGCTTGGGTAGTTGGGCTAGAACATGAAAATGCCAAAATCAAATTTGACTGATTTCCAGTTACCCCTAACCTGCCCAATACCCTAGGGTCTACCCAAGTGGTGAGCCCGCCCGATCAAGCCTAAATTGACCCGAACTAGTAAACATGACGGGCTCAATACAACCCGATTATAAGTTGTCAATCCTGTGTAAGGGCCTTCTTACCCGATTGTAACCTGACATGTACCGATCATTACGTGACTGTCTAAGCCCGACCTATTTAGCCAGATTAAGCCCAACCCTTTAACCTATTTGAAATTTCTATTCTACCCCCAAATCATAAATAGTAAAGACCTACTTTAAAGACCAATTTTTGGCATAACCCATTTGAACCCTTTTAGAATTGGACAGTCCAGTAACCCGTAAAAGACCCGTTTAATCCGAATACATAAATCATACCGCAGATCGGAAGTTCTTTCAAGGATGATCTGTTAAACTGTTCTGATATACGTAAACGATGAAGCTGCCACGTATACACCAGATCGCACGGCTTCCGTCACGAGAGTTGAAGTCAAAAGATGACACAGACATCTTAGCGGAACAGCAACTGGTCACTAGTCTCTCTCTTAAAAAACCAGAAAAAAGACTACTCTCTCTCTCTCTCTCTATAAAGGTACGGCGTAATGTTCAAGTTCCAGTGTTCCGCACTTGTACACTTGCGTATACGCCTGCTTATACGGTGTATTTTTAGAACAAAATCAGCCAGGTGGCCTGAAGGGCGAAGTGCCAGCTTTCTTTACAGCAGCTCCGCTTACCAACGCCGAAATGCGAGGGTTTCGATTCGGCGCCATGGCTGGAGCTGCTTTCTTTTCTTCTTCTTCCTCTTCTATGCTAGCTCCAAAGCATTCATGCTTCTCAACTTCTTCTGCGAAACCTAGATTCTTTCATGGAATTTGTTTCAGAAATCAGAGCCGATTCTTACATCCCTTCACTAATGGCACTTCGCCTCGTTGTTTCGCATCCGCGGTTGCTAATGAAAGGATCAAAGTTCAGAACCCCATCGTCGAAATGGACGGTCTGTTAATCTGATACCTTCTTACTTTTAATCTTTATTCGATCTTCTGCATTTTTTAATGCCCTTTTTGTAGAAATTTAAATGCGTTTCATTGAATTTAGGTGATGAAATGACGAGGATCATTTGGACAATGATAAAGGATAAGGTAAGTTACTAAAAGTTTTATGATCGGCTTTCATTTCGATACGACAGATTTCCTTTGCTTATGACATTTTGGTTTGATACTTGGATAAATATATCACAGCTTATCTTTCCGTATCTGGATTTAGACATTAAGTACTACGATTTGGGGATACTAAATCGAGATGCTACCGACGACAAGGTTACTGTGGAAAGTGCTGAAGCCACTCTCAAGTAAGTTTTCATTCTCTAGATTTTGTTTTTAGGTTCAGGCAACGAGCAGTAATGCAAGTCGGCTCGTCCTCGTCTCTTTTTTTTTGAATTACTTTTGCAAAATGTGTAGCTCACCTTGTTTTTCAAATTCAATATTTGGTTTAGTGGTTTGCTTTATACTGTTTACCATTGGCAATTGAACACAATTATTATCAGTTCCTTTGATACATGGAGGCAGTTATTTGTAATTCTAAATTGCACACATAATATTGAGAATTTATGCTTCAGTGAGCCCACTCCTGAATACTTGTGATATGGTAAATGGAATTTGAACTAAAAGGTGAGGTCCCACCAATGGCAATTGACGTTCCTTTGACAACTGACAGTTTCATGTATTACTTGACACTCAAACACACGGGAAAATACATAACTTTTTAAAGGTCCCAGCCCTTTATGTTGTTGCATTGATCCATTCTCTTTCAGAACTTTTGAGTTTTTGTGTTGGTATTTGGATGCTGACTTCAGCAAAGAGAAGTTCTTCTGGAGAAGGAACCAAAACTAATCTGTGCGGTGGTAAGAATTTAAACTTAGAAGACAATTAAGGTGTCCCATTTGTTACTGATAATGTTAGGATCCCATATCAGTCATATAGTGAGCTGATCCCACATCGGCTACGAAAAGGATTAGTGTGGGTTGATTTAGTCTTGGTTTCCCTCATCTTATAAGCCGATTTATAGGATGAGGTTTGAATAAGATAAAACGTATTATTTGTAATGAAAATGAAATGACTGAACTAATTCCGACCTTGATATATTTTCATCTCCATTCATTCTGAATGGCCTTACATGGTTAATAATAAAATAGCCAGCAAGTTTGATTCACCCCCCCACCCCCCCCAAAAAAAAAGAGGGAAGAAAAAGAGAAATAGGAGAACACTCTGAATGTCTAGGTGCTTACTATAAATGAAAAGCAAAGCACAACCTATTATGCTGCAGTTTTGAAAGAATAAAGCTTTCAACAATATTAACAGAACAGGTCATTTTCTTATTTTTCCAGTTATTTATGGTTTATAGCAAGGAAATCTCCCAAAAGTAGCATCCTCAAGCACAAACTTCCTTTTGATATATAGAGAACAAGCTCAAAGGAGAAATTACTTATTCTAAGACTGCTTTTGAATTTTCAAACTAAGACTCAGATTACTGTTTTGACACATAATACAAATTTGGCAACTACAATAAGTGATTCTGGGGAAAAAGGCCCTAAAATAGACGACAAGCCAAAGTTCTATATTCAATTAAACTTTCAGAAATAGATACTCATCATAACCCGAACTTTACTAATCGAGACTTGTCTAACTTTATAATAAGTTTCAGAACCAGTCCAAGATAACAGGATCACAACACCCAAAAGTGATGAGATTTTAGAGAAACTTCAGATTTGAATAAGAGATGATGCACAACTGGGAATACCTTCGACTAACCTTTAAATAAATGATAGAACAACTGAACAACTTCAAAACTTACTTGATATTGCATGGATAAAATTGAGGAATAAGATACAAGAAGAAGATATGTGATGCGGAACCCGGGTCACAAAACCCTATTTGGTTTCACTATGGGTCCACCCAAGCATTAAGCAACTCAAATAACAGGGACGATGGCAATCTTGTAACTCAAATAATGAAATCAAGACATGGAAATAAGTATAATTTAAGCGCAAGGACTATCTTGGAACAAACTTAAAAAAAGGACAACACAGAACTTACAGGGAAGAGAGGGGAAATCTTGGAAATAGAGAATTAAAGGTCTTAAAAAAGCCATGAAGGTTGTCTTCAACCAAGGATCAAAACAGAAAACAGCGGTGGCATATTCCCTTGAGTTCAATCTGATTTTCCACTTGGAGCTTCAAACGACGGGAAATCTTAGGAGCAAATTAGTGATCACCCGCCCTGTGGAGTACAACCCAAAGAAGACTCAACAAAAACAAGCAATGACCCTAAGTTAAATTGATGAAACAGAAGGTTGTGGTAATTGCAGTTCTGGTCTGAAAAGCCCACATAATAGGACACGAGAAGATCTAGTGTTCTCTCCATTCAGCCAAGATGACGACCTGGACAGAGTAATGATACAGAAACTGAAAATAGAAGAAGGGAAATGAAGGAGAAACAGAAGGATGAAGAGGAAATTAGGAGGAAAAGAAGATGAGGAAGGATGGGGTCGAAACCAGCGGTAGAGGCTACTGAAGCAAAAACTCAATATTCCATTTTTTTTTCCCTAATATGAAATCCATCCTAGATACAAGCTATATAAAAGATGAAAATCCTTTAACTTGGTAACAAACTCAATGAAGGAAACTGGAAAATAAAAGTAATCTCCTACATGACCTATCCAAATAAATGATAAATGATTATCCCGATAAAAATAAACAGCTCAGCCTTTTCCCAATTAAATGGGGTCAGCTATTTGGATCCGCGAGAGGGTAAAATGAAAAGAAAAGGAAAGAAGAAACAAAACAACACCTCAGGAACATCCCACCGAAAAGCAGTCAGCTACATGGATCTTTGCCCTCCAAACAGCTTTGTTTGAGGTCATAATAGAGTCAAGATCTAGCCTCTGATCACTCCTCCTTATTGGGGCATCCCAAGGCATCCGTTAAGCATGACTATACCACCTTAAATGACATTCTCAGAGCTTGTCTTGAATCGGGGCAACTTCCAAAGCAGCTCTAACTTGGTCATTCCTTACTCTATCTATCTTTGTTTTGCCACACATTCATCTCAACATCCTCATCTTTGTTATGCTCAGTTTATCAATATTACGCTTCTTGACCATATTTGCCTTGACGACAAGGCGAACCAGTTAGAGGGCTGCGCTTAGGCGACAAGTCTCCCGGCTTAAGGAGACCAAGGCGCCGAAAGGTAACCAAGTTTTTTTATTTTTCCTTTTTTCTGACATTATTTAGTATGCTACATATACCTTGTATCATAAAAAATCAACATTAAGTCACAAAAAGTCATCAAAAATCAATATTAAGCCACATCAAATCATCAAAAATCAACATTGAATCATAAAAAATCAATATTTTAGATAAATGTTCTTGTTCTATATAAGTTTGTATGATCAAATGATTTTATTTTACAAGTGACTTTTTGTATTAGGTATAACATAAAATCAGATTTTCAACAAGTCTCATATTACTTAAATCTAAGTTGTAATGACAAAGTTATGTTCTAGTCAAACTTATATTAAAGTGCGCGAATGCTGTTAAAATCTCCTGAATGAAAACAATTTAATAGACATTAAAACAAAATATTATTTTATTGGACTTTTGGTTTTTTTTAGATGAATAAATAATTCATTACCAAAGAGAGAAGAATGTACACAAGAAAGATGGGGGGGAGGTAATAGCCAACTCAAAAGCCAGCTAACACGAAGCCAAAACAAATGCCAAAACAGGGCCAAACAAAACTACAAAAGAGGATCCAAAGAGAAGGGGGATGGTGACTTTTGGTTTTTAGTAATGCTTTACCATGATAAGATTTATAAAATTTTCAAAATTGAGAAAAACCTCAACATTTGAAAGTTGAAAATCATCCCTATAACAAAAAATCCAATTTTTGTTCTTAAACTGGGGGGTTGACTTTTTATCCTTTTAGAATTTGATTTTTGAACTATTTTTATTGGATTCAAATAGGGGGTATTTGTTTATTTTTATTAATATATTAAGTAAATGAAACAACAGTTATATAAAAACATAAATGAAATAATAAATATATAAAAACATTTACTTAAATTATGTTTTCCATAAATAAGTGCTAAAACATAAGACGACATACAGTGCAATAAGGCGACAGTCGCCTAGGCCCAAGCAAACCGCTTTGACAACTTTGTTGTTGACTGTGCAACATTCTGCCCCCATACATTATAAGCTGGTCTTATGACTGTCTTGTAGAATTTTCCTTTAAACTTTAAAGGAATATTTTGTTCGCTCAACACTCCAGATGCGCCTCTCCACTTCATCCATCCTACTTTAATTCTGTGAGAAATATCATCTTATATATCACCTCCTTGTTTATGGTTGACCCTAGATGTCTGAAATAGTCACGTAGCGGTGTCTCTCTCTTTTTGAGTTTCACCACTTTGTTATTCGTCTTTGTGCGACTAAAGTTACACGTCATATACTTTGTCTTTATTCTACTTATCATAAGACTTCTTGATTCCAAGGTAGATCTCTGTAACTCCAACTTCTTGTTAATCCCTAAGCCAGCTATCGAAATCGAAATGATGACCATCGCATTACAAATGCAATGCTCTAACCGTTGAGCTAAGCAGGCTCACATAAGAGACATTGTGCATGGCACAAGGATTAAAGTATAGGTATCGATCGCCGTATCGGTCGGCCAAAATTAAGATACGTATCGGAGGGTATCGTATATTCGTATCGTATTGGAGATACGCTAAGATACACTAAATATACGTACATAAATGGATATGAAACACTTTTTTATATACTTTTACATAAAAAAATAGTTAAAAAAGGCAATATATAACATTTATTATGCATAAACAGTAAATTGAGAGTATCGCAATAAGAATCCAAAGTTTATAGTTGTCCCATAAATGTAAAATCCTTGTTCCCAACTTTGATTTCCACTTTAGTTGGAGAGAAAAATGGTTGGCAGCAACTTTGGAACAAAAACACCTCAAAAAATTGTTTTTCTGAAAAAGTACCCATCTTGGCCATTTTATGATTGTATCGGTACGTATCGGTGTGTATCAGTCGATACATACCAATACACACCGATATGTACCGATACGTACCAATACATACCGAAACATACATTTTACTTCGATTTTGAATTTTCATAGAGTATCGGTACGTATCGGTGTGTATCGTATCGTATCGGTGGTGTATCGATATGTATCGTAAGATACGTATTGATACAAAAGGGTTTTAAAAATTCAATGTATCGTATCGGTCCGTATCGTATCGGTAAGGCCCGATACGGTATAATACTGACCGATACTTTAAACCCTGGCATAGCATAAGAATTCAGCAAACTACTGTTTAATTATTAGCACTACTGTCTCATCCACCAGAACAATATCATCATAAAAAAAGCATACACCACATAACCTCATTTTGAATTTTCTTGGTAAAATCCCGATAAAAATAAAGAAAATCCTAAATATCCTACTAGATTAAAGACCCAAATTTGGACCTGGTACTAGGTCCGAGCTCCTACATCAATATGACTCGAGGAGTTTTGTCCTAAGCATAGTCTAGTATCTTGCCAACACCCCAGCCTCTCACCAGAAACAAAATCTCAATGCATCTCTGTTTCTTATTGAAGAATTCTTAAACTTAATTTTATTCAAATTCTGATTTTAAATGCTTACATGCAACTCTTTTTATTGAGAGGTTGGGAGGGTTATAGACTCTCATTGGGACTTCCTCCTAGGCTTAATGGCGTGTGCATTTTCAAGAACTTACATTGGGACTCTTTTCAAGATGTTTAATGAACTTTACATTTTCAAGGTCTTTCATAGCTAAGAGTGAAACTAACTTATTGACATCCCTAAGAATTCACAATTTTAGAGGACTAGATGCAACTAACTAGTTAAATTTGTGTAGGCTACTTATGCCTCATATATGGACTTTCAGATGGGGCCATTAGAATAGAGAACATAAAAATATCCAGCCTATGCCCATATAACCCATTAGGCTATTTTTAACCTAGGGGTGTCAATTCTAGGTTCGACTGGGAAACCCGAAACTGACCTAGTTTGACTAACGTTTGGTTGTTCTTGGTGCAAGGGTGCGACTTGATGGGCACCCGACCAGGACCAACCGATTAATAGCCCCACTCAGCCCAACATGTTTAAAGCCCGTTTAGAGCCCTCTAAGAGCTTGTTTGGAGTCTGTTTACTCAGTCCAACATGTTTAAAGCCTGTTTAGAGATAAACGTCTCATTAGCCCATTTAGCTTGATTATTGGTAGATCGATTAAAGAATGGTACCTGACCGAATTTTTTATAAATGGGACCATGCCTAGCCTATGAAGAGTTGAGGACTGGTTACTTAAATGGGCCGGTCACGGTGTGAGGTCCTAAAGTGGGGAAGCCATATTAAGCCCAATCGAAACCAGCCTGGCTTGACCTGTTGACACCCCTAATTTAACCCATTAGACTAGGATTTGGGCCTGTTCTGGTATGAATACTTATGCTGGAAGCTCCCTTGATCTACATCATTTACACATCAATGTTAACAACTTTCTTGAATCAGCTCAGAATCATAGGATCTTGTTGCAGAGGTTTCTGATGAACATTCCTTAAAGCTGCCAATTTATGCCAAATGTACTTGTATTTTACTATACAAAAATAGCTTGTGAGGTAACCATAAAGAAAAATGTAATAACGTAATGTTTTGACATCAAAAAGAGCTGTTTGGAGGGCAAAGATCCATGTGGCGGACTGCATTTAAGTGGGACGACCCGGAGGTGTTACGTTGCCTTATTTCTTTTCTTGATCACCCCCTATCTCTCTTCTACCTTGTATTTTTTTCTTTGACGGATCCATGTAGTGATTTAGTTGGGAAAAGGCGGAATTGTGGTAGTAGTACTTGTTTTTTACTTTACAACAATAGCTTGTGAGGTAACCGTGAAGAAAAATGCTCCGAACTTAAATGGAAAACTGTGCATGCAAATCCACACTTGCTTGACCTCCCTTGAATTGAATATGGACATTCAAAAAAAAAAAAACCTTATAATGGCTCTGAACTTGTAAAGAAAACTACACATGCAAATGCACACATGCTTGGCCGCACTAAGTAAACACTTTTTCCTGAAGCTTGAGTTTTTTTTTCCTGGTTCAACTAGGTACTACTGATAAATACCAGGGGAGAAATAGCCTTAAGCTGGACAAGGACCATAGCATCAAAGAGAAAATAATCAGCTATATTGAAGTTGTATATCAGAAGATTCCATTGATTTAACCTGCTGTGTTTTTGTCGTTGACCCATTGATAAAAAACACAGCAGGTTTCAGCCCTCTAAAATAGGATTATGGACCAAGCAAAAGGACAACTAAATATTTGTTCTCTAATCTTCATCTCAAGGCTGAATCTCTGTCCTGAAAGTACTTTGGTTTCTCTCCTAGAACTCGACTTGGTTACCATGCATTGGTGGTTGGATATCAAATAACCCAGTAATCAAGCTAGATTAGGAAGTCTCTATTTCATTAACCAATCCACAATCCATCTAGAATTTCCTAGAGAGATTCCATTATTATATTGGTATGCCAAAAACAAGCAAAAAAAAAATGAGAAAGTAAAATACTTATGATTTAAGTAACTGAAAATTTGATCTAACCTAACCACTTGGGACAACAGCCATACCGAGTCCACCCAAATACTAAAGTGTCTATTTTCATCCTTTTGTTGGCCACAACTTCCATTCTCTTGATGCACAGAAGTCTCCAGATCTTTTTTCTCCAACTGTATGGCTACCTTAAAAAAAAATGATGACACCTTTCTGGCTTTCTGCCATTTGATCCATAACAATTGGTCTTTGCCAAATTAAGTGAATGTCTTGCTGCAAGGGAGGCTAAGGTAAAAATTTCCAGTTTTTTCCCCTTCATACTAGAGTGCCTTGGTATTTATAACCCTTACACATGGATAACCATCTTTTTTTTTTATTATATATATATATATATTATCTTTAAAAATAAAATACCTATAAGAAATGATAGTTATCAGGAGATCTGAGAAGAAAGACGAGAAGTCTCTGTTTCTTCCCCCCCCCCCCCCCCCCCCCCTTTTCATTAATTTCTGATATTTTTTCTTAACCTTTCCTTTCTTATATGCATGGTGAGCTTTCTTGATTATGCTTCATTCCTACGATTTATATGCTTCCATGTCTTTTGTCCTACTGAAATTTTAATTTTTTTTGTACTACAGGTATAATGTTGCTGTGAAATGTGCAACCATAACTCCTGGTTAGTTAGATTTTATTCTTTCCAGTACTTCTCATATCATAAGTAATTAGAAAATGGTCTCAAAGACATGAATTTGTTCCTTGACAATACTTTGGTGATACTTTTTTGTGACATATCCAATCTTGAATCCTTTAGGTGTGTGAATTTGTTCTAATTGGAAAGGGAACATGAATCAGTCAAATTGCTCCAAGAGAGATTTAAGTATGAAATGGTTATACTTACAAATGCTTTCCATCCATACAGATGAAACCAGGGTTAAGGAATTTCGGCTAAAGGCTATGTGGAAGAGTCCCAATGGCACAATAAGAAATATTTTGAATGGTTTGTATTGCATCATTTGCTTTCTTTGATTTTTTTTATGTGATGGTCCAAGCATATGACATTTGCATCCAATGAATTTGAAGGCATCAAAAGTGTATACTTGGATGATCAATTGTGGAGCATTTTACAATTTTTTGGGCTTACTAGTGGAGCATTTTACATAAATGAGCCCTATTATCTATAATTGTACTAGACTACTTGATCCTGTCAGTCATATGTATTTGTGAACTTCACATTCCTTTTATCTGACAGCAACTGATGACTTAAATGTTCACAGTATATTTTTTTTAGAATTTTAAAAAAATGTTACTCATTTTCCACTGCAGGTACTGTTTTCCGTGAACCCATCTTGTGTCGTAATATTCCCAGGATTGTTCCTGGTAATGTTGTTCTTCCAGCCTTACTATGTATCTGATTTTTGGTGTTAAAAACATTCAGTACTTATTCTTAGAATATGTAGGTTGGAAGAAACCCATATGCATTGGCAGACATGCATTTGGTGACCAGTACCGTGCTACTGATACAATCATCAATGGACCTGGAAAGCTTAAAATGGTTTTTGGTAAGATATTATAAACTGCTCTTTTGTTTTATAATTTGTTTTCCCTGTTCAAAAAACTGATAAATGTTTGTTTCCAAAAAAACTTTTGATTAATGTTTCGATACCAATCATTATAATGCTTTCTGAGTTATATGGTGAATGCCAGTCCCAACAGAGGGGGGCAAGCCCGTGGAGCTGGATGTTTATGATTTCAAGGGTCCCGGAATTGCACTTGCCATGTACAATGTTGACGAGGTTTGTTTTATAATACTTCCCTTTTGGAATGTGCTTTGAGATACCTTTCCCCGCAATTTTAATGAAGGATTTCGTAACTTTTCAGTCTATTCGAGCTTTTGCCGAGTCGTCGATGTCAATGGCATTTACGAAGAAATGGCCTCTCTACTTGAGCACCAAAAATACAATCCTTAAGACTTACGATGGAAGGTAATTCTGTGTTTCTGCTTGTGGTTTTGTTTCTTTAGTTCCTCTATGATGCGGTTAGGTTTTTTACCCCAATAACTGGAATTTCGAAACTATGATGCTTGCACCCAATCTTCATATAAATGGGCTCATCACAGGTTTAAGGATATCTTCCAGGAGGTATATGAAGAGAAATGGAAGCAAAAGTTTGAAGCGAATTCAATATGGTCAGTTCATGTCATTGATTTTGATCTGTTACCTTTATTCCAGATACTTCTTGAAATAATTAATGAAAATCATTGTCTGACATTCAGGTATGAACATCGGCTTATCGATGACATGGTGGCTTTTGCAATAAAAACCGATGGTGGATACGTATGGGCTTGCAAGAACTATGATGGAGATGTCCAGAGTGATTTGCTAGCCCAAGGTGCTGTTATGTGCATTAATATTTGAATATGTTTTATAAATGGGGTCTGCATATATTTCATAATTTTAAAATGGGTAGAAGGTTGAATGAAAACATCAAGACAGGCGTGCTTTATGCACATAGAATGACTGGTGCCAAGGGTTCTGAGATTATTATATGGTGATAGATGGGTGGAATGAGAAATAAGGATGCATTAGACATGGTTTTATCATGTATAGTAATTTCATATATGGCACCCATGAAGAGTGGGATGGTGCTGTTCATTTCAAAAACTTCTAAAAGAGGGAGGGAAGGCTGAATAGGATTTGATTGAGGTGGTGAAGGACCTGAAGGCCTATGAAAGGAGGATATGATTATGACCCTTGACCTTGGATGGTGTCAGCGCCTCAGGGAATTGTTTTCATGAGGCTGATTCAGAGCCGCCATCCAAGCACGGATACCTTCATTGAAGAGAAGATGAATGTTGTATAAAAGAAAGTCCCAATTTCAGGTTCTTCCCCTGCATGGATTTCCTGGGAAATGTAGCCTTAGGCACTCCTTCCCTACTTTGATACAGACCTTTTTTGTTAACATCCATTCTATCTAAATCGAACCTTGGAATACTTTACAACTTTGCTTAGTGTGCTGGGGCGAACGATCGTGATCCACTGCCGAACTTATTCCAATTCCAACAGCTCAGACTCGGATTGTGGGGATCGCTGGAATACTTCATATCAACAGGTACTCGGTGTATCAATATCAATTTGATCCAATATCTCTTATTGAATTGCTCATTCAAGGCCTATGAAAGGAGGATATGACCCTTGACCCTAGATGTTGTCATGGTGGAACTGAACTCATTAGTTATGCATGTCTGCATGACATGGCATACAAAGAAAAAAGGAAATGAAAAAAAATTGAAGAGCATTCAATATTGTTAAATATTGTACCGTGAAAGGGAGAGTTTGTGTTTAGTCGAAAATAGGGGTCTATGTTAGGTTTTACTGAGTCATTGTTATTTTCTAGACCTAGTCTTTGGTTGTAATTAGCCTTTTGAAGGACTCTTAATACATTATAAGCAATGGACCTAGGCCACGATAGAGATTATTCTGAATCCTATCGTGGCTTTAGATTCCCCCCTTTTCTTCTCCATTGGGTGTTTCTCTCTCTCTCTCTCTCTCTCCTTCCCTCTTGTAGGTACTGATTACAGGTTCTTGTATCACTTCATGGTATTCAAGCAATGAAGGGAAAAAAAAGAGAAAAATCTCCAATGCTTAGCTGTACCTGCATGAGTACTAGAGAAGAGAAGGTTGTTGAGTAAATATGTCGATATAATAAAAGATATGTATGAGGACGCGGTGGCTAGTATGAAAATTGTGGGAGGGCAAGGAATCGAATTCCTAGTTACAATTGGGCTACGTCCAGGATCAAGTTTAAGCCCTTATTTGTTTGCGCTTATCATGGATGATTTAACCAGAAACATTCAAGATGAGGTTCTCTGTGGTGTCTCTGTGTTGATGATATTGTTTTGGTTGATGAGACAATAGCTGGGATTAATGCTAAGTTGGAGCTATGAGGGAGATCAACCTTGGAATCAAAAGGTTTTAAGATAAGTAGAACGAAGATGGAATATATAATGTATAACTTTTGTCACACTATGATGGATAATGAAATGGTGAAGATTGAGGAGAGAGAGATACCGCAAAGTGATCATTTTAGATATCTGGGGTCAATTATAAATAAAGAAGGTGATATAGAGGATGACGTTTCTCAGAGGATTAAAGTGGGTGGATGAAGTGGAGAGGTGCATTCGGAGTTTTATGTCACTAATGTATTCTTTTATAACTTAAAGGAAAGTTCTATAGGATAGTTGTTCGACCAGCTATGATGTATGAGGTGGAATGCTAGGTAGTTAAGAAGTGTCATATAGACAAGCTATATGGAGCAGAGATGCGGATGTTGAGATGGATGTGTGGCAAAACTAGGAAGGAAATGACCATGTTAGAGCTGATTTGGGAGTTGCTCCGATTCATGATAAGCTCCGAGAAAGTCGTCTGAGGTGGTATGGTCATGTTCAATGGAGGCCTGGGGATGCACCAATAAGGAGTGATTTGATTTAGCTTGGTTGGCCAAGATACCTCACATAATTCTAAAAAGATTGGTTAGCCAATAAATCCTAGTTAACGGAGATTAAAATTTAAATCCAGCACCATTAAAATGTGATTTAGTTTACGTGAGTAGAGGCTTGGGGTTCAATCAAATCTTAAACTAGTCTAGCGAGAATACAGAACTACCTGAATTTAGTGGGAATTGATTTTTTTCTTTCTTAGTAGTGGTGGAAATGAAATTTTGAACTGATAAAAAATGTTGGTTCTGATGAGATGGGTCAACCAGATCTAACCCTCCCACTTATTTGATGACTTCCTCCCAAAGTGGATGATCATACAGCATACAACTATCAAACATCAGGGAAAACGGAAGCTATGTGAAAGCATATAAACCGTGATATTGCGACTGTGAGAAGACCTTCACAGCCAACATCTATTGAGGAAACCCCTCTGGTGATCCACGTTGTATCACTCTCTGCCTTTAACTGGACCAAATGAATAAAATGGATGAGTTTCTGAATCATAATCCCTGAAGACCCTCCTACACCAATTTGATCCAAGATTGATCTTATCCTTCACTGCCTCTTTGTTAGACATATGGCAACAAGTTGGATTTGTGGATGGCTCTCTGTACGTGTGTGTGAGTGAAATGAACTCTATGAGATTCTGGATGTATAATATAATGAATCTGAGCTACGCCCATCTGCATTCACTATATTCAATTTTTCTTAAACTTGCAGAATATATCACTTTATCTCTTGCACTGAAAATTTGCTTCGGTGGATGCAGGGTTTGGTTCTCTGGGTCTCATGACATCTGTTTTGGTTTGTCTTACTGTTGCATTTCTTTCTTCAAAGTGACTTATTATTGATTAATCAAACTAAATCATAATTTAGTAATTGTTTTTTAAGATGCTCAGTAATTTTGAATATACATGTTGTTGAGCAGTTATCTTCTGATGGTAAAACGTTAGAAGCAGAAGCAGCTCATGGAACTGTAACTCGGCATTTTCGGCAGCACCAGAAGGGACAAGAAACGAGTACTAACAGTATCGCTTCCATTTTTGCATGGACACGGGGGCTTGAGCATAGGTAGTTTTGCTTCTGTAGAATGCAGTCCTCTTTACTAGTTTTTCTTGGGCCAACATACACAGTAAAGCCATTAGCTGCATTGTTCATGTCTTGCATTATACTCTTTTTTTTCTTCTGGGTTTCTGTTTTCTCATCATACCAGTACGTGTAATTATATTGTCTTCCATGCATGCATCTCTCTTGATAATTAATGATTTTGGGGAGTCAAGCTTCACCCAAAATACAGAAAGTGTACTCTAGTGGTTGGATTTTTTCCTCCTGTTCAACTCATTCTGTTGAAGGACATAGCTGGAGTTATTTATTTTTGCCGGTATATTATGAAATTTGGGGAGGTTCTGTATCCTCTTTTACATGATTACCATAGATGCATAGATATCATGTATGTATCATTTGTTATACTTATATTTTAATAAATTTACATAAACATATATGTGATATTGGGTTTGGACCAGACCAGGTTGAACAGAAGGCCCCCCAACCTAGCCCAGCATGGCATCAGGTTGGAATCTCCCAACCCCACAGACAACAGTCTGGATAAGCCCCCTACCCTACCTTACTGGTTATGGGTTTGCCTACTCAAGTTTCATCCTTTTTGAATAATATATATTGACATTTTTTGCCTCTTTTAAGTGTGTGGTATGAGCTGAGTTTCTCACTCTCACAGTGTTCTGTATATAAAAATAAAGATATTTCTCTCTCACCATCTCACTACCCCCAATAAGTATCACCTCAATTATATCATTACAGCTATTTAGAATATATTTTCAGGTCCTATTTTTTGTTTTGAATTTCTTTTGACTGCTCAATACTCTACAGGGCTAAACTTGATAAGGATGATAAGTTGCTGGATTTCGTTACGAAGCTAGAGACTGCATGTATTGAGACAGTGGAAGCAGGGAAAATGACGAAGGACCTTGCTCTTCTGATCCATGGACCAAAGTCGGTATTATAACACACTATATTTTTATAGTCCTCCTTCATGCTACTTCTTGCATTTTATCAAATCATGAATTCAGGTGGCGTTACGCCATATGCTTCTTCTAGCTTAGTCAGAAACCTAAATTGGTGTTTGTTATCCATTAAGTTAAAATCATCACAAAACACTGTTAAAATAAGTTCTTGGACGTGACTCAGTAATCAGTGTCCTGCATTCCAAGTTCTCTTAGCTGACCGAGTAGACTTTCACACAATTTTCGTGAAAACTAAACTAAGGTTTGTCCCATCTAGTTAGGGCTAGCTACATGAATGGTCTTTCATCATTCCTATTCATTTAAAGCCAAAGGGGCAGTCAATAGACTCAATACATAAATCGATCATATCCTCTTACCACTTCAACCCTAGTCATTTTCAGTCCTGCTCCCCTTGCCCTTTTTCCACCTTTTAATTTGCATATCGTTGAACTGTTTTGTCTAATTTGAATAAATTCAAGTTTAGTTTCTTCAATCTGGTGATTGAAATTGACTTGTAAAATAGGGAATTTATCCTATTGACACTCAATTAGTGAATTGAGTGCCTCATGTTTTGATAAATCATGCTTTATGGTGTTACTGCAGGTTTAGAGGTTTATGAAATCAAGTGACACAGTCTATAATTTATAACATAGAACATTAGCATTTGCTTATCTGTGTGTTGCCAGAATCCAAATTGTTTAAACAACCAGCCATACAAGCTAAAAGGAGAATAAATTTTAGAAACGTACTGAAAATCTCCCAACTGCCCTTACTATATCCTGTCCAGCTTCATGGTTGCTAGCCACCAGCCCTGAATGCAGCTTTTAGGAGGAACTGTGTAACAAATGCCTGATTGAATGGCAGAAAGAGGATTTTCAAGTCAGAACATGTGTTTAAGCAATTCTTCAAATATTCTGGATTTGTACCCAGATAAAATTTTTGGAAATTGGGTTTTGTTGGTTAGATTTGTATGACCATCAGTGTCCTTTAGGAATCCAAACTCTTGACTTGGGGCTTCTCCCTTAGGTGGCTAAGCTCCTGCATCACAGGTATCTGAGTTGAACTTGTATGGTGCTAGTCTCAATTTGAATGAGAATTGGCTTATTATTCTCACTACATTTGCTTCAACTTAGAGACCATCCATGAGAGAGAAAGTTTGGAAATTTTCATCCTGTGCTCGTCTGTTTGCCATCGAACTTTTGTAGAAACATTCATCTTATGTGGAATCATTTCAAGTTTATGCCTGTTACACGTGTAGACACTATCAATTTTTATTTTTATTTTTTATTTTTTTATTTTTTTATTTTTTTTTAAACATATATGATTTGTGTGGGTTATTTCAAATTTATAGACGGTATTTTTTCAAGTTGCCTAGATAACAGAAAACTGTTAGCTCGACTATTCATTCACATTAGTCAGAGACGTGCTGCTTGATACTTGTTGGATGGAAAAACCTATATTCCATGAAATATTCCTTAGGACTCCTAGATCACCTTGAATTTTGTGCACCAGTATTGGATGTTGAACATGTATTTCATCAAGATTTATGAATGCTGAGGGAAAGGTCACCAATGTTTTAACTAAAATTTAGGTACTGTCATATTTAAAAACTCTGCCAGTGATTTCTGGTCTCAAGCCCAGGTTGGGGAGGATTGATGTGTCAGGCTGACAGTCGGCACTGGAAAAATACATAACCAAACCTTTAGCGTGGACTCTGAAGTTTGTTATTTCAGACGAAACAGCATCCATGTAGTTAACCCCATTTAGTAGGGGAAGGCTTGGTAGCATTCAGTTGAACCATAGAAACTTTGTGATATTTGAAGTTCAAGAAAGCCAGGCAGCTCAGTTATCTAGTTAATGACCCGTATCTGTTCTACGGTGGATTATGGAATAGTTGATAGCTACTATATTTTGCCAAACAATTGAAAATCCTGATTTAAATTGATCATCTCCTTTGCTTATCATTTCTCAAAGCAATTGAGAATTTCATTTTTGTTCCCCCTCTTTTGGTTATGCTAACTATTCCTTACAATGTGTGCAGAGCAACTGGAGAGTCCTACTTGAATACAGAGGAATTTATTGATGCTGTTGCACAGAATCTCAAGGCAAAGCTCCTGATAACAGTAACTTTGTAAGGATCCTTAATTTTTTGTGCGGGGTAGTCTGAATAATTTGTAGCAGCATAGAGAATCATAAGATGGTCGGACTACATATGTACATGAGCACATTTGTTTCTATTTCAAAAATAAAGTGGTTGCCAGTTCTGCAGTCTTTTCCATTGAATGTCTTAATTGTTAGGGTTAACTCCTTCAAAATAAATCATGGGGTCCAATCATGCACACAAAATGCAGACTTGTAGCAGTGATCACCTAAGCACCTTCATCCATTGTTCTGTGGAGGTGGCTCACCTCACAAATGTCTCAAGCATGAATGCTGCTTTGACACCCGAACCTGCTGCGAGAATGTGAACAAGGCCATGTTCCATTGTTTGATTTAACTTACCTGTTTCATTTGAGAAACAAATACATTTTATGGAGTACCTCTTTATTGGATGTTGGATGCTTTGTTCGCACTGGGAAAAAGATCAGTTTGCTGGGCCTTGTAGTTTTCTGGATCGTCCAATATGCTTTTCTATTTCATTTTGTATCTTATAAAGTGTATCCTCTGGAATGCGCATTCCAGGGATAACCCTTGTATGTCCAGGGATGAGGGGTGAGGGGTGAGGGGTGAGGGGTGAGGGGTTCAAAATGGCATCCTAATCAATGACATTTAAAATGTGGAATTGATTAAACTTACTATATTATGGTTTTTCTCTCCCTTTGGATGGTCAATTGGGTGAAAGCTTGGGTTGCAGGTGATTCAAAAGATAGTTTTGGACAGTATTGAAGGGAAAATAACTTTCTTAGGAAATTCGCACTTAGTGAAGACATTTGGATTGCAGCTAACACTCTTCCCAGAGGTTCCCTTTCCCTTGCCAGTATGCTGTAATCTTCCATTGCAGCATCTGAGTATATAGCCATCAACCACCAATGACCAAACTGTTTGTGCGATCTTGCCAACCGGGTTTTTCAGTATCTGTTACATGCATGAGCACTTCTATGTTGTGTATGGCCGTGGTAGAAGATCCATGAGGGGTACTTGAGGATTAGGTCTCTGGGTGTTCATGTTGTTTCTGTTGAAGGTTGGGACAAGTCTCTTTATATCCTCAATGGCTTGTTAATTATATGCTCAACCTTGAGGTCGAAGGTTCAAGTCTTGTATCAGAAGAGACTAGTTTTGGGGGAGAACATATGATCAGTTGAATAGCATCCTGCAAGGGCATAGAATAGAAATTAATATTGGAAGGTTAGGGGCTTTTTTTTTTTGGTAGAAGGTTAGGGGCTTTGGTGTTTGTGAATAGTGGTGGCTAGCAGTCACATTAAGACTTATTATTAGGAGCAACAAAAACTCACCTACAGAAATCTACCATTGATGATGAATTCAATGGAAATTAATGTAACTAAGAAATGGTTTATTCCCCCTAACAATGGTATGTATCTCCTTGGTGGTCCAAAGACTCCAAACACAATCTTTGTTAGCCCTTATTTTTTTCATTGCATTATTATTCTGCCACTTAAAAATTACATTTAAGAGTACTAAAACTTTATATATATATATATATATATATATATGAATGAGAGCACAGAATCTAAAGGTCCTCTGCATGTCCATAAAATTTCAACCCAATCTAACAAAAACTATGTTTATCCTGAAAAGGGTGATTTCTTTAAGGGAAAAGTGTAGGGTTGAAATTTCAGTCTTGAAGTGAGTGTGAGTCTTATATATCAGATGGGCAGAGTCAAATAAACTGTTATTGCCATGTGGTTTGGTTATGAAACATTAAATTTCACTATACATATTGAAATGTTTTGTTTCTATTTTATGAAACTGTGATGCTCAGATGTTTAAAGTGAAATGAAATGGGCATTTTACCTGTCTGTTTGGCTGGCCATGTTAAGTTACCCAGAGAAAGAGGACATAGAGACAGGAAACTTGACAATGAGAGGTCATTTTGAAGTTTTGTTTCAGGGTGGGGTTGTGGCCTGGATGGTGGGCCCAGTTTCAACTGCAACCCTAAAATTCATGGTATGGGTTAATTAATCCAAAAAAAAAAAAAAGGGTGATGAGTGTGAGGCTAATACTTGTGGTTACTTCTCAAGTCTCAAGACTCTCAACTCTTAGTGGGCCCTATTGGACCACAAGGATCATGGACCATTTTTCTTATAAGTAAGTCCCGAGAAAGAGAGAAATGCATGAGTCATGATCTCTTCATTGTGAATCATTGATCCTTGACAACTGACCTAATCCTTTTACCAAAAAGACCATTGAGAGAGCACCTAAGTTCATTGATGAGTCTCTCTCTTCTATGTGAAAATTTGTACCTTTTAAAAAACTTAAATTTTTTATTTAAAAAAAATAATTTATGATCCACACATCATATATTAATATTAAATTAATAAGACATGAGTTGGTCCAACATATATAATTTATATATGTATATTCTCCATTTTCGCTTATTTAGCTTCTCTCCTAATGTTTGATCATATTTCTAATGTATTATTCGTATTTTGAATCATTCTAAACACTTTATATCAAATCAAGATTTTCTGTCGTTTTTCATTTTAACGTAACTACGGTCTTTACTCCCTACCTTACGTTGCTTTTTTCTTTTTCTTTTTTGGCCTTTCCTAACTAAAAATATACATAAAAAAAAAATTAAAAAAAAAAATTAAGACAGTTACATTGTCTATTACAAACCTTCTTAGGTGCATTTTCTCCAAACCATAAAGAAAAAGAATATCCTATTTCGTGTGAACATGGAACTATTCTATTATCCAAGTCCCATATTAGATTGTACGCTTAAAATCATTTTCTTGACTTGGAAAAAGGGAAGTGGAGTTTGAGTCCTTTGAGATTGGACTGATGAAGACAAAAGTGAAAATGGGCCCAAATGTACACATCATTGTTACTAGTGGCCTATTTATTCCTGCCAATAGTTCTTTGCTTGCATGAAGGTGCACGGCACGCCTACGTCTTGCAAGGCTAGCTATCGACATACGGTGCTTATCTTGTGAGGTTTGAAAAAAGTAATCGTCTCTTGAGGGAGAGTTTGAATTCTTTGTTCAATTGGGGGAGTTTTATTTAATCTGGTTCTCAGATCATGTTATCTTATCTTTAATCCATCGATCAAAGAATTTTTCTTCAAAAAAATTTAGTAGAAAATTTTCCTCCATAGTTGGTGAAGGAAAACCCACAATACGTCAATTATAAATACTCCCATTATAAGATGAAATTTTGAAATTAAATACCCTTACTCTCATTTTGATCCTCATTCTATTAATGTCCATGTAAAAGAGTACTTCATTAACCGTAGGTGAAGCAAAACGACCTCCATAAATTTAAGTTAAAACTTTCAGTCTAATAATCTATAGCACTTCAAAGCAATGTTAAAAAATCTAGTTTTTTTCACATGGGTCGAGTAAAAAAAGAAAAAAAAGTCACGAGTCATGAAAACTTGTCATATATAAAAATTGGGAGAGGGATAGGTATGCTAGCATAGTACCTGGGAATTAGGAATGCTAGTGGCATTTTGACCGTAGGATTTGATCAACATGAATTGAACTGTTGGATGAAGAGAAAATAAACAAAATTTCAATGCACTGTTGCAACACCTTTACTCTCTCTCTCTCTCCTCACCGGAAAAAATCATTCATTCACCGGATCCAGCCGGAGAAAGCAAAGTAGTTGGCACCGCCGCTGTTGTCGACGGTAGCGGTACTATCTGGTAACCGACAGCAACTGCGGCTGGGGCGAAAGCGACGACGGCAAGTCAGCTAAGCACAAGACGCTTTCTCACGATCATGTTCATCTTACCTGTAAGGATTTCGACAAGAAGGTCGATTCCGTGGCGGTCATCCATCCAGACTCGATGACTCGTCCCGACGGTGTCATTCATGGGATCGAACGGCTATTAATCCCCCGATCCATTCAAGACAATTTCAACCGTCAGAGAAATCTCCAACAGACTTCTGCGGTGAAGCCAGAAGGAGCACCGACTGTCGACCCCAGAACCCACCAGCTCAAGAAACCAGCACCATCGACGCCGACAGGTTCACAGCCTGTGCTGTCGATCTATGATGCAATGGCTCCAGGGCCATCACTAGCTCCGGCACCAGCACCAGTATTGGCTCCTAACGACGATACCATGGCGAAGCTGATGACGGACCAACTGAGCGAACCTGGTCCTCTCTCCGTCGTCGTCTCTCTCTCTCCTCGTCGTCGTCGGCTTGACATTTGAATTGATATTGGAAAAATGGAAAGACCAACGTCTGTCAATCCCCGTCATCGTCGTCGTCGTCTCGCTTTCTCTCTCTCTCTCGTCTCGCCTGGAGTTGTAGTCTTACCCCCTCTCTGCAAATCTTCAGTGAACTCTCAGGACTCTCTTTCGCGGTCCAATGTCCCTCTCTCCCTGCTCTCGGCTTCGATTTTGGTGGTTGGGCTTCTTCATTGTCGGAATCGATTTCAGAGATCGACGGCCTTGGCTAGATTGACGGCCTCATCGGGGCGTTCACCCAAGGACTGGAGCACCGATCAGGTCTGGGTGACGTCGGTGACCACCTTGGTCATGGCGGCTGGGAGATCTACGTCTGAAAGACGAGGCATCTGCTCCATCAACAGTGGCGGTGCCAACTATTTCTCTTTCTTCGGCTAGATCAGGTAAATAAATGATTTTTTTTGGCGAGGAGAGAGAGAGTAAAGGTGTTGCAACCGCGCATTGGAAATTTATCTATCTTCTCTCCATTCAATAGTTCAATTCATATTGATCAAATCCTACTGTCAAAATGCCGCTAGCATTCCTAATTCCTAAGTACTATGTAGCATACTTGTCCTTTTCCCATAAAAATTTGATGAGACTCAAACTAAGTCATACCAAGTCACCCAAGACTTTTTGAAATTTTGAAAATTTTCCTCAAATATTGATTTTCAGTATTGTTTGTTTGTTTTGGTTTTTTGTATTTTACAATGAATTAGTGAAAACAACTTGAATGATTACATCAATCGAGTATCAACTTGAATTGGCCACAGAATCAACGAGTACCCTAAAAAACCAGTAAGAATTAGACTCGGTCAATTCCAATCCAATTCGACCAGAGCTCTTTCATCAAACCATGGTTCATTAGGTTCAGAGGGAGTGGGGAGGAGAGAGAGAGAGATATAGAGACATGCTAAAGTAACCCATGCGTCAGGTCCAACATTCATTTGTACCTTTATGATTATTCCATACGGCAACCGTGTGGCAATAAATTGATGGGGAAAGCCAAATTTCTTGAATCTGAATTCTCTACCCACGTGGGATGCCTCCCCACTCCCCTGGGTATCCATATTTGGAAGCGTGTTCAACACTTTTTCAAAAAGTGTGATAGGTGTTAAATGCAAACTTACGAGGAGCGGATCCTATCTCTACCTACTATGCCTTCTTTATATATACCTCTTCGCCCTTTTCCTCGAGAACCCATTCATAATTCATAGCTGCTTCCTTTCTCCGCTTTTCTTTTCACATAAATGGCCAAGGCTATGAAGAAAATCCTTCCAAACCATAAAGAAGAAGAGAGAGAAGGAGATGAAGCACCACAACCAAAAGAAGAAAAAGAAGAAGCATCATCAGCTCAGACTCTCCATGGAGATGTGTTGGAGGCCATGATCCTCACTCGCCTCACGATGCTGGACCTGGTGGCGGCCTCTCGTGTCTCCAAAGCCTGGCGACACTCTGTCTCCACCTCCCTCCGCATCTCTCCTCGTCTCAAACCCTGGTTCTTAGTCTACGCCCTTCACTACCGCAACCATTCCTTAACTTCCGCCTTCGCATTCGACCCTTCCTCTCACGTTTGGCTTCGAATCCAAAACACCCACAACTTCCACTTCACCACCACCACCACCACCACCGGCGCACTCCGATCCTCCGGCTCCCAAAACCTACTCTACACAATCTCCACGACCGGATTTTCCTTCTCCTCCGACCCCTTCCACCTGACTTGGCACCATGTGAAGCCGCCACTTGTGTGGCGAGAAAACCCCATCGTCGCACGACTCGGCTCCGGCGTACTCGTCGTCGGTGGCACCTGCGACTTCGACGACGACCCACTCACCGTCGAGGTGTACGACATCGTCTCCGGGAGATGGGACAAGTGTCAGTCCATGCCTTTCTTGTTCCTGGACTCCGCCACCAGCAATTGGATCTCCACCGCCGTCACCGACAACAAACTCTACCTACTAGAGAAGCGCTCCCGTCTGTTCTGTTCCTTCGATTCGGAGACCAAGAAATGGGGAACCACCTTTCATCTGAAACTGATCTCCAACCCCAACTATATCAATCCACCTGTGGCTGTGTTTGAGTCCACTATCGGATTTGTCGACGGCCGGCTGATTCTGGTGGGGCTAATGGGGGAAACAGAGGACTTTCGCGGCCTAGGGCTTTGGGAAGTGGATCAAGACACCTGCGAGTGTAGACCGATCGGGGAGATGCCGCCGGAGATGGTGGAGAAGCTGAGGAACGCGAACTCCCCGCTCTCGACGACGCGTGTTTCGATAGAGGGTGGTTCCATCTACATCTACGATCCTCGGAATCCCGAGAAGATATTCTTCTGCGAATTGAACGAGGGGATCTGCAGATGGGGATACGCAGTGAATCCCATGGTGAACGATCGGAACTTCAGGATGCAGAGATTCGTCTTCACGAGTTGCAGAGTCGGGATGGGTGACCTTCACAAGGCTGTGGCGACCGAAAGCCGTACATTCACGGTGGTGGAATCCGACTGAGATGGCCTTTCGAGTTTCCAATGTTTTCACTGTCACCCGCCCACTTCTCTGTCTAGTTAATTAAACTGATCAGACTTAGAAAGAGAAATTATTTAACAGTGAAAATAATAATAATGTAAATGGAAAAGGGTTGAATAGTATAGTTCTCATCTGGTTTTTGAGGATGAGTTCCACATTTCCACCAAAGTCACTGTGGCCCTGTTTGTTTGTGGGAAAAATGGGGCGGATAGTGTACGGAGTGGGGCCATTGTAGGTGGGGTGGGGGACCCAAACAGAAAAGGAAAAGAAAATATGAAAAGAGAGAGACGGAAAGAAAAATTCCACAAAATAGGTGGAACTGGTTTTACGAGGTGGGGTGGGAGAATTGGCCTGCCAACTCACTTGACAAGAGTTATGATGTAACAATATTTGTTTTAGTTTTTCCATGTGAAATGCATTTGAATAAGGGCTTGTAGAAGACGTAGAAGATAATGAAAAAACAAAACAAATAATGCATAAAGATTTTACGAGGTTTGATAAGATTGTCTACGTTTTCGGTGAGATGAAATTTTGTTTCATTATCAATGGAGAATAGGGTTACAACGTTCGTCCTCACACCTCTCAGTATTGCTTGCATTATAGAGAAAGAAACCTTCGCTACAAATATATAGCGAAAAAACCCTAATCCAAAAAGTACACAATTGTCCTTAAATAAAAAATTTGAATGGGGCCTGAGTCCCCTACACCTCCTGTTATGCAGAGGGGCCTCCTGCCCCCTTGCAATCCCCACGGCCCGGTCAGGCCTCCTGCTTCTCTTGCAACCCCCACAGTCCGGTTAGGTGTCTAGCGGGATCACCATTTGGCCTGTCTAGGTGCTGCATCAATACTCCCTGGATTAAACTGCGATGGAATACAAGACATCGTACACCAACAGGACTATGGATCAGTTTCTCTTACGAGAATTATTCTCCATGGTATGATCCATAGAGATGGAATCTATCATAGCATTTTTTCTTGGGTGGATTCCATGATTTCCATCTATGAATCAATCTTGTACAAGGTATAAGGATCTGATCCACGCTCCCTACAAGTTGAGTTTTTGAGAATTTATGAAAAATAATCAAATTATCCCTCTTTTTTTGCCCTTTCCAATTTTTCTCGATCGATCAAACATCGCATAAGAGAGGATCTTGCTCATCTTATACGCATTGCAAGCCAAAATCTCTCCCCTTCTCACACGAAATCTTTGTAGGTCTCCTATACCTTTCTTTGCCAAACCTAGAATTTCCTATTCAGATTTTAGAAACATTTTTCTACTCAACATCCCGTCTCCAAGGAAAAAAAGGTCATTTTCACTCAACCTCATCTTTATTTCTTCTCTTTCATTTCAGAGAAACAAAGTGAAAGAGTGAACTAATAAGAAATGATTCTCATTCTCATGTGGAATGCTTGGTCCAGCGTGGCCGGATAGTACTCATTTAAGTGCTCAACTTCCACTTCACTCACGCCTTTCAATCATCAGCTCAGTCGGTTTCCCCTCTTTTGAAACCTTAGGGGAACATTAGCTTAGCTTAGTGGTGGTAGCTTCTAATGGAGGAAGTTGTGGGATCGAACCCTATCTTATGTTTGTATGAATAGATGAGTGGGTGTGTAGGAGTAGGTGGTCATTGACCCTACTAACGCCCAGTAGATTGGCCATCGACCACAGTGCCCAATAGGTTAGTACATTGAAAAAAATAAATCATACATGAAGCTTCTTGTTTTGCCATGAGCTTGCTCCATTTTCACATATACTCTGGGAGTCTGGGTTATATGGGGCTCAAATTGGCAGCAATAAGCGGTGAAGTGTAGTAAGCACCTGGCGGCTGAGAACATCCGGGCACACATCCCAACGGGCTTCCAACTATTTATTGCTCACTGCACCAGTGTAGTGGCTCTAGACGATTTTTACACTATAATCTATGAGTTGAGAGTGTGAGGCTAATACTTCAATCTTTACTCCTTAATCTTTATTCCTTAGTCCTGACTCCCTACGTTATCTCGCTTATTTTTCCCCTTCTAACTAGGAAATACATATTAAAAAACTTTGGTAGAGTTACATTGTCTATTACAAATTAACCTTCTTAGGTGCATTTTGTTGTAATCATAATAAGACTAATACCCTACCTTGTTTAAACATGAAGCTAATCCACTTGTATGATCTGCTTTCTATAAGGACAACCCCACCCCCAAACAAAAAAAAAAAGACTTTTATTTTTTTAAACTAATGAAGAATCAAAATATGATATTATTATATTGAAAAAAAAAATCCTAAACCAAACCTAGAAATAAGGCATCAAAATATGTTATTATTATTTTCGAATAAAAGTCCTAAACCATTAAATGTAATTGAAAGTTGTTCATATGATTGATCAAGCTAAAATTTGGCAACAAACCAATAAAAGGTGGCCCGTTACAATTTAATGGATCAAATTTGTGTAATTGTCATGTCTAGGAACTGCACTCTCCATTAATTTCACCTTACTTGCACGGTTCAATTTTGGATTAGAAAAAAGAGTACAGGAATGGGTGGATGCAGTCTGTTAATAACTTTTTCAATCATGCCGGAGGTTGGAGACCAAATTTCACAAGGGATAGACCAAAAAAATGGCGTTAATAGGGACAATGACCACCTATTTTTACATACATTTTTCCACACACACTTGCAGACGATATGATTTGATTCCATGACCTCCTAAAATAGCCTGTGTAGCATAAAAAAAAAAAAATAGGACCTAAAATTGGGCACTTCATCAATATGGGAAAAATTTGAGACTGGGTGGATCTTAAAACTTGGAATTGGATGGTTTGGATCCGCGATTCAAATAAAAAATGACTGAGTTTGATTCTGAATTCTATCGATTTTTTAATACCTAAATTTATAGGGTTAAAGTCGATTTTGGCCAAAATTAAAATCGAAATTAGCTAAGGCTGATCCCATTGCCGATTCAGTTTGCTTGAATTGGGACAAGTTGCCTCTTGCCTACTCGCTTCCTCCCTGCGAAATTGAAGAAAAAGGAGAAAAGGACAAGGGTTTCCCATTTATTTTGTTTTAAAGAGTCATCTAGGGTTAGCCCATCTCTTTCTGTCGGAGCAAAATTACAAAAAAGAAGAAGTGGTGGGTGGTTTGTCGGAGAAGAAAGAATGCTAGCCGTTAGCATTTATCTGTGTCAAGACTCAAGATGCAACGGGTGTGAAAAGATTATGCTGTTCACATTAAAGATTTTCGTTCACGTCTTCTCATTGGCCACGAGTATTGGTGTGTATGTACGTTATCGGGTAGTGTTCTCTCATCCTTGTTGTAAAATGAAGTCTTAAAATACTTTTAGGTCCATTCATTAAGCAGACCTTAGATGCACTATGGGGGGTATTTGGGAAGGTTCTAAAACTTTATATAGGTTTGTGAACCCTAGGATACTAAAAAAAAAAAAAAAAAAAAAAAAAACCTAGGATGAATAGTGAATCTCATCGTGCTGTGAAGGAAAACTTTTCCCAAAATATTTTGGGCTCTTTAACAACATAGAGGATGATTCTAAGTGTTCTAAACTCTTTCATTCTCATATACCATCTCATAAACCTCTGTTTTTGCCTCTAATTTACACAATTTTGAGAAGTATTGTTATACTCTTGTCTTGGTTGATACACAAGTCAAGCTGAATGTGTCATGGCATGGCCTAATAAGTGAATGCAATAACTACTGAAAGGGCTTCTCAGAACTCTTTCATCTTAGAGGTTGATTCGCACCATCCAATGACCAAGCAATGAGCCGCTAAAAGGGTAACCCCAAAGATGTTGAGCCTAATTCAAACACAACCGTGTAGTCATTGTGATTGGGGATGATAGGGAGCAATGAGCACCGCAGGAGCTTGTTATATTAACGAACGGTTCTCATTAAGTCCTTCCACTATTGCCAAACACTTGGATCCGTTGCATATCACATGTAAGTTCACTTGAACATACATGTGAGGATCCAATATATGTCCCATTTTATGTCATTACAAGGGTAGGTCATGGATTTAGGGTGTGATATTGGCAATGTCCATGCCAATTGATATCAATCCAAATCAGATTGGATCGGCAAGTATTAGGTACTAAATTGGTACAAGTACTTTTTTTTTTACCCCTAAAATGATATAGGAAATTGATATGGATCGATCAAGGATTGGTCTCAATTGATATCAATACGATCAATACAGCTGGTACAATACTGATACTTGAAACCATGATTTAGGTCGAATGTGAGCCCACTTCGTTTCTGTATTAAAGGAGCATATCTCTCCTGATTTCTCGACGAACACAAATCCACTAATGAAGAAAGGAGATGCATACAAGGAAAACAGATCAACGGCTCATACAAGTCAACATTCAATACATGTCCTTTTTGTTATCAAATGTACCCCTTTTTATCCTTATAATGGCAGAAGGTGATCCTATGAGCAGCTAATTCTATCTCAAAATTATGAATTTAAAATGTTAAACCCCAAGAACCCTAAGATCTCATAAACGAAACATCCTCATCGATACGCAAATTTGAGCATGGGTATATCGTTGCTCATTTTAAAAATCTAGCGTAAATGAATTAGGATGTGAAGAATCACGGGATTCGTGGTCCACGCTCGTGAGACACAGGTGTTGAATAGTCATATGTACAAATGCCTAAGACAGACAGGGAACAGTGAAAGAGTGGGATCTGGAAAGGCCATCTCCATCGGATTCCACCGTGAAAGTACGGTTTCCAGTCGACAGAGCGTTGCGAAGGTCGCCCATCCTTACTCTGGAACTCGTGAACACAAATCTCTCCATTGATTTCCGATCTTTCACCATTGGATTCACAGAGTAACCCCATTCGCAGATCCCCTCGTTCAATTCGCACAAGAATATCTTCTCTGGATTCCGAGGATCGTAGATGTAAATGGAACCACCCTCCATGGATGTACTCATGGTCGACAGCGGCGAGTTCGCGTTCCTGAGCCTCTTCACCATCTCCGACGGCATCTCCCCGATGGGCCTACACTCATAGGTGTTTTGATCGATTTCCCAGAGCCCCAGGCCGTGCAAGTCCTCGGTTTCCCCCATTAGACCCACCAGTACTAGCCGGTTGTCGATGAAGCCGATGGTGGAGTGAAACACAGACACAGGTGGATTAATATTGTTGGGGTTCGAGATCAGGTTCAGATTAAAGGTGGGTCCCCATGTCTTGGTCTCCGCATCGAAGGAGCAGATCAGACGGGAGCGCTTCTCTAGCAGGTAGACCTTGTTGTCGGCGGCGGCGGTGGAGATCCAAGTGCTGGTGGCGGAGTCCTTGAGTAAGAACGGCATGGGCTGACAGGTGTCCCATTTCCCGGAGGCGATGTCGTACATCTCGACGGCGAGTGGGTCATCGACAAAGTCGCAGGTGCCACCGGCGACGAGCAGACGGGAGCCGAGGCGTGCCACAATTGGGTTCTCGCGCCAGACAAGTGGCGGTTTCACATGGTGCCAAGTCAGGTGGAAGGGGTCGGAGGAGAAGGAGAATCCGGTGGTGGAGAGTGTGTAGAGTAGGTTTTGGGAGTCGGAGTATCGGAGTGCGCCGGTGGTGGTGGTAGTGAAGTGGAAGTTGTGGGTGTTTTGGATGCGAAGCCAAACGTGAGAGGAAGGATCGAATGCGAAGGCGGAAGTGAGGGAATGGTTGCGGTGGTGAAGGGCGTAGACTATGAACCAGGGCCTGACACGAGGTGAGATGCGGAGGGAGGTAGAGACGGAGCATTGCCACGCCTTGGAGACGAGAGACGCTGCCACCAAGTCCAGCAGCGTCAGGCGGGTGAGGATCATCGCCTCCAACACATCTCCATGGATCGGAGCTTCTTCTTCTTTTGCTTGTGCTGCTTCATCTCCCACTTTTGGAAGGATTCTCTTCATAGCCTTGGCCATTACTTTCCAAACCTCCTTGTGTGCCAACCAAAGAAAGAAAGAAGCAGATATAACCTCCTTGTGTGCCAACCAAAGAAAGAAAGAAGCAGATATAACCTCCTTGTGTGCCAACATTGGAGGAGACGCATAGGGAGAAATTTATATTATGGCGAAGGGTTTTCTTAATAACTTCATTTATTAGCAACTCCCTCATTGTAATTTCTCTAACGACCATTATCTACTGTGGTCTATGGCCCTCACAATTAATTTTATAAAAAGCTAAATGTTCCTAAGAAAAAAAAAAAGAAGAAGAAGATAGCTGGTCGTGTTTTCTGCACCTGCCAATGGGGGAGGGTACATGAGCATCCACTATAGAGCACACGGTTGAGAATCATGCTTGGTTGCACCTTACATGGGGCCATTTAGAGTGTGTGCCCAAGTATCCAACAGGGGTTAGGGTGATCATTTTATCCTCATGTGTTTGGAGTTGCAAGAGAGTGGTAAAGATGGGAGATAATGTTAATGTTAGGGTTGACGGAGATTCTTTATCATGAATCCCTCCATATTGATCTTATCTATAATTACTTCACGGTTGAAGGGAAAGAAACGAAGAGAAAAAGGAGAGGAAAGGAGAGGGGATTGGTGCATCAGCCGTGACGAATGGGTGATATAACGACAAAGGAAGAAATGGTTGAGATACCACACGTTTCATTCGGTCAATAAAATGCTAGCATGCAAGTTACTAGAGTTTAAATCTTTTTATTTATTTCCATTTAATCATACCCACATATATTATACATAGTGCATGGCAATGCAGCATTGCAACCTTTTCACTAGATTCTGATCCAATCGTGGCAAATCATATTTTTCATAAATAATTTTGAACACTTAGCTAATTTTCTCATTCGCGTCGGATAATATTTGAGGTTTTTTTTTATCCAATTAATTTTGAACTCCACTAATGCAAAAATAAAAAAAAAAAAATGTAATAAAGTAATAAAGAAAATAAAAGGTTGTTTTAATGTATATCAAGAGAATTTAATAACATTAATATATAATTTTTTTTTTTGTGTGGTTGATGTGGACGTGTTAAACCAATAAAAAAAAATTGTGTGGTCAACTCAAGCTCGGAGGTCACCATCTGAAAGTCAAAAAATTTCAAATAATTCACAAATCCCCAATTCTCATTCCTTATTCATCATTATCATTAAAAAAAAAAATTGATTATCTATTAAGTGTTAATAATTTAAATTAATTTAAATATTTTAACTGTAATATGTTATATAGGTGATATATGGGGGTTAGCTAGAAGGAATTATTATCATTTGGTTTGATGGAGTTATAAATACTGAGTGAGAGTGAAGGAAAGTTTGCAATGATTTTTTTTGTTATAAATAGTAAGGGAAGTAAATAACAATCAAGTAGGCTTAAACTTGAGACCTCCCGGTGAGTATGAGCTTTTGACACATCTGCCCAGTTCATCCACTGCACTAGGCAGTTATTGTTAGTAATGAACATACTTAGTTTGATGGAGTTGTAAATAGAGTGAAATTTAAGTAAAGTTTTCGTTAATGATTGTGAAACGTGCCATGTGATTGACAAGAAAGAAGTTATAGGAGACATTAGTAAAGAGTCGTGGATTATTATAACCACATTAATGGATGACAAAAAGAAGGAAATGGCATGGGATTATTGATTATGTTTGATCCCAAAACAAACTTTTAAAATTCTCAAGCAACCAATATCTCTATTTTACAGCTTTTCTTCTCTATCCTATTCTCTCTCCTTTTAATCTTCCCTTCTCTTCTCTTCTTTTCTTACAGCATACGTATGAATAGGTAGTCTAGGATGATAGAAAGGATAAAAAAAATTGAAAATCATTTTGAGTTTTTCACATTGGGCAACAGTAAATCTGGGAGAAACTTACCAAAATCATGGGAAAGCATATATTGAGTTGTTCGATGCTATTGTTCCATTCATAGCGTCCAGCTTAGAGAAAATTTCCTTTTTTTTTTTCTTTTCCCTTGGTAAAAAAAAATTCCTATCTAAGTTTGAGAGAAAGAGGTATCAACAATCAAGAATCAGAGACGAATTAATTGAATCATACCATCATATATGGTTCTAAGTATTGGTATATGATCGGACATATTGGCCATATCATATAGTCCATATTGATACCTAATTGATCTAGATCGGGTATCAATATTGAAATAGTGGTAAAATTGTAAAAAAGGGAAGTCTATCTTATGTGAAAAGTAAGGGAAAAATTGACCGATTTGGTTCAGTATCATGTATGTATGACAATACTGATAACTAAATCCTTGCATATATACCATTATTATTATTATTATTATTATTTTATTTTTTAAGTTCAAGGATCTATTGACCAATTACATATTAGACCCTCATAAGGGCCAATCAAAGACTTACAAAAGGAAGAATTAACATGCACTTGAGAGGAATTGATCAAGTGACCAGTCCTTGGGCAAGTACTCCACTGAGCATCAAAATCTTCCACAGTGAGATGCAATAAGCATCCAATGACAGATGCATAACCTAGCCTTTTCAACCATTGGATGCTCATTATACCTCACCTCGCTACATACAATTTGAACTCATTGAACACTACAAACCGCCGGACCAAAGCCTAAGCCTATGTGTGGCTGAGGTAATTGGTGTTTCCTACTCCCACCACCAACCTAAATTTCTCCTGCTACTCTTATCAGCTATCATGTCTGAGGTTTCCTCCAAGGTCGGCTCCTCAATCCACATTACCCAGAGAATCCCTTGCCCTTTTCCCCTTTAAATATGGATCCAAATAAAACAATTCATAAACAATTGTTTTTACTCAAATGCCATTTAGAATTCAAATTTAAATTTACATATCAATAGAGATGTACCATGTGTAGAGCCATTTGGACCATAAATCTTTCTGATCATCATTAAGAGAGGCCATCCAACCAATGGATATATCTTTACATTAACGGAACATTTTCAATCAACTAAAAAAAGAAAAAAAAAGATAACAAAAATTTTTGGTTAAAACTAAGTTTTCCTTAAGCCACGGTGAAAGAGAACATTCTATTGATGGTGACCTCCAACAAACGAGAGGTAATTATAATAGTAGATTCATGGATGAACCCTTTAATGCCGGTGAAAGAAGACTTTCTCAAACAGACTCACCATTATTGCATAAAGGGTCGGTGTCCATGGTCCCCACTCTTCCTAATCCAATGTCTTAGGAAAAAAAAGTCCAAAAAAAGAACTGGTGAGAGGTTGAACCACAATTGAGCTTCCCATTAAATTGAGTCTCCACTTCCTAGTCTGATGTAAAGTTTTTTGATGACTTGAACTGATGGGTCTTACCCCACCTTCACACCACCCCC
>NC_056561.1:36282952-36284826 GCF_013358625.1 Macadamia integrifolia | reverse complement strand
AAAAAAATGATGTGTGGTTGAACCATAATTGAAATACCCATGAAATTCAGTAGGGATCTTTCTGCTTGGCATGCTTATTGGAATGGATAGTCTAGGAGAGCAACAAGCTTTTAGAAATCAATTCAGTTTGATTTCCTTGGAAAAAGGTTAATATTAGTTAGAGTGGTTGATTCCTTGTAATCAAACTGCTTCTTGGCTTTACCCCTGAGAGGGGTCGAAACAAGTTTGCTAGGGATTCCAACCAAAGAAATAGACTTGATTAGTTTAGGTGGGCCCTATTCTGCGCATTCTTGCACTAGTTCTTTACGCAGAAGCTGCAACAAGTGAACTACACACTGGATCCACCCACACAGATCTTGACATAACAACTACTCATAACTTTCTCAGTCAAGGTTCTAATACTTGGGATCAGTATACAGATCCGATATTGATGTGGATCGGTCTGAATCTAGATTGGACAGTATCGAATAATATAACCCTTGCTTTTAATAAAACTCAGGTTTTTATTACATTTTTACCCTTAGATCATACCTGCATATCGGGACTGGTATACTGATTCGATATTGATCTGGAGTTCTGGACTGGTTTTAATTAGACAGTTTCGAACAATATTACCCCTGCTTTTGATGAAAATCAGATTCTTATTACGTTTTTACCCTGGGATAATACCTGTGTATTGGGATTAAATCAGTTAGGATCAGAGATCGATCAAGGCCGATACTAACTGTTATGACCAACACTGATCGCACTAATGAGGTGTAACAGAGCGGCTTTGTCCATATGAAATTGAGAGAGATGGATAAAGGGTGCTAGTGTACCAATTCCGACTCGAATCAGAATTATGATTATGATTCAAATTCCGATTCCATTAAAAGTTGCAACTCTCTTTTGAATCATCCATAAATGTACTCGATGATCTAGCCCAATTCCAATTTCTATGGTTCAGACCGACTTCGACCAATTTCAAAATCGATTCATATTGAAATCAATGGAGGTTGATCCAGGTTGGAGGCCGTCCCAGTTTGAAACCTTGGGATGGCTAGCCACACTTATGTCTTATAGATCACATTCTCCAGAGATTAATTCAGTTGACTTAGACAATATGCATATCTATGTATCTATGTATCTTATAAAAATACGTGCTTTCATTTTTTGGCGACTTTTCAATCTAACCTAATTGCCCCCAATTACAAGTTTACAACTAAAATTAAGACTAAAAAATTCTTAAAAAAAAAAAATGCATCAAATAATTATCCACTACCATAATTATCTCATTTTCACTCTCTCTTCCATAAATGTAGGGAAGAATTTAGAAATAAAAATTTTCATAATTTATAATTATCCACTACCATAATTATCTCCCCCCTCTCTCTCTCTCTCTCTCTCTCTCTCCCACTCACTCTTTCTTCTCTAAACGTGGGGCAAAAAAAAAACTGTCCATAATCTCCCTCTCTCTCATTCTCTCTTCCCTAAATGTGGGGGAGAATTTAAAAAAAAGCCCCACAATTTATAATTATCCACTACCATAATTATCCCCCTCCCTCTCTCTCTCTCTCTCTCTTCCCTAAACGTGGGGGAGAATTAAAAAAAAATAATCCATAATTCATATAATTATCCACTACGATAATTATCTCTCTCTCCCTCTCACTCTCTTTTACCTAAATGTGGGGGAGAATTTAAATAAAATAAAATAAAAACTCCACAATTCATAATTATCCACTAGCATAATTATCCCCCTTCCCTCTCTCTCGCACTCTCTTCCCTCCAAACGTGGGGGAGAATGAATTTAAAGAAAAAAAACCCCCACAATTCATAATTATGGCTAATTATACACTACCATAATTATCCTCCTCTCCCTCTCTCTCTCACTCTCT
>NC_056561.1:36197866-36282932 GCF_013358625.1 Macadamia integrifolia | reverse complement strand
GTTGATTTTTTTCTTATCTCATCCTATTTTGAGAGAGAGAGAGAGAGATGATGATGATGGCGGCTGTAGAAAGAAGGAACAATATTGAAGAAAAAGCAAGGAGAGAGAGAGAGAGAGAGAGAGAGAGAGAGAGAGAGAGAGAGTTGAGATTTCCCAACAAAATCGAAGGAGGAGTCCGCTTATATTGGATTTTTATTTTTTATTTATATAAAAAAAATATTAGACAAGTTAAGTAACCACATCCGTCATCTCTCCACCCTAAAAACTAGGAAACTTCTATAATTTATAAATATTCACTACCATACCTCTCCCCTCTCTCTTCCCTATACGTGAGGGAGAGTTTAAAAAATAAAAAAATCCACAATTCATAATTATCCACTACCATAATCTTTCTATATTCTCAATATCTTTTTTTCCTTTTATTTTATACTAATAAAAAAAAATTAACATATATCTTTCTATATTCTCTCCCTTAATTTCTCTTATTCCCTTTTAATATATTCACTTTCCTTTTCCTCTCTTCTCTCCTTCAGTGATCCATGGCGCATCTCCTAAACAGTGTCTGGCGGGCATCCAACGGCCAGAAACGCCTTGACACGGAGCCCAAGGTGATCACACGCAGCCGAAGGCATTGCTAGGTATTGGATGCGCGCCGGACATTGTCTTGCGCCACAGAGGAGCCAAATCCATCTCCTTTCCATTCCACTTCCGTTTGTTGAAGGTGAGAGGGATACTATGCATCAACTTCTTCTTGTTAGCTTTTGGTTTTTGATGATAAAATAATCATGTTCTTCTTTGATCAAAGCGAGGGAGATTGGAAGTTAATACATTAGCGAATGGTCTTGCTAAACATGCAGCTGCGACTAGATCCTCACAAGTATGGTTGTCTCCCCCAAGATTCTTGGTTAATGATATAGAATGAGATGCTATGGAGAAACCAAGATTCCGATTCTTGTGAATCTTGAGTTGTGTTAGTTTCAATTTTATTTCGGTTTCCTTCTCCGCCGATGACAATACCGAAGGTGGAGTAGAAAATCGAATTTTTTGGTATGTTTCAGCCTTTTTAGGTTAATTGTATTTCATTCATTCTTGTTAATATATTACTTTGCTGACCTTAAGCAAAAAAAAAAAAGCGAGGGAGACTGGGAGAACAATGGAGACTCTGCTGTCCCATATGTTGGAATCTTATTCCCTGATGAGTTCTCTATTTCTTTTCTTCCCAAAATTCAAAATTTTTCTTTTTTGTTGTTTGTTCTGTTTGCAAATGAGGAATGGATGCATGAACAGTAACCAAGCACAACGTTTATGGTTTTCACGGTTCTCCTTTTTCAGGTGGTGGTGATGAAGAATCGAGGAGCAGCTTCTCAGGGAGGGAGGCATAATGGAATCTGTTTTTATTCCATTCTCCAAATTTCAAGAAATTGTTCCCCAGGATGCTAGGAACGTTTTGGGAGGAAAAGACAATGGCCCTGCCAGGAAGGCATTGCTGGTTGCTACACGCCTTCTCCAATTCCTAATCCAATAGCAGAATTAGATGAAGATTTTGGAGGCTCAACAAGGTAGGAGGCCTCATCTTTCTTACACCGTCGGTCATTCCAGTCCTTAAGTCGTAGCATGAGAATGGACAATGACATGTCAACCCCATTCAGGACGAGTGATTATAGACTATATATATATATATATATAGGGGTTCATTAACTCCAAGGGGGTAGCCGAGTTGACAAGATATCTTTATCTTAGGAAGTGTGTAGTTTTGAGTTTGACTCCCCTTACCTCCTTGGGCCACTCACATGGGATGTTTAGTGTTTTTCACTACTTTCGGTGAAAGTTGAATAATTATCATTCAACCCCAGTATCACCTGATCTATATAATTATAGGATCAATATGAGCCCGTGGGACTAGTCAAAGTAGAGACTTGGACACTAGTTGTACAGATTCATCTTCCACAATATCAAACCTTCATTAGAAAATTCTTCTTTGTGTCTCTACATTTTTAGAAAGGTCCCTCCCTCTAAGAGCAACATGCTTGAAAAGATTCACATTATTAACCCCCTAAGAGATTTGGATTAATGCATCATCTTTCTTGGGAGAAAATACAAAACAAAGATACAAATCCAATCGACTTCTAGAATCTAAAAGAGCTCAAGAAAGATATATATCCAATGGAAAAAGATTCTCCGAGCCCCCAATTTGACTATCGCAACAAAAAAATCATATATTTGAATCGATTTAAGGACCAATGCTAAGATTTTTGGAACTGATTCAAAGGGATCGATTTAATTCCTTGTTTTGAATCCTAAGTGTGAAATAAGGATACACATTTTTTGACCAAGTTTCTCTACACCCATAGAGTTTTTCACGAAATTATGTATTCATCTTCCATAATATCAAATCACTAGTACAAAATTCTCCATGAATCTACATGCTTAGAGAGAGTCCCACACTCCAAGAATAGTAGGCTATTCTTATTTTAGGAGAATGATCATTGATCATTTGAATAGGAAACATGTGGATATCTTTCTTTTTTCTATTTTGTTTTGATAACATCATGGTCAGCCTTAGGTTAACAACATATAACTTTAAATATTATTAAAAAAAGATAAAGATCTGACTTTAAATCATTTTTCAATGCCTTCTTAATAACTAACTTTAGATTAGAGATCATGACCTTTTATGACATAATCAATTCTCACATCTCTCCTTTTCATGACATTATGTTGCTTCTACGCTCATATCTCCGTTCTTGTGATGTAATTGTTGCTTCTATGCTCACATCTCCTTTCTCATGATGTTAATAGCTAACAACCAGATTATAAAATGTTTCTTCTCCACTCTTTATCTTCTATGAACATGATAGTTAAAGTACTTCAAATTAATTTAAAATTGCTTTTAGGATTATGATCGTTTGAATCGAAAAGAAGTCGTTCAATCCTTTTCTTCTCCAAATATTGTAAAAGAAGGTTGACTTTAAATGGTTGATAATAAGGTTGACTTTAAATGAATAAACTTTTCAACACAACCTTCATAATTAGTTGGAAATTAGAGATCATGTTCACCAAAATAATGCTCACATCTCCTTTTCTCATGACGTAACAACATCATATATGTTGTATCATGAATATGAAAACTAATTTTTATTAGTTAAAAAAAAAAAAATTATGCAACTTCTTGTCTCCAAAATGGTGATCAATATAAGATTTGGAATAATGTTCTCTGTGGGGAGAGGGGAGAGCAAAACCTTCACCACAGTCTGTCTCTCTCCTCTCCCATGTGAAATGACCTATATAGGCAAAGGAGATATAGGTTTGGATCGGGATCATCTCCTAAGCGTTGATTGCCTAGGTCTTGCCCATAACTACTTGGGTGATCAACACATATTCAAGCGATGATCCAACGGCTCTGGACACGACACTTTTGTTCTGATCAGTAGAAGCACAGTCATTGGATCACCACTTGGATATGTGTCGATCGCCTAGATAGTTATGGACATAATTGGGCAATCAGGGCTCAGGAAAGGAGCCGGATCCGATTGTGGGAGGCGCTGGTGGAGGCAGCACTCCCATAAGATTTTCTTACTTTTTTAGGAAAATGATCATTTGAATTGAAAAAATATGAATTTCTTTATATAAATATATATATATATATATATATATAACACTATAGAGTTGAATGACAAAAGAGGAATGCTCCTGACTTATCCTTCAAATTTTTTACTTTGAATAGAAGTAAAAAAAGGTGGCGGTTGATGACAATCTCTAAACTTAACCCATATTTATCCAAACTCTCCTATGAAATACTTCTTTTCTGATTCCCCAATTAATCTTTCCACTCTCTTTTTCCACTAACCTTTTTCTCAGATTACTCTCTGGTAGCACATTTTGTTATTTCTTTAATGGCAAAAAGATTGCCACACTACTAGTGTGAAATTGCTCTCTCACGTGAATTTTCTTATTATTTTTTATCACCTGCTCTGAACATATGGAGTTCATATGAATGATACCCTTTTCAAGACATTCATCGGTGTGACATGCATTCCTAAATGTGGGGAAATCAGTTCAAGACGGAAGAGTGTAGTAGAGTGGGTTATAATCAGGTGGGCAGTTGAGCCAGATTTTTAAAATCCTAACAATGTCCCATTAGCTCAACCCATAGTCAGCTGATATATTGCAGTCTAGGCCCAGCCATACTAGGCTCAACCCAACCAACCTAACCCAGCTCTAATTAATCTAACTGGGCTGGGCTGGGCTAAGTTGGCCCTGATTGATCCTGACAGCCTTTGTTTGTGTCATCTCAAAGTTGGGTTAGCCTTGTTATTTTTCTAGCCCCTAATTATTTATCAGATACACAGAGTCAGGCCAGACCGAACTCAGCCCAAGGTCTCGGCCCGACCCTCCCAAGAGCCTGAAAATCTCAACCATAGCTGTCCAGCCCAAGGCTTATTGGGCTCAGGGCGGTCTTGGGCTCACCGGGTTAAACTTGCACCCCCTAGCTGCAGTAGCAGATGGATTGGGTTTGAGCTGGAAAAGTGGAGTAGATTTAGAGAAGGCTCGATGCCTCCGCGTGTAATCTCATTGGCTCTCACACTGATGTAAGAACCACACTGCCTTTAGGGAACCTTTTCCCAGTAAGCAATTAACACCCTCCCGAATCTTTGACATCCTCATTGACTCAATGTTTATGGCTTTTTTCTAAAAATAATCATTTAAAATTCAAAAAGAACATAGGTTTAGATTAAAGCTTTATAGATGAGAATAAGCTCATAGTAAATAATTGCTTAATATTTTTTAATGAGTCATTAATTAAACTACATACGATTCATAACAGTATCAGTATTGGGTCGATTTAGCTGACCTGATCCACTTTTTGGCCGATCCACCAGATCCATAATAGTATCCGTATTGGGCTCCAGCAATACCGATACATATCAATATGATACCAATACTTAGAACCATGTCCAGGAGTCATTAATTAGACTACATTTACACATCCTATGGTTTTGCCCCTATAAGCGTCCTTAGAGCTATAATTCTCATACCCTAGAACGTATCCTTTTTCAATTTAAAGATAAGGTAAGGTATGACTTTCTTAAGGAGCCAAATGTCTCGTATTCTAATTAGTGATGCACATGAATGGATTAACGAGATTCCATTCTAGTTTGAAGGCCGAAGCGGTGTTTTGGTAGTGGATTTAACGTACATGAGTTGTCATTGGTTTGCTTGTGGTGGTGGGCTTTATGTTAGTGCATTAAACCACTATTCATAGATACCCCTAGCTTTAGTTGTGGGTTGATTTTCTAGTTTTCAATGCGGAATTGTGTGTTACGTAACTAGTTTTCAATGCAGTGTTATGTATTAATTACATAGTTTTCAATGCGGAGTTCTGTGTTTGAGTTGTTATTTTCATGCTTAGGAGGGCTGTCAATAATTTGTTATCTCATTCTTCCTTTCATAAAGGTATGTTGGGTGATAAATTGTCTTGGTAGTGGATATAATGGATGTTTGATGTTTTGGCTTGATCGATCTATATGGTACGTCAGGTAAACAACTAGTACCTTATTATGGTCTGTCATTATAAACTTGTGGCAGATCTACAGTGGTGCTTTAGGTTGACAGACGACACTTATTATAATTAATCATAATCCGTCAATCTTTTTGCATAAATCTTTACGCTCGTCTTTGCTTAGAATCTCCATGTAACCGACCCCAGTAAGTTGAGATCAGGTTTTGGATGTTGTTGCTGTTGTTATAAGTTATGCATATTTGTTGTCTGTGCATAGTATTCATTTTTCTCGCCACATTGCGAAGGCGCTATCGTGGATGGGACAAAGGACTATCCCTACTGTGTTTCAATGGAGAAGATCACATAGGTGGTTGTGAAAATAAAACCTTCAGATTAATTACACAATTTTCATGTTGAATATCTTCAGATTTCTAGCTAATGAATTGATTTTGGGGGGTTTCAGGTGGTATCAACTGTCATGGCAAAGCACCAGCAACAAGGGAAACTTTTGCCTCAATCAGTGATGCTGGTGCACTAGCTAGTACTGTAAATGGTTTTGAAACTAAACAATAAGCTTACAGGCCCAGAAGTGGGATGGGAAGAGAATTCCAATCCTCTGTGTAGTACTTAAGAAGGTTGATGAACAGAAAATTTATGCTTGATAAGAACTAGTGGATGAAATACGAAAAGTGTTTGGCCTACAAGAAATTAATAAGCAATTAATGGTTGTAGTGTGAAGAGAGAGAGAGAGAGAGAGAGAGAGAGAGAGAAATAAAGGTCAATTTACAAATCAGAAATACTTTGATAATCCCAAGAAAAGTCAATGTCAATAAGTTACATTGGTTTATTTAATGGCGATAGTGGCAGACTTTAGCTGCGGTTCTCCTAGAGATAATCTCTCCAGAGCTTAATTTTTCTTAATCTGTTTGGTAGCTTGTACAGGATTATATAGATTTCTGCCATCCTCCCCACCCCCCTGCATTAACTGCTATGGTCTTCCACATGATTCCCCAGCTTTAACACCATCGCGTTGTCATCCTGTCAAGACTGAACCGACCATGCCAGAAGCTTCTCTCCCTTTCTGTCTCTCATCCTGTGATTATCATAAACCAAAGGGAAAGAGAAGAAGATGATTAATCTCATGAAACCCAACTCAAAATATAGATCCAGAGGCAGACATTATCACTTTACCTTGGAGATATGTATCCAAGACTCAAGTGTCTGGAAAGCTTTCCCTGTGTGATGCGTTTCTCTGGCCAGGGTTACTCCTTCACTCAGGTTGCTCACATGCCCACTCACTAAGAGAGCTGCTGCAGCATTTAGTATCTGTTCGATTGTTCAGGCAACCAAGAGAAATGATTTCTCAGAGGGTATGTTCATGTTCACCAGCAACCCAATTTATCAATTTTCTACCATCTTCCTTCCAAGTACAAAGATTTTTTTTTTTTCTTTGTGGTGTTTGAATTATATGTTGTTTAATGGAACTCTGTACTCCTATCAAACCCTATTAGGAGAAATTGCAGAAAGAAACCTTGTGGTACCTTCTTTACCTTCTGATCAGAAGTTATTCAAGATTTTCTTTCTACTCTTCCTGATTTGGTGTCACCTTATTATTCAACAAAGGTATTGCTCAGAAATACTTACAAATGCATCTGCAATGGGTCCTCTTTCCCCGGAAAGAACATGCCTCAGTACCTCTGCATTATACTCTGGACCACCACCTCGTAAGCTTTCCAGTGTACACCGTTGTATTCCAAAATCCACTATATACGTAAAGTTTTAGGGTTTGGTTAGAATCTTAAAACTATCAAGTGGAAGCAAGGGACAAAAAGTAGGAGGAAGGCATGCTTTGATGTCTGTAGGTTTAAGACCAAAACTACAATGTTCATAGTCTACTATGAATCGAAACAAACAAGGCAAGCAAGAAATTTACATGGATCAAAAGAAAACCTCTCAATCTTTCCAGGAGTAACATCAAGGACCAGGCCACCTCCTGCCAACACAGATTAAAACAATAGGTTTGTAAGTCCTCTTTCTGTTGCATACCAGAATTTAAAGAAAGAGAAATAGGCCATGAAAACATCAGAGGCAACTCAAGATTTAAGCATAAAAAGAAAAGGCTATTACCAAGGGGACTCATTTCATCTAAACCCTCTGAATGGACAACTAGTGCTCTCTTCATGCCAAATCTTTGTAGTGCTTTAGCCATTTTTGTGACCTGTGCAAAAATGAGCATCATTCCCTTGAGAAATATCATAGAAAATTATATGACAGTAAAAAATATAAACTGTAAAGAACTTATAGTTGAAGTCTATTTGAAACTGAAAAAATGATTATGCTTTAAATGGATAAATCAGCTCACCCTTATCCCAACTAAATGGGATCAGCTACATGAATCCTGTTAGACCATCCAACAGACACAGGAATGAACTTTTTCGTGTGGGGGGGGGGGGGAGAGAGAAAAATTTATCAGCAGGGCAAGGATAAGCCTGCTGCTTGAACATAGCTATACACGTATACTTACACGCTTCACAAACTTTAACCTATTGACGTGACGTTATTGTCAGGACATCTATCGTTGGTATCCAATGGCCCAGTCCTTTTTCATCAAGTAAAATTGGTAAATTTTCATTTGATTTCATTTTTAGGAGTGATGTAACAGATCAGTCTAATTTTTCAAAAGGTAAGAGTAATGTAGAAGCCTAGTTCGGCTAAGATTTCATCATAATCTCTTAATATTTCACTTGTCCTGGATCCCTGAAACCTACATTATGCTATTCCAGTTTCGTTATTTATTTTAGTCTTTGTTTTATCAGACTAGGCATGAGATAATTTTATGAGAGAGTATTTAGTAAAGAAAAGGCCAAAACCAACAATTCAAGTCACATATCAGCCGCTAAGATATGCACAGATCGCATGATGGCCAGATGTGTCCATGTGAACCAAATGTCTTCCAATTAAGGTATGTCTATTACTAATGAAACCAACGAGTCTGTATCATTACACAGTTTGAACTGAACTGTGAAGCTTAGATCTCTAGGGAGCATGCTACTTCTGCTTATCATCTTATCAAACTGATGCAGATTAATTACCAAAATAGGCTTGTTTTATTAGGAATAAGCCTAGGGTTAGGTTCCATACATGTTAGGCTTTTGATCCCATGTGTTTTGAGTGTAATAGACCACTTTTATGGGTCTAAAAAGGGGGCTCTAAGATTGAGTACGGGATTACTAGTTAGTTTCCATTTTCATTAGTTTCCTTTCTAGTTGGGCTTGATTTGAGTTATATTTGCTTCCTTATGAGTCAAGTTATTAATTGAGTCAAGTCCTTAGTAGTTAGTTTCCTTTTTCAACTAGTTTCTAATTTCAGTTTTTAGTAGCTATTGTATTAGGAGAATATTTGGTTTCCTTTTTGAGGAACCTTCTATTTTGTAATTCCCTCCCCCATTAACATTATAAATAAAGAAGAGGAGGCTCCTAAAGGCCTAGATGATTTTGATAAAAAAATTAATGGTTGTTGCTATTGTCTTCTACATGGAGATTTGTCTTGTGTTTGATCAAGGCTGATGGAATTGGTGTTTGATCCAATTGACTCTCAGCGGTGTGAAATACAAGAGGTCCTCTTCTAGTTATCTCCCTCTTTTCTTCCATACTCAAGGTGTTCCAGATCTGATCTACTGTTATAGGTATTTAATTAAATCACTTTTCTCTCAATTCTGTCTAGAAAATCCTCATATTTCCTATTTGATCCCTTGCTGTCAGAAACACTTTCAGACATCAGTTTGGGCAGAAATTTGGATCAAAGATAGGTCCTATCTGGGGAAGAACTCGACCCAAAGGGGAGCTCTTTCTGACCAGTGGTTTGAGAGATTTAAAAATTCTCCCTTTTCTTGTCTTTTAGTGACCTGTGACAAAGCAGAACTGAAATTGACAGATCTGGTTCAGTTCCTACTGTTCTTGTGGACTTTGGTTCATGGTATTAAGTTGATTTGGACCTATTTGAAGTCTTGTAAGCCCCTGTTATCGGTCCCAATCTGATCAAAGAAACCCTAGTATTTGGTTCAATAGCTTCAACTGTTTCAGGTCTGATTTCTCTTGTAATCTGATCTGTTGTGCTATTATCCTAATTTGACTTGTGTTTGTTCTTCGAGAGTATCCTGCTGTTTTGGGACTAGGTTGGTTTGCCGATTCTAGTTCTACATTAAGTGGTATCAGAGCAAATTTTCCTGCAATTTTCTAACCATGGCAAGTCACATCACCAATGCTGAGTTGCACAAATTATATCGTGAGTTAGCCGAGAACCAACAGAATACTGATGCTAGGCTTGAGAGGACTGAAGCCAAGTTTGATAAGTTTATGGAAGAGATGATTGCCTTTATGAGGAGGTCTGACAAGCGAGCTGAAGAAGGATCCTCTACATTGCCCCCTCAGCTCAACACTTTACGGATCGAAGACACACCTCAGAGGCAGCAATCTGATCCGGTTGTTCCCCAGGATGTTACCCGGCAATTTTCTGACAGAGATTATGGCATCAAAGTGGAGGTTCCCGAGTTCAGTGGTGAAAAAGGACCTGAGGAATTTCTTGACTGGCTTACCAAAGTGGAGAGAATTTTTGCGTATAAGTCTCTTCCAGACGTGAAGAAGTGTGAACTCATCATCACCAAGTTTATTGGGTATGCATGTTCATCGTGGGATGATGTACTACATGCAAGGTTTGTCAGAAGACTTGGACCCGTTATCAATTGGGAGGTCATGAAGCAGATCCTGACTGAAAAATTTGTTCCCCTTAATTATGAAAAGGTAATGTTTCATAAATTACTTAACTTGCAACAAGGGAACAAAGATGTGGATTTTTACACCCTCGAATTCCACAAACTGTCTTCAAGGTGTCGGCTTCAGGAAACAGACCAGCAACGGATGATGCGATATATCAGTGGGTTAAGTACTGAGATTCGACTTGAGTTGGCTAACACTGATTTCAGGTCTGTTGATGTGGCAGCGGCTCATGCCAAGACAGCTGAAGAGAAGTCCATTTATTGGAAGGGTATGCTCAAGACTTCTTCAGTTTATAGACCTCCACCGCGTATGGAGGAAAAGAAGCCTGAAGCTCGCAGAGTTGAAGAAAAAAGGTCAGAGTTCAACAAGGATAGTGTTGGGGTGAAGAATATCATATGCCATAGTTGTGGCGAGAAGGGTCACTATTCCAACAAGTGTCCCAACAGGACTCGTTCTGTGAACGTAGCAGAGAAGCAGCCAACAGAGAAGAGTGAAGATGAATCTCATTTATATCCTTATCCCCTCGAGGACAATGATATTATCGATGATGAAGATGAGGATGTAGAAGCTCATTCAGCTAGCCTTTCATCTTTTTCGAATAGACTAGTTGATAAGGCTCCTCTCTTCAGACAGAAGGGTACTCTCCTGCACGGCTCCGACCCTATTGATGTTCATGCAATTGTTGATACTGGGGCAGAAGCAAATTTTATATCTGCTGAATTTGTTCGAGCACACAACCTTGCACAGAAGCAGCTTTTCAAGAAGATTCACGTGCGAGGTTTTGGACCCACAGCTCGAGAAGAGGCCACTGCAGTTGTTCGAGTACATCTACAGTTTGGGCCACTACAGTACCATGTCACCTGCTTGGTCACCTCATTGGCGCACTGCGACATTCTTCTAGGGCGACCTTGGCAGCGACATGCAGGCATTCTCTATGATGGCGCGCGGAACACTATAAAGGTGAAACAAGGAGGTCGTATGTACTTAATGAGGCCACATGCATTATCAGACATGCCACGACGTCGACTGACTCCTGCTCCAGTGACACATCAACCTACTCTCCCTCCTCTTGGAGTTATGCTCCCTTCTGTTTCGAGATATGTGCCACCTCATCGACGAGCGATTTACAAGGGAATCTTGGGAGCACGACCTAACTCGACGGAGTCGAGTTCTTTTAAGACCGGGAGAGTTGATGCAGATTAATTACCAAAATAGGCTTGTTTTATTAGGAATAAGCCTAGGGTTGGGTTCCATACATGTTAGGCTTTTGATCCCATGTGTTTTGAGTATAATAGACCACTTTTATGGGTCTAAAAACGGGGCTCTAAGATTGAGTACGGGATTACTAGTTAGTTTCCATTTTCATTAGTTTCCTTTCTAGTTGGGCTTGATTTGAGTTATATTTGTTTCCTTATGAGTCAAGCTATTAATTGAGTCAAGTCCTTAGTAGTTAGTTTCCTTTTTCAACTAGTTTCTAATTTCAGTTAGTTTCTAATTTCAGTTTTTAGTAGCTATTGTATTAGGAGAATACTTGGTTTCCTTTTTGAGGAACCTTCTATTTTGTAATTCCCTCCCCCATTAACATTATAAATAAAGAAGAGGAGGCTCCTAAAGGCCCAGATGATTTTGATAAAAAAATTAATGGTTGTTGCTATTGTCTTCTACGTGGAGATTTGTTTTGTGTTTGATCAAGGCTGATGGAATTGGTGTTTGATCCAATTGACTCTCAGCGGTGTGAAACACAAGAGGTCCTCTTCTAGTTATCTCCCTCTTTTCTTCCATACTCAAGGTGTTCCAGATCTGATCTACTGTTATAGGTATTTAATTAAATCACTTTTCTCTCAATTCTGTCTAGAAAATCCTCATATTTCCTATTTGATCCCTTGCTGCCAGAAACACTTTCAGCCATCAGTTTGGGTTGAAATTTGGATCAAAGATAGGTCCTATCTGGGGAAGAACTCGACCCAAAGGGGAGCTCTTTCTGACCAGTGGTTTGAGAGATTTAAAAATTCTCCCTTTTCTTGTCTTTTAGTGACCTGTGACAAAGCAGAACTGAAATTGACAGATCTGGTTCAGTTCCTACTGTTCTCGTGGACTTTGGTTCATGGTATTAAGTTGATTTGGACCTATTTGAAGTCTTGTAAGCCCCTGTTATCGGTCCCAATCTGATCAAAGAAACCCTAGTATTTGGTTCAATAGCTTCAACTGTTTCAGGTCTGATTTCTCTTGTAATCTGATCTGTTGTGCTATTATCCTAATTTGACTTGTGTTTGTTCTTCGAGAGTATCCTGCTGTTTTGGGACTAGGTTGGTTTGCCGATTCTAGTTCTACATTACAAACATATCAATGGAGCTTTTACTAGATTATACCAGGAAACCAGGGGAAAAACAGGTGCTTCTACTGTGGGAAGGATTTGATATTTAGTGGTACAGTACTCCTTTCTCACCTCAGGGCCAACAGGTGAGGATGATTTTTCCAAGAAAATTTGAGTGTCCTTTAGACTTGGATCAACTTGCTTTAGAAGATACTAGTCTTCTTGTTGTGAAGGGTGGATTCTGCTAATTTGTAACAATAACATCTTTTTTCCCTTTTGTGGATCCCATTAAGCACATTGAAAAAGATATATCATATTGAACTAGTGACAAACACAGAAAGTAACAAGAGACAAAAGTAGAAACCAGCAGTGATGAACTTTCACTTAGAGAAGTGTAAACATGCCAGAACAAGCTGCATGTAAGGTAACTAATGATCATAGGGTAAACAAGACATGGTAAAAAAACCTAATAATGCTAAATTTCATTATGGTAGAACTTACCAAATCTTCCTTGTAAACACCAACAACTGCAAAAGGTACCCGTGCCGGATTCAACATAGGACCCAAGATATTGAACACAGTTTTCACTTGAAGCTTCTTCCTCACAGGACCAACAATTTTCATTGCTGGATGGTACCTTGGAGCCATCATGAAACCGATGCCTGCTTCCTTCACACATCTCTCTACCCCCTAGTATTATAATAAAAAGGAAAAAATGATAAAGAAAGAAAGGCTTAGATACATTTTTAAAAAATGTGGGAAGAGGAGTGGGGAACAACATTAACACATTAGCTTCACCAACTTAAAACACAAGAAAATATGCATTAAATGGTTTAAAGAGAACATTCAAAATTAGGATTTCTTTACTCTCTTCTTTCAGAACTCCATAACCACAAATTCACCTAATGCAGTTTCAAGAACCTTACCACTAGGCATTCTCATATGAAATCTGTTACTTGTTTTCTATTGACTCTAAAAATTATGGGCTAGATATTGAGTGAAAAAACCTCATAGAGCAGAAGTCAGAGGAAACAAGAATGGAAAACTCAATATATTCTGACAGCTCTGGTACAATTAGATATACTACGGTGGAATTCATCAGGAAGAATGAATGTCTATATCTCATAATACTTGTTATGGTCTTATTATAAATTGAATGTCTATATGTCATAATACTTGTTATGGTCTTATTATAAATTGAAAGCCAAGAAAACTAATTTGTATTTAAGCACGCCACATATTTGACATGCAATATAATTTCAAAATATGCTTGTGACTACAAATTAATGCTAAGTTTAAATATCGTATCCAGGTTAAAATAGATATAGCAGGGTTCTACACCTGGAACATAAGTGGCACAGGTTTGAAAGCCAATGTTGGGATTCTAGGTAAAACAGTCTACTTTGTTGTACGAACAAAGTTAGGTGCAGGTGGATGCAACTCATGCATTTTTTGTTCCATTCCACTGAAACAAATTCTTTGTTGAAATCGTTTTAAGAACTAGCAGAATCCAAATTCGTATTTTACAAGTACTGTATCTTGGCAAACATTAAGGATCAATGATTACTGCTGGAAAACATAGAAGGCTTAAGAGTTTTATGTTCCGATGCAATAGGATTGTTTACTGTAACTTTATTCAAACCTCCCATAGAATTAATGCAAGAAATGAAGTACATTGTGTTTTGGAACTGTTAAGAACTGCCGCTCCATTTCTTAGAATGTTACAATAGAAAAACATCATGTTCACATCAAACATTTTAAATATACAGAATTATTTTCTCTGTTCACCGGTAAATAAAATTTACACTAACCTGGGGCTCCAAGTCAATGACAACTCCCAATGCTTCCAACACATCAGCACTTCCACAAGCAGAAGAACTGGAACGGTTTCCTTGCTGCAAATCAAAGACAATGTCATCCTTTCTTCGTCTTACTTGTTTATTTAGTTTCCCATTCTAGTTTTAGCCAAACAGAGATCAACCAACAACATTTTCAGGAAACCATATCTTGTGCAAAAGGAGATATCACCTTTGCAACTCTTGCACCAGAAGCTGCTGCAAGAATAGAAGCCCCAGTTGAGATGTTAACTGTATTTGCCCCATCTCCACCAGTTCCAACAATGTCAACAGCATCACCCATATTTGGAACCTTCAGACAGTGTTTGATCATTGCCCTCGCCAATCCAACAATCTGTGTTGCAAAACTAATGATTTCGTCAAATAAGTGAAACTCTTGAATTAGTTGGAAGAATTAAAGTGAGATTAAATTTCAAGGAACTCTGTAAGTTCTACTCATCATATGTTTACAAAAAAATAAGGAGGGCTCACTTCTTCAAACGTTTCCCCCTTGGCTCTCAAGAGAACAAGAAAAGCACTGATCAATGCTTCATTAGTGTCATTCAACAGAAACTCAAGAGAAGCCTCAGCCTCATCTTCAGATAAATCTACCTTACTTATCAGAGATTCAATCAACTGCAAAACCACGAAAGACCATAAAGAAGGATTCCATTATTAATAAATAATAAAGGTAAAACCAGAGCAAAATATATCAGACGACTTTCAAACCTCCTTGAAGGATGCTATTGAATCTGTGGGACTGAGCAAAACACCTGGCTCACTCTTCACAGCTGCCGTTAAACCTTTTTGCTTGATTTGAACTGCTGGTACAGAGAAAAAACATTTCTGGGTCCCAAAGGGATTCCTTGGAGGCCTGCAAATGCCCGCATGGAAAGCCGGAATACTAACACCAAGAGCTGCCATTACAAACTTCTTGTTTCAAATTGCTCGATAACCCAATTGCAGAATTGCTCTGGGAAAGCTACTCCGCAGCCTTTCCAGATTGAATCAAAACCCACGAAGAACCACTTGAATGTTTACGTTGACCAGCCGAACAAATCAAATCTCTTTAGATTAAAACCCAGATCAGAAGAACATGTTTTTGGTATTTTGGTGGTAAAATCAAGTTGTACAGGAAAGAAAGATTAAACAAAAATAGAAACGGAGGATTCGATTCTGAACAAAAGCGCAATATCCGACATTGCCTTGATTAGAGAAGGGGACAGAGGCATTGAATGATTATAGGAAAGAATATAAGCTTTGAATGTTGCAGGATTCCAAATCAGATCATACCTTCCGTCCCTGTAACTTATAAATTTTGATTCTATGAATTAATGGATTGGGTTTCACTGCTTTGTAGTTTATACCGTGTGTGTGAGGATATTTGTCCAAACAGTTGAGAAGCGAGTCAACACGCTTGGCGGCTTTCCCACTTACGCTGTGTTTGGAACGCACGAAAAGAAAAGAAAAGAAAACCAAGCGACCTCTAATAAATTGGAAGAGAGAGAGAGAGAGAGAAAGGGGGAAACCACAGTCACTGTTCCTACCTTTCCCTCCAAAACTGAAACTCGTCTGTCTTTACTCCTTCCTCTTGTTCACAACCGCCAAAACCAGACTTGAGACGAATAGTAAAGAGAAGTTTCAGAAGTCAGGTATGAATTTGACTATTGATAGAAAAGAAATGGAAAATCTGTTTATAACCAAGGTGGCTAAAGGTGATTGTTGTAACCAAAATTCTCTCTCTCTCTCTCTCTCTCTCTCTCATATTTGGTTCTTCATGGTGAGCACCATATGAGTAGTTATAATTATTGTCAGTATGAATAATGAATACTAATACTGATTAACTCACCTAACTAGGTCACCCTCCCAATCCAGATAAGATTCTTTCCCAGAGTCCATGGATCATAGGGTGATCCTACAGCTGGGGTGACCTCAAGATGTGTACTCGGATCCTCTCAACCATCGGATCACTCTATGGTCCATGAACTCTATGGAGAGGATCCGAATTATTATATATTAATTTAATTGCTTTACAAGAAGTATCGCCCCTATGAGTCCATGACCCTATACTGGGGTTCTCTATCCAGCCCCTCAATGGGTCTTATATGCCTTCTTGTGGACCCTTCAACCTTTCACCAAAGGCACAATGGAACCAGTGGAGGCCAACTTGGTACAGTTTTTTTTTGTTAGAAATTTGGTACAGGTTCCAGTTAGTTAAATTACTTAGGTTGACACAGGGGTTGGGTTCAGTTCAAGATTGAACATGAGCCAATTTACCAGGATTTTCAAAAAGCATCTCTAACCAGTTTTAAATCTTAAACCATCATAAAGATTTGGAACATTGGTGAAAAAAATGAGGAACCTTCAGAGTTATGGGTCTCACAATATTTCAGAGATTTTTTATTCATGATCACTTTATCTACTCAATGTGTCAAAATGAGGTGTCTATACCAATATATAAGAATAGTGAAAGGAAATTTGAACAACCAACAAATAGAGGGAGATAATTATGGCAATTCATGAATGAACCTTTCATGATATGTGAAAGAAGACTTTCCCCACAAAAATTCACGTAAATATGATTAGTGACATTTTCTCCCCATTGAATTGTAGAATTTTATTTGTTTTATCTGTCCCAATTGATCATTGATTGGGTTCCATTATAGAGACCTAATATTTGATTTGATTACAAATATCTTGGATTCTATTAAAAATACCCACCATATTAGTTTGGTTACAAATAGGGAAGATTTGCTCTCTAATTAATTGGTCTACCTTAATTGGAGATGGGCATTATGTTAGTAAAAGAGATTAAGTCCCATGGTTACAAACTAAAATCATCTATTAGAGGAGTGCATTGAGAAAATACGAAAGAGAAAACCTACCTTCATTAAAGAAACAGAATGTTGTTCATCCGTACAAGGACGACATCAATAACTACATCAAGCTCCACCGGAAATAATATGTTATCGATGGTAAATGATATGTCATTTTCCCTTCTTGTATTGAAACGATTCAGTGTATTGATAAGATCTTTATTATGATTTAAAAATTATGATTCTAAATACGAAGGAGAAAACCTATCTCCATTAAAGAAACAGAAAGTTGTTCATCTGTACAAGGACGACATCAATGACTGCATCAAGTTCCGCTGAAAATAATATGTTATCGATGGTAAATGATATGTCATTTTCCCTTCTTGTATTGAAACGATTCAGTGTATTGACAAGATCTTTATTATGATTTAAAAATTATGATGCTAACCATCCACATGGGTGAGGCAATTGGTTTTCCATTACTAATCAGGAAAGACTAAGGATGTGAATTTAAAACCAAAATTGAACCGAGCCATTTACACCCAAAACCGCAAAACCATTTAGTAAATCGTTCGGTTCTGGTTTCATGTTTAAGATTGATTAGTTAAATGGGTCTGGTCGGTTTTAACCCTTTAATCCGTTGGTTTCAAACTGAATTGAGACAGTGAAACATGAACCATTTAAACCATCAAACCGATCCAATTAACCCATATAACAATTAAATATTTGGTTGATTTAACAAAACATAATGGGTTTAATATAGGGAAGAATTAAGGAGCATAGAGGTTGTCCAACAGTCTATTCAATAATTTACTCATATTATGTAGTTACGTAGTTAAATCCTTGCTTGTTCAATGACTCATTTAATTTGATGCAAGATTGAAGCATTTATCAACAAAAGCAAATTAGTAAGCATGTGAATAAACTAACAAATCAATTACTAACCATTTAGAAACCGTATGGAATAAATGGCAATCACAACAGTTTAAAACTATGAAATCGACACCGTTTAAAAATTGTGGAAGCGAAACTGTTTACTGAATAGTTGTGGTTTCAGAAAGTGCAACCATTTAGTAAATTGTACGGTTTAGATTTTAGCAAAATAAATGTGAACCAAATTAAACTACATCATATGCACCAAAACCAAACCGATTAACACCCTTAGAAAGACAATGATATGTGAGAAATGTTGAACAACAACTTAGTGTAAAACCACTTGCTATAAATGCGCATGGCAATTCATGTGGGAATCAAATTTTTTGGGCTTGTTCTCTATGCACTTTCATCTAAAGTTCAATCCCATATTCCCATTTTAACTCTTCCACGTGTTAAAATATCAAGAATTTTGGACCCCTAGAAATACATGAAATGCAATTCAAAGTGGGTGCATGATTGAATTGTGATAAGAAGATTTGATGCATAACCATCGAGTGCCTTTTCTATTCAACTATTTGAATTTGTTAAGATGGCATGCTTTCAAAAATCTTTGGGGGACAAAAAAAGCGTAAACTTAGATCAAATATTTTAGGGAAAATGATAGATATGCCATCGATATCAAGTATGCTAGTAGATAGCACCAATAGGATCACATGATGGAGTACCATTCAGGGATGATATGAGGGTCATTTTAGAAAAAGGGAAGAGAGAGATGAACAAAATGGGTGCTAGCATAGTTGATATCGCGGCATACCTAACCTTTTCCTAATATTTTATTAGTGAATCAAGTTTTTTTTAAACCATAATGAGGTAGGAATTCATTCATATATGGCCATTATTGCTTTTGGATAGGTGTCTAAAAATAATAAAGGGCAATTTGGACCTCCAATATATAGATGGAGGGTAATAACGATGATAGAAATAAGGATGAACCCTTCACTATGGGTGAAAGAAAATTTTCTTCCTTAAAGACATCCATTTACATCATTTATTTAGAAAGCTCCGACTTCCCACTTTGCCCACTTCATAGGAGAATTGGGAGCTGAAAGTATTAGCCTAGGAGAATGACCATTCTATCCTTCGACAGATGGGTGTTCTCCCTCTTCTAAACCCTCCCCACCCCCTTCTTCGTGTACGATGTCTTGTATTCCGTCATAGTTTAATCTAGGGAGTACTGGTGCAGCACCTCGACAAGCACGACGGTGGTCTCGCTAGCCGATTAGCGAGCCGTGGTGGTTGGAAGGGGGTAGGAGGCCCCCCTACATTGCACCCCCCACTTGAATTTTTTATTTGAGGGCAATTGTGTACTTTCTAGATTAGGATTTTTTCGCTATATATTTGTACCGAGAATTTATTTCTCTATAATATAAGCAATATTGAGAGGTGTGAGGGACGAGCATTGTAACCCTATTTTCCATTGATAGTGAAACATGATCTCATCTCACTGGAGACGTAGGAAATCTTGCCGAACCACGTAAATCTGTGTGCATTGTTTGTTCATGTTTTTTCATTATCTTCTACATCGTTTTAGGGTTGTGTTTCTGCAAATTGGTATAAGAGCTATAGGTTTTCGTTTTCTAGGGTTTACTATCACGATGGCAGGGAAGGGATCGAATGTCAAGTATGATATCAAGCGGTTCAATGGGAAGAATAATTTCACTCTCTGACTTCAAAGGATGAAGGATCTTCTGATACAACAGGGTTTGGTGAAAACGTTATTGGAGAAGTTGAAAAAACGTACAAAAATTACTGACAAATATTGGGAGGAGATGGAAGAAAAGGCAATAAATGCTATTCGATTAAATCTTTCTAATGATGCCCTACAATATATTGTGGTTATCGAATCTGCACCGCAGTTATGGGCGAAACTTGAAAGCATCTACATGACGAAGTTCTTAGTTAACAAGTTGTTCATGAAAAAGTAATTGTATTCTCTACATATGGAGGAAGGTACAGATCTATTAGAGCACCTTAATATGTTCAATCAGATCGTAAGTAAACTTACAAACCTGGAGGTTAAAATCGAGGATGAAGACAAGACATTACTATTGCTGTCTTCGCTCTCAGAATCATATGATTACCTAGTAACGACTCTCTTATACGGGAAGGAGACCCTTAATATGAATAAAGTCATGACTGCCCTCATGTCCAATGATACAAGGAAGAAGACCAGTAGTATGAAATCTCAAAGAGAATGTCTTTTCAGAGGTGACAAGGAACAGGAAAGAGGAAGATCAAATCAGAAGGGATCTGGGAAGAGTCGATTGAAATCAAAAGGGGCAAAGACAAATGTTTCTTGTTATTATTACAAGAAGTAAGGTCATCTGAAGAGAGAGTACTTGAAGAGGAAGGTAGACTTGAAGAAGAAAGGTGTAGATAAGACATCTGAGGAAGCTAGTGTGGCTAATAGTTTAGATGGAAATGATAGAGATATACTCTCTATATCATCAGGTAAGAATCAATCTTCTGATTATTGGATTTTAGATTCTGGATGTTCATATCACATGTGTCCACATAAAGATTAGTTTGATACATATCAACTATATAATGGTGGGTCTGTCCTGATGGGGAATGATGTTGTATGCAAGACCATTGGGATAGCCACTATCAAAATCAGGATGTTTGATGGGATAATAAGAACTTTAGCAAATATAAGACATGTACCAGAATTAAGGAAAAACTTAGTGTCTTTGGGGGCACTTGACTCAAATGGCTGCAAGTATATAGCAGAATGTGGAGTTCTCAAAGTTATTAAGGGTGTTATGGTTATCATGAAGGGACAACTAATAGGAAACATATACAAACTCATAGGGAGCATTGTTACAAGTGGAGCATCTATAACTATAGATGCAGGATTTGATAGAAATGATACATATCTATGGCATATGCGGTTAGGGCATATCGGAGAAAGAGGATTGATGGAGCTTCATAAAGAAAATTGTTGAATGGAGTGAAAACTTGTAAACTGAACTTCTGCAAATATTGTGTGTTCAGGAAACAGTGCAAGGTTAGTTTCAAAACTGCAAAACATAAGAGTAAAGGGGTGCTTGATTATGTACACAGCGATGTATGGGATCCTTCAACAATAAAATCTAAAGGTGGGGCAGAATACTTCGTGACCTTTGTTAATGATTACTCAAGGAAAGTCTAGATCTACTTCATAAAGCATAAAAGTGAGGTGTTCGTTAAATTTAAGGAATGGAAGGCTGAGGTAGAAAGAAAGACAGGAAAGAAAATTAAGTACTTAAGAACAGATAATGGAAGGGAGTACACGTACAAGCCATTTCTAGAATTGTGTAAAGCTGAAGGGATTACACGTCACTTCACGGTTCCAAAGACACCACAGTAAAATGGTGTAGCTGAAAGAATGAACAGAACACTTATAGAAAAAGCTCGGAGTATGAGGCTGAATGCAGGGTTGAGCAACAGATTTTGGGCAGAAACAGTGAATATGTGATGTTTCCTCATCAATAGGTCTCCATCAAAGGCGATTAATTGTAAAATTTTCGAAGAGGTATGGACAAAAAAACCAGTAGATTATTCTATTCTAAAAATATTTGGTTGTCCAGCCTATGCACATGTTGAGAGTGAGTAGCGTTCCAAGTTAGACTCAAAGTCTAAGCAGTGCATCTTTCTTGGTTTTAAGAAAGGCGTAAAGGGATTCAAGTTATAGGATCCAAGTTCACAGAAATTTAGGGTTAGCAGGGACGTTGTGTTTGATGAGTCTCATATGGTGAAGTCAAAATGCAAATCACAAACAATTGATGAAAATAAATAAGGTTCTGTTGTTTTATGGTTATCCTTGTTAGCAACCCAGCCACATGGCAATGATGACATGTTCAGTTTGGGTGACGTGGATGAAAATGATGACATGACAGTATCTAGTGTCACCGATGAAATAACAGAACTGTTTGGTATGCATGGAATGGTTTGATACATCCTTAGTATGTGGTGCGGGTTTCTGGGTCAAAACTGGTAAAATTGGCCTATTTAAGCTCAGGGGCATTTTCGACACTGAAAATGACATTTTTGGAAGATCGTTTCTTCATGAAAAATACAAATTGTAATTTTCTAGTCCATTGCATCTGATTTTTTCGCATTCCGATGCCGTATGAAAAAGTTATGATATTTATGGCAGTCAAGGGCAGTTTCGGCATTGAAGATGAATTTTTTAAAGGAAATGTTCTCCATGTAACAATACGAAAAAAATTCAATATTTCCAACGGTTCTGATTTCATCGCGTTCTGATTCCGTATGAGAAAGATGTGTCATTGGAAACGTCTAGGGGCATTTTAGTCCTTTTACATAGCTGAATTAGATGATTGAGTCTTCTGAAAAGTCATAGAGCATCCAGTTACGATTCCAACACAATTTGTTTCATCTCAATGGATATCGTATGAAGAAGTTATAAGTATTTCTGTAAAACCAATTTAAAAATCCAAACTGAAAATTCATCAGCTCTGCTCTCGGTGTTGGGTGGATTTTTAGGAATTTATTTTTGAAATTTGAAGGGATTTTGTGTAATTTTTAGATTTTGAAGGTCTTAGTTGATAAGGGGTGTTTACCACTGGAAATATGAAGGCATGGGTTTATGTGTATAGAAGAGAATCAGAGGGATTCTTAATACATTACTCAGATTGAGCCACGTCGGTCAGATTCAGATTTAACGTTTCATGCAAGAGCTTGCATTGAAGATGCTTACCCGAGGCTTCTCATTAGTGGAGTGTATTAGATATGATGGTCTGGCGCTACACCATATTGCATTGACTAGTGTGTGTCGCATGTGCATCATCACCGAAGCTTAGATTCCAATCCCTTAGATCTGGATCAAGTAGATTATATAGATCCAGATCTAATGGTCTTTAAATGATTCTCCTTTATGGGTTAAGCCAACATAGATCCGGAATATACGCTAATGTAGCCAATCCGTGGTCGACAACACTTCTGACGATGCCAGCGCCTACGTCATGATGACGTCATAGAGATTCAAATCTAATGGTTTGGATCTATTGTCCGTTGGTTTAATCGGACGGCTTAGATTATAAGATCTTTTATATGAGATCTACGATCAGATTTCGCCCTCATTTCGCATGCCACCGGCGTAGCCTACGCACCCCTATGAAGATTTCATTTCAGGCAATCTCATTGCTCCAACTTCAAATGGTCATATCTCCGTCATTTTAACTCGGATTTGGGTGAACCAAGTTGCTACTTCTTCATTTTTTTTAAGCCCTACACTATGGAAGCAAGAAAAATGAGTTTTGAGTAAATAAAGGCTACGATTTTGGCAAGAAAATCTTTCCCCTCTTTGTTGGTCCTTGAATGAATATGAATGCTTAATGATAAATGTTCTTAGACCATTAAAGGAGATAAAAGAGGTGGTTAAGGTGTGTTAATGATACATTAACTCAAAGCTAAGGAAGAAGAGAAGAAAGCAAGAATGTGTTCGCTTTGAAGAGCAAGAAGCCAAGGAGAGAGAAAGTGTGAGCACCAAACTTGTCAGTACAAGTTTCTAGTCATCCCAAGCAATCGGTTGTGGGATTCTCTAACCTTTGATTTACATTATATGTATGTATGTATGTTAGGGTGAGTTGTGGATGAATGTATACATGCTAGGTTAGTTGTGGATGAACTGTAAGCATGCTAGCTAGTTGTGGATGTATATGGTAGGTAGAACTTGCCTGTAGGACATTGATATAAGCCCAAATTTATAGTATTCTTTATTGAGTGCTTAGTGGGTGTTAAGCACTGGGAGTGGGTGCTACATATTGTACTGACACTTCGAGTGCCATCTCAGCTTCGGCTTGGGAAAATTGGGTGTGGGTGCCCCCGACTGTGGGTGCAGTCAAAAGTAGTGTATTGAGTAGGTACGAAGCCTCTACAGGCACTACTCCGGGGATGTAGGTAAATTACCGAACCTCGTAAAAATCCTGTGTTGTGGGTGCTTGTTGTTTTTATTTTATATTGAAGTACATGGAATGTGGAATGGGTGCACACTTGGAAGTGCCTATGAGAGGCAGAATGTACATACGACTGTGTACAAACAGGGACAGATATATCAGATTTTTTCTTGGTCAGACATTAGACAGGTTTTTGGGGATTGGAATTAGACTCACTGATTCACCCCCCTCTCAGTGACTGTCGGGTTACAACAGGTTCTACTATGCAAACAGAGTTAGGTGAGTCAGAAATAACAAGAAAGAATGAGTCATCTAGTGACTTACTAGGACAACAGGAAGCAGAAGAAGTTCCCTATACTGTAGCAAAGGATAAAGGGAAGCGTACTCACAAAGCACCTGTGAGATACGGGTTTGAGGACATGGTTGCCTATGCCCTCACTGTAGGTACAAGTGATCCATCTTCCTACCATGATGCTTTGAGTGATGCACAACATGATAAATGGATGGCAGCTATGATGTAGGAAATGGAGTCTTTGTAGAAGAACAAGACTTAGAGACTGTGGAAAAACCCAAAAGAAGAAAAATCATTGAGTGTAAATGGGTCTTTCGTAAGAAAGAGGCAGCATCTGAGAAGGAGCATGAAAGGTATAAGGCCAGATTTGCAGCCAAAGGCTATGCACAGAAGGAGGGGATACACTATAATGAAATATTCTCTCCAGTGGTGAAACACACTTCAATCAGAGTACTACTTGCTTTGGTGGCCATGTATGATTTGGAGCAACAGCTTGATATGAAGACTGCATTTCTTTATGGTGACTTGGAGGAACAGATTTACATGAAGCAGCCTGAAGGTTTAAAGGTGCAGGGAAAGGAAGATCATGTTTGTCTGCTTAAGAGGTCACTTTATGGTCTTAAGCAATCTCCTAAGCAGTGGTACAAGCACTTTGATTCCCACATGATGAAGATTGGCTACACAAGAAGTGAGTTTGATAGTTGTGTTTATTATAAAGTATCAAGTGATAATTCCATTATTTTGTTGATGCTTTATGTTGATGATATGTTAATTGCTGCAAATAACAAACATGATATAGTCTCTTTGAAGTCTTTGTAGAGTGCTGAATTTGAGATGAAAGATCTTGGTACTGCTAAGAAAATCCTTAGCATGAAAATCCTTAGATATAGAAATACAGGTAAACTTTGAGTTACTCAGAAGAGGTATATTGAAAAGGTGCTAGAGCGTTTCAATATGGAAAAGGCTAAGCCGGTTAGCACTCCGTTAGCTAGCCACTTCAAGTTATCTGAAAGGGAATGCCCTACAACACATAAGGAGGTGGAGCAGATGTCTCAAGTCCCTTATGCTAGCTCAGTTGGGAGTCTCATGTATGCTATGGTTTGTAACAGGCTAGATTTGTCTCATGCAGTCAGTGTTGTTAGCAAATACTTGAGTAATCTAGGGAAGGAGCATTGGAATACAATTAAGTGGATCTTCAGATATTTGAGCAAGACTAAAGATATAGGTGTTATGTTCAGTGGCAAGGGGAGTTCCACAAAATTGGTAGGTTATGTTGATTCCGACTATGTTGGTGACTTAGACAAGAGGAGGTCTACTACAGGGTATGCATTTACATTGGTTGGTAGACCTCTATCATGGAGGGCGGTGCTTCAGTCTACAATTGCATTGTCCACTGCAGAGGCAGAGTATATGACAGCAGTTGAGGTTGCCAAGGAAGGAGTCTTGTTGGTTGGACTAGTTCGTGAGTTGGGGTTGGAGCAAAGAGGTATAGTGTTACATTGTAACAGTCAGTGTGCCATACATCTTGCAAAGAACCAGGTGTTTCATGCAAGGACAAATCATATTGATGTGAGATTTCACAAGATTAGGGAGCTTGTGTCAGAGGGCAGTATTCACTTGAGAAAAATTCATACAGATCTCAATCCTGCAAATATGTTTACCAAGTCAGTTACTACAGAAAAGTTTGAGTCCTGTTTGGACTTGATTAATATTACTCACTGTTGAAGATAAGGGACACACCAAATAGGTGCGGGTTTGTACCTCTGATGAGGTACGAGGATGAAGACGTCTACGGGTTATCTTTACAGGAGGCTCGACAGAATTCAATCCAAGGTGGAGATTGTTGGTGTACGATGTCTTGTATTCCGTTAGAGTTTAATCCAGGGAGTACTGGTGTAGCACCTTGACAGGCAAGATGGCGGTCCCGCTAGTCGATTAGTGGGCCGTGGGGGTTGCAAGGGGGCAGGAGGCCCCCCTGCATAGCAGGGGTGTAGCCCCGCACGAATTTTTTACTTGAGGGCAATTGTGTACTTTCTAGATTAGGGTTTTTTCGCTATATATTTATAACGAGGGTTTCTTTCTTTGTAATGCAAGCAATACTGAGATGTGTGAGAGACGAACACTGTAACCCTATTCTCCATTGATAGTGAAGGAGGATCTCATCTCACCGGGGACGTAGGCAATCTTGCCAAACCTCGTAAATCTGTGTGCATTGCTTGTTCTTGTTTTTCCATTATCTTCTGCATCGTTTTAAGGTTGCATTTCTACACCCCTCTCCCTTTTCCTTTGACAATCCAATATTTTGTTTAAAGGGTTGTATTTTTTCAATTTTTTGTTTGCCATATTTTGACATTTCACATTTGGTAGTTAGATTTGATTCTTAGAACTTTAGGAAAAGTAGGGCTAGTTGTCATTAAAACTTGGGCCCACCTAACTTGGTAGCGGACATGGTGGTCTATCGAAATACACCATGGTGCAATTATGAAAGAAAAGAAAATTACACTTTCTTTTATTTTTGTTTAGGGAGTCAATTCTTGAAAGGCAGCCAATGTGGCTCCCAACAGGAGCGAGTGTGGAAGTATCAATAGGAATGGGATTTTTATCTTTAAGAAGGATGGGACAATCATTTTGTGCACTCATGAGTCTGAGCACACAAGAGCCAACATAGCATTTTAGGTTCTTCTTTCCTTCTATTTTTTATTTTTTGGAGAAAATTTTTCAAGGTAAAGAGAATCCCACTATTGGGATGTCATAATTACTCCTATGAAATCTGAAAAAAGAAAAAAGATTTCTCCATGGCCTTCAACAAACATTAGTGATTGCCCTTGGATCGGCTTACCACTAATTATTGTAGACACTAAGGTGTTGCAGTTCAAAGTTTGAGATCTGCCCTGCAAGGCAGTCTCTTGCTGCTGCTTGGTCTATAAGCATCAACCGAAGTATTTAATGCCTCAAATATAGGGGTTTACAAGGAGCCCTTCTGGCTTCCCAAATTATAGGGCTTTTCATGGAGTCTTCTAAGTTCTCTCCGTTAATGCCTCAAAAATCCATTTAAAATTTGGCAAATATAGGATGCATCACCTTAAATAACAGTTGTACAACATTACTTGTTCTTAAAGAAGTAAAATTAACTTTCGGAGCTTTCTAGTACAGTAGAATTATGCTAAGAGATGGTAGTTTACTTGAAACTTGCTTTGAAACTAACAACCAAAGGCAAAAGAATGAAGTGCCAAGGAACACTTTTATTTGGTTTTGATGATTTTAAGCAGCAGCACTGATGTATTCAATTGCTTGTTTGCATATGCCAGTCATTGTAGCCTCAGGCCCATAAACCTGTAAATTTGAATAAAGAAACAGGATCAGTTCATCAGAAAATCTTCTAGTATTCTACAAATATTGTAGACTCAGGTGGTTGCTTCATTATTGATGTATATCCAATGGAACTTTGGCTTACCTCAATAGGAATGCCAATTTCCTCTCCAAGCAAACGCATTTTTTCAAGACCTTTCTGATAATTTGGACCTCCTCTCCTCACATATATGTGCATTTGTGCAGCTTTAAGCTTTGCTTCCTGTCAAGTCAATGCAAATTTCAGGACTTGTTTATTAGAATGTATAAAGATGCCGTAATGTAGTAAAGCCCAGATTTCCCTCACCTTCTCCCTCAATGCTCTAATTATGCCACTAAATGTAGCAGAAACATCGGTGAAGTTAGCTATCCCTCCTCCAATTACAAGAGCTCTCTTGCGGCCATCAGGATTTGCAGTTACACACTGTAAATAATTACATAGTTCATACATGACGGCTAGTAATAATAAGTAACTGTTTGGTTCACACATGAAATCAGGGATCAATGAGTAATTATATCATTTAATGGGCAGCCAATCTTACATAATACAAAAGTGGTATAGTCAAAGACCATAGAAGGTCAATTCCTAATTAGTGTAACCAGATTTGTGGGAGAATTTGGTTAAACTGCCACTCTTTCCTTCAGGGACTGTAATGTTTAACTATGACGGCAGACAATATGTAGAGATAGCATATCAGTTAGGCACTTAGGCTTGTACCATAAGATACCGTTCACAATGTCTTATGAACATGGAGGATCTGGATAAACCAGGAATTTTTCATTCAGAACAGATGTATCTCAACACACACACACACACACACACTTACATCAATTACAACTCTGGCATACTGCAACACCTCCTCTTCATTTGGGGCTCCACTATATTCAGCATAGTTCCCAAGTTCAGATGCAAAGCCAAGATCCCCAACCTGATTAGTGATAAAGAAACATTCTCCAGCATTTGAGTAAATAATAGAAAATGAGGGAAATAAAAAACTGGGAATAAACCTGAAATAGGAAGAACAAAAACTGTACCGTATCTGCATAGATGACACTTGCACCCCCTCCAGCTACCATTGTCCAAATTCGTCCTTCTGGGTTCAAAACTGTGAATTTCAAAGATGCACTGGTCTGCAAACAAAGAACAACATTCAATGCATCAATTACTTCATAAAATGATACTGCAAGATGAATACCTCTTGGGATGTACTGGAAAATACATAACGACTCAAAGATGCAGAAATAGCTATATTTTGAAGGTGTGTTTTCGCAAATGCGCGTTTCTGAAGACTAGAAATGAATTTGAAAGCCTCAAAGATCATTAATACAAAACCAATAATCTGGACGGGAAAATCAAATTTACCAGTCACTGAAGATTAATCTCAAGGGTGCATTGACCTATGCTTTCATGAACAGATAATAGTAATCTAAATTTAAAAAAGACAAAAGGAAAAATATCCCACTATGCTAGAGTACTATTTCCTCTCACTTGGGACGTTTTTTTTTTACTATTTTCTCTCTCCTATGACCATGTGAGCCCAAAGTGGATGATTCTGTTATCCGCACCATTATCAGTGTGGCATGTAGATTCCACCCCACACTGGTGTCATAACGAAAACAAAAATAATGAAAATGTTCAGAGCACAGGGGTTTACATTGAAGGAGCCTCGATTAATGCAGTTATGTTCTTATGAAACTCCCCACCTCCATGGACAAAATCAGTAATTTCTGATTAGTAGTGGTCTAAATAAAGACTTGCAAACTAGTAGTGCTATGCTGCAATTATTAATAACACTCCCACTATTGTGAGGAGAAGTTAACTTGTAAAATTTCCAGTATCTACCTTTTCATCTAGCTGATGAATAAAGCTTTCGGTCGGACTCATTACTCTTCCGAATGGCATTGGAAATTCAATATTACCCCACCTGCAGAATAAGGCTCTCTGTAAATCAAACTAATCCATGATACTAGATGATTTTAAGTACTGCAAGTGACACAAACTCAACAAAGTCATAAGAAAAGTATATCATACTTCTTAAAGTTCTTGAAAGCTGCAGTGTCATCCAGCTCGCCTCTCATATCTAAAGGATAAGGCTTTCCATCAACCAAAGCAAAAGGATTCATCTCGAGGAAGGTGAAGTCCAGATCTGGTTGCACAGAATTTAAGTGTTAATATTCAAGTAAAGTAATTCCAAGGAATTTCAGAAATCAGTATTTTTAGAGAAATCAAGCATAGCTATAAATATATTCATCAGGAAAAAAGAACATACCAACAAATAAAGCAAAAATTACTTTGATAAACTCCTCAATTTTATCCTTGATCTGGATCAAATTAAACAGAAAAGCAGTGTGTCATTAAATTAAATGGAGAAACTGTTTGCAATGTGCATTCTATGGAAACAAGCTTGGTAGTCGAGAAAGGAAATCTATAATTAAAGCTTTGAACTCAAGTTTTGAAAATAATGTATAGGTCCCAAAATCTCTTCAATTAATCATAGTAAACAGATCAGCAGTCCACTTGGTTAAATATCATATGGAAATTACCTCAAGTGGAAGGGTTGCAATTAGTGGAGCACATGTTTCTGATGTGAAGGATGACCCCGTTGGGACAAATATGGTCTTTACCTGGATGAAGACAAATATAGTCAGCAACTATGGAAAAATAAGATAGCCAATATATGGTGCATATTTTTACATTTACAGTAACTGAATTAGAAAAGATAATATCAAATTTCTATATGTAAGGAAAAAGCATGTGCATAGTATATTTTCATTTGCCTTTCATTCTTGCAGGTGTTGCGGTAGTTGTGTACATATACATTAACAAATAACAAGTTCAGATTGTGTATACCTTATCCCAGTTTTCTTCAATTTCCATTCCCCCACATTCTGAAAAGCTTATGCTACACCCAAGTCGCTCAGAAAGAATATTAAGATAAAATTCTTCATTGTGCGGAATGAAGGGTTCAACGATGAATGTTGTTATAGGTCCCTTGCATCCTCCCATCTCCACCTAAAAATGCACAAAGAAGAATATATATAGAATAATTAAATTTGTTACAGGAGGGAGATGCATTATAAGAAATACATATTCCTGCTTATGAGAATCAAACTGGACAAGTTGATCGAATAGACTAAATACCTCTTTGCCAAGACGCTCTTTGACAAATGTAGCAACCTCAGCAAAATCGAGCTTTAGGGCAACTAAACCACTTTTCCCACGCTTCCCAAACAACATATCAGGCTTTACAACTAGCTTTTCTGACAAAAGCCATGTTTCTTTCTCTGCTAGCTCATTGAAATCAGTTGATTCTGTGATCTAAATCATCAAATAGAAAAAGAATGAATATTCAAAATTCAATATGAAAATAAATCCAAGCTATGCTCCCATAGGCTTCTTGCCGAACTAGTTCATAAAATGTAACAAGAAATCCATCACCAAAGAGTTAAACATGATAACCAAGATTAAAATTTTGTGTAAAAATACTAAGCAAAATATACATTCACAAAGTTCATCAAAAGTGGCAGGAATCAAATTTCACGGTAGTTAAACAGTGGGAAAAAAAAAAAAGATAAGAAAAAACAGAAATACTTTTTAGTTTCCAACTACTAGATGCCAAATTTAAGATTTAAAAGAGAAACCTCTGGCACACTGGTCTAGCCAGCTCTGTCGTCAACGTAACTTCTCCAGTCAAAAATAATTTGGGAGAGCAGTTGCCTAGTTGAGGCCATTTTTGATTTAGTACAAAGCCAAGCGATTAGGCACGTAGATCTGCCAGGCTGAAAACCTGATAAATGATGCTCTGCTCCGCGGCTCATGTGCTTAAATTCAGGATCATATCATCCAAATGGTCACAAGTGTATTATTACTACTTCTATTTCAAGTTACACCAGGAGGATATCCCAGTTTGAGTGCTTTCCTGAATGAAGTCGGACCATATTCTGGGAAGTAGGTCAATGGATCTTACTTTTTCAGAATTCATTATGATATATAATGGTAATAATAAAGGTTCAGCATATAGCTACAGATTAGAAATCAACTTGATTGTAATTTTTATTTTTTGGGGGTTGAATGGCAATTATGCTATATAACGTAGATCATTTATTCAATTCAGCGTAGTTAGGCAACAAGCCTACAAGAAGCTAAATTGATTAAGAAAACAATAGAGCGATGGGCTTAGCCAAGCAATTAGCTTCGCTTATTCCTGAACTTCAGAAGCAAAGAATAATGGGGAAAAATCCAAGCGTCCTATCATTAATTAAGCAACCACCGGCCCCCAAAAGAAAAAAAGGGACCATAATCTGAAATCGAACCCCCACATGGAGAAGATTTACACACCTGAGCAGATTTAATGTTCAAGTCTGAACCGGAAAGCCTCTTAAAATGCTCCTTCAATAGTCTCTTGGAATCATACTCTCTGATCTTCTTCCTTGCCATTTCGACCTACATCCGCGAAACCTCATGTTCTCAGAATGAAATTTTAACTTAGATCTGCAGAATTAGATGGAAGAAATCGAAAAATCTATCTACAGAAAGCAATGGCACACATTTGATCTGAAGAATACCAAAAAAATATAGTTTGCAAGCTCAATTTGACAACAAATCTACAGAAGCCGAGAAGAAACTCTGCTTCCGCGATTAAATCAAACACAGATCAGAAAACGAAACGGAGAAAAACAAATAAAGGAAGCCGAATTCACCAAGTGAGATTTGAGAAGCGATTTAAAGAACGGAAACTAAAAATCTTAGATCAAAACAGATGGAGACGAGGAGAAGAAACTTGCCTGAGCGAGAAAATGTAGAAGAGATGCAACAACCTCTGGAACAGATGCAGAAAGAGATAGAGAGAGGGGCCCAAACCGAAACGAGAATTCCCAACTTCGAGGTTGTCTATTTATAGAGAGATGAAATGGGTTATTTGATATTTTCTCCTCGCGGGAATTTTCCTTTTAGTTTATGTCCTCTTCTCGAATCGCGACGGCTGAAAAATTATGAGGTCACCTAACCGTTACAGAGCGAAGACCAACTACCTCTTTTTTCTAACTCTCTTGTGGGTGAAATTTGGTTTCCCCCATCTACCCTTCTTTAGTACTGATTTAGTAATTGGTCGGGCCAGTTTTGCGAAATGATGGTCGCAGATGCAAGTTGACCGGTCCTTGCACCCATTATAGGGGCAATGAGGGGGCACACAGAGGCATAAACAAGGGATGGATTTTTTTGAATTTTTACAAAGGTGATGATGTCATTTCGTTACTCTCTATATACAAAACACAAGGTCTACGTGATAGGGAGCATTCATTTCCTCAAAAATCCTCACTTAATTATATATAAAGAATAAATGTATAGGTAAGTGACTTAAACTCAAGGCGTGTCTGTGTCCTATGGGATGAAACATTGAAGCATCGATTTAAGTATTTGTATTGATATCGGTAGTGATACAATTTTTTTTTTTATTGTTTTACCCTTGATATGATATTAGTAATTGATCTAGATTGATCAAGTATTGATATCGATACGATACAACTGATACAATATCAATACTTTGAAAGTTGAAACCATGCATGGAAGAGGTTGTCGGGTCCATAGTGGTTCATTCACAATGGTTTAACCCAAAACTACATGGACGGCTGAACCATTAAAAACACTTGCAAAGCCCATAGAGTAGATAAGTCAATAGTCAAAACAATGCAGCTCAGATCAAAATAAAATAGTAGTAGTATTTGATGAACGATGAGACCCGTTCTCTTTTCCTCTTAAAATTGACTCTGTTTTTTTTAGTTTAATTTAATTAATTGAGTTGCAAGTTGCTTATAAACGGAGCAAAGGCGGAGCATCCAAAGGTGAGGTGCGCCAGAATTAAAGTTTGACTCTTAAGTAAACACATGCCATGTCACCCTCCACCCTCCACCCTCCTAAATTCTAACGACTATTGGCGGAACATCCAAAGGTTTGAAGTCGGTTTTAGAAGTCGGAATCGGGGTCGGGGTCGGGGTCGGGATCTGACTTCACCGATACCGATCTAGATTGGATAGAATCAAACAAGATTGGACACTTTTACCCTTGATTTTTCTTTTAAATGATTTCTTACCTTTTTACCCTTGGCTCATACTGATCCAGCTATATCGATTACCGAATTAATTGATACCAATCTGATCCGGCCGATTTTCAATCTGATATCGATTCTTGAATCATGCTTCCAAGTCTCCCACCCTCTTAAATTTGAAAATGCCAAAAATAAAACAATGAAAATATTTTCTTTAAATATACTATTAAAAAAAAAAAAGGCATATCTGGTGTATGAGGCTCCGGTACATGTAAGATCGGGATGAGAACTACACAACCTTATCTCAAGAGTGTCCAAAAACTGTTTCGACAGCTTGACCACCAGATCGCAATATTTTCTCTTAAGTATATTATTGTCTAATTCAAATTCTGCCCAATTACTAAAGATTCGGGTTTTTTTCGTCATGGTATTGGTAAGGGAAGCAAAAGACCTAGTGTCACTATCATTCCTTAAAAATATTTTGCTCCCATGAGTTGTTGAATCCGTCTTTCTTTTTTATGCTTCCTCTTAATTACAAGAGAAGGTCAATGGGCTGTTATGTGAGATTGTGAGAAGCAAAGTGATTTTCTTGTCGGGAGAGAGAGAATGCCACCACGTGCGGTCAATGGGAGAGCACATCTAGGCATCCAACAAAGGAGAGGGGTGGTCACTTTGTTATCCCTATGCCCACACGACTGGATAACGATCTTTTTTCTTTTTTATTTTTTTATTTTAAGAAAAAAAATACGCATCACAATTCACACCACATATACTTACTAAGAAAATTTTGTACCATATGTTGGTATAAAAGTTGTTTGGTTATTGTTCATTATATTGATAAATTTTTGTGTCAAAATCATAATAAAATCCAACTACCAATACTAATTGTAGATTCAAAACATAGGAAAAAAAAAAAAGCTATGGCAATTCAAAATTAAATGGCTTAGTATTAGTGGTACAAACCTCAAGACCAAACAAAAATCTACATGACTATATTGCAAAAATTTATTATGCAAGCATTTACATGTAAGTTTCAAGGATCATCCATTGATATATTATATTAAATAATAAAATATCTCAAATTCTGATTTTGAAGTAACACTTGATCACATTATTAAATTCATATTGATGGTAGCCATCCATATTGTCATAGAAGTCAAAAATCCTGTAAGAATATCAATTGTGTTAGTTCACAAACTCTATCATTTTCCCTTTTCCTCAAAAGAAAAAAAAATAATAATAATAATAATAATAAATAAAATAAACTTTTTTTTCACCATCCATAATGATTTGAGTTTATCATTAGACTCCAATAATACTGAATTTCATAGTCAGCTCACGTCCCTATGAATGATTTGAAATATCCTTCCTCAATCGAGAGGGTTGGATTCTGTAGTTGAATAAATTCTCTTTTCATCATGGATGAAGAAAAACTTCATCCTTGAAATTTTATTGTAAGAGAAAACCACCATGAAATGTCACATACAACACTAACCCAACTAAACCAGCTGAAGTACAGTTCAACCAACATACAAGTATACAACTAAGAAAGAGTATTTCTATGAAAACCTTGTTCGGTTAAAGGTTATTTATATTTTATTTTTTGGATAGAAAGTTTGGTTAAGAATTAGTTGAGTAAATTAAAAGTTCCAGTTATAAGGTAAAGTGAAATGAAATTGAAAAAGGAAAAGAAAACTCTGCAATGCTTCAATGGTGTGTTTAGTTGGAAATGAAGTGAACAAAAGAATTTTGTTGGATTTTACTTCTAACAAAATGGACCCTAAAGGCTGAAGGGCAAGACAAGTTGGCAGCTTTGAATATAACCATGCTAGCTCCTAATGCACAACTCAAGCACACTTCACAAATGCACCTTATGCTTCACAGACTGAGAGGGAGAAAATTTTCCTTCACATATGGAAATCTATGGTTGTAATTATCCCCCCCCCCTGTTGTATGAAGTCATCGGGCCATGCCATTGGGAGTAGTCCATCCAACGACAATGAAGGTAGGGAATCCCTTTCCCATTGGTGAAAGAAAAATGATGGACCCCTTGTTCACTAAACTTTTTCTTGTTCAATTAAGTAATACATGTTAGAAGGAATCCCTCCCCACCTCCCCCACCACCAAAAACAAATAAAGGCAACAGTACTAAAACAAGAGAAACCATAGCAAAAGAAAATGTCCATCATGTGAGTACGTACCTTGATGGTTAAAGTAACTATTTATTTCAAAGAAAAAAAAAATCCAAATCATTTCCCTCTTTTACTTTTGAGAGATCTTTTGCATCGAGTTTTCATTTATGGTGACAGTTTTTCTTCACCGTGGGTTAAAAAGTCTAGCTGTTGGGGTGTCATTATCTCCTCTCAAAAATGCCCTTATCACTATTCTAGGAGTCCCATTCAACTACCATAAACTTGTGGATTAAGAGATTCTCTCTTGACCTAGAGATCACTTTGACTATGCAACGAAGTGCTTTTTCAAAAAAACATAGAAACCAAAACCAAAACCAAACAAGGCCTTATTTTCTCAATCTGACATGATTATAGCCTCTAATCCTGACAACAGAAATCAAACAAAAGTTGAGGGTCCTAATTCCCAAAATGTGGAACCAAAATCCATGCAGTCTACAAACAGGAACCAAAAAAAAAGGAAACTTGAAAAAAAAAATACCTGATACTGTGTTGATCAATGACAACAATGGTACTCCAGCCGCGGCTGAGCTCACTGCACATTACAAAGAATTCTCAATCTTCAGAGTTTAACAAAACAAAACAACAGCGGCAAAGTGAAGAGAAGGTGAAGGGAAATTAACGATATCTATCCTAGTCTCACCTGAATCACAGTTTGAGGTAGAATTCCTTACACCACAAATGCAAAGCTCCGCAAGTGAAACCTCATGGTAGCCACACACCCCGCCCGTGGCCTCACACGCCCTACAGAAGCTGTCCCCGCCAGGCACCGAATACATCACGCGTATCCCATAGGACCAACCACTAGGCCCCGACAACCGCAAGGGAGCCAAATTGTAGGCGCTACTATACCCTTCACACTGAAGCTTAGTAAGGTTTATAGCACGGATGGCCTCGAACGACACGGCACAACACTGAGGTGGACTCGTTCTTCGCAGCACAGCACTCCTTTCCCACGCAGGGCAATCGTAGTACTCCTCACACCCCATACCTGACACGTTACGACATGGCAAGTGCTTCCCAGGGAAGCCTTGAAACAGAGGGGATTGTGGCGAACACCCTATGAGCATGAAAGCGTTGTCGGCTGCTGGGTTTAGGTATGGAGCTCGCCACGATTCTAGTACGAAGCCGTTCGCTTGCCCTCCTCGGACAATCGAGTGGCAAGTGGAAAGCCTTGGATCGTCGAGTGTAAGTGAGTGGTAAGCATAGTCGATTTGGAGAACTCTGTAGGAGCCAGAACTAATGTGGAACATGAGAACGTCGTTGACGCAGAAGAGGAGATCTCTGAAGCCTGGGTGGCCACAACCGGGCTCGACTGCAAATGGGTACTCTACTGTTAGGTTCCCACAATAGGTTCGGCATTTGCCCAGATGCCCATCACCTGAAACCCGTGAGATCAAGAAGAAGAAGAGGAGAATCAGACTTGGGAAATGTGCGGCCATGTCTGTGAGGATGTCTGATGTCTGGGCTGGATAGACGGTCAAATGGTGAAGAGTGAAGACTGGGTAGAGGAGGTGATGAGAATCATTATTCTTTGCTTGTGATGGTCGAAGGAATTATTGTGTTTTTCTGTTGGAAGAATTTGCTTTTCCAGAATGGACTTTATTCAGTCACCATGTGGGCATGTTTGTGGAATCTAATTTTTATTTTGTTTAATGCCCTCTTTTCTGCTTTAGTTGCTTTGGGAATTTGAAGCCATGAAAGACATATCAGAACAGAATGTTTGTGTCCCAAGCATTTCTATCCATAGCTATCACCAACTGTTCAGTTGGAGAAGGCTGAGTACTATATCTCAAAAGAGACGAGGAAGCCTTCACCAAACAATCGACCCCATGAGTGTGAGCCTTGAGGATGCCCTGTTTCTCTGTTACACAAACGAAACCTGATTTGAGGGCATCATCTGGATTCTAAAGGAAAGGATTGGAAAGCACATAGCTTCAATGCTTCATCCAATATTCCAACTCTGTTTCCACAGAACTCCAACCAACTATTCTCATACGCCAGAAACCAGAACAAGCATGTGACTTGTTACGAGTTTCATAGCCAATCTCATGCTTTATACGACAGTTTCCACTTGAGACATCAAGTCCACAAGGCCCCAAGATTGGATTTTATAACATGATGATGGTTGAATGGTTTCAGAGAATTGCAAAAACAAATAATACTAAAATCTCCATTGAAACAATAACAGCTAAATGAGAGTTAGTTCCCCATTGTATCCCTAGGCGGAAGTAAGAATATTGATCATACTGGATACTAAAACTGACGAGATGTTAAAAGTTACATTTGATCCAATTAAGGAGCTAAACAAAAATGCATGTACTTCAAACATCACTACTATCTAGTGCCGCGAGCTATCTTAAACCTTGATAGCATATTTCCTCAATGGGAAATACATCTCTGTCTTCTTCTCCCTCTCAGTCTTCAGAGATGCCTGAAGAGAAAAAGAAAATCCAAGATCCAAATTAGAAGCCAAACCATGTAATTTGCCAAAATAATTGCTAATACGCATGCCTTCATGATTCGGTATATGCTTTGCAAGTGCTCTAGCTGCATGGTTGCAAAAACAAAATAACCAGCAATTTGGATGTTAAGACAACTGCCAAGGTCCCAAAACTGGCAACTTCTTTTTTCAGCATTAGTTATTTACTAGATCAACAATAAAAATCTTTTTTTTTTTTTTTTGGTTGAGAAATCGGCAAGAATTGAATTAATGAAAAACATCCAATGCAACCCTTATATTTCAATAAGGGATATAAGATTTCACAAACCTTCCAAAGCTATATGACCTTCTCCCAAAACTATGAAACATAGCTAAGTTTCTTAGACAAATAGAAGAATCAAGCAGAAATAGCTACAACACCCCCACCCTCACCCCCAAAAAATAAAAATAGATGAAGAGTAAATGAAAAGATGAGGGGTGAAAAAAAAAGGCTGATTCATTTTCTGTTCATCTTAGTACCCTACAGTTCACAATCATTGCTAACCATTAGCTATCTTTTGCCAGTTAATGTAATACTATAATCACAAGTGATACAAATCCCAAGTAGAATCTGAAATTCTGGCCGAATAGAGAAGATGCCCTTCAATAGGCTTGGTTCTAGCTCTCAAACATTCTCTCAGAGCAAACAAATGAAAAGAAACTAAGAAAAGAAAAAGAATTCAATGGAGGGTTGAGAAGTGGGAAGAAGAACTAGTGAACGGGCATCTCACCTAGGGCATCCCACCCAACTGCATCCCATAGCACAACAACATAAGCCATCTTATTTTTTTTTAACCCAAATCTATTTTCCATTATGATTAATGGGCTTTAAATAGCCTTATAAAACTTGGGCACAAAGAAATAACAGAAAATGAAACTAGTGGACTGAAATAAGACTTTCTAATTTGTGTCTAACTTGCTAACCAAGCTTAACAAAATTAGAAGTAACTAATTACAAAAAGGAAACTAACCTAAGTTACAAAATAAAAACTTCTTTGACTGGTAAAATAGGAAACTAACTAAACTAAATAAAAACTAAAATATAAGATATTGACCCCAAAAGTACTGTGCATGTGAATAGTAACACGAACACTGTTCATGTGAACAGTGTTTTCTGGCTCTTGCTTTTCTCTTCACCTTCAAGCTTTGATCTACATCACCAGTCCACTTTATGGAACACATCATCGTTATTTCAAAACACTACTTCCTGCTCCCAAACTAGATTTCATATGCATCCTCTAATACAAAACCAATCCAATTGGTTCTCCCTAGGATCTTATAAGGTCTCAGATTTACAAGGCAAATAACTCAATTCAATGAACTCTTTCCAAGATTGTTATTACGTATTAGAAGCTACTACTGCATCAGGTTCTTATCCTGTTTCTGGGACAATGAAAGAATATGACTTTTACACTATACCCCTTCCCACTGTCAACACCTTAAGCTGGACACCTACACACATAAGCATGACTGGGTAAAGTTTTTTCAGCAACCACCATTTTCTTCAAATGCAGAAATGAAATTACAACAGATAAAACATGTGAATAAAAATATCAACACGACTACATATGGTTAAACATCCTCCTATCATACATCTGGAAATAAATCATCTCACAGACAGTTGACTAATAAGTGAAAACCGAAATTCTATTATGTGAAAATGCCAACCCAGATTTACATTCATTTAAACAAATATATATACACTACCAGAACATTTTCATGACAATATTGCCCTTGTGTTGGACAATGGTGCATAGCATCTATTACCCTCCCGCAATTTGAGCTGGGTTGGAACAAACATTCAAATTGGATTGCAGCCAGTAGAATCGAGCAGTGGAAAGACCCTTGGTAAAAATATCAGCCAACTGCTTCTCTGTGGGAAGGAATGAGATTTGTAGTTCACCTCTTGCAACCTTTCCACGAACAAAATGATAATCAATATCAACATGTTTTGTGCATGAATGCACAACCGGATTAGCCACTAGATAAGCTGCGCCAATGTTATCACAATGCACAATAACTGGCTGTTGGAGAAAGATGCCCAGTTCACGAAGCAAATTCTTGATCCAACAAGTGTCAGCGACTGCATACGCAATGGCACGGTATTCAGATTCTGCACTGGACCGCGCTACCGTAGGTTGTTTCTTAGCAGACCAAGAAATAAGGTTTGGCCCAAGAAAAATACAATAGCCAATGGTTGAGCGCCTAGTGTCCGGGCAGCCAGCCCATATAGTAGCATCCCTTTAAGGTAACGTAGAATTCTTTTCACAGCTTGGAACTGTCTTTCACATGGTGCATGCGTATATTGACATGAGAGATTAACCACAAATGAAAGATTAGGTCTCGTAAAGGTCAAGTATTGTAATGCACCCACTATACTTCTGTACTCCGTTGGATTGGACAAAAGAGCAAACATATCTTTAGATAAATGATTCTTTTGTGCAATTGGAGTAGATACAGCTTTAGCATTGGACATATTAGTCCGTTGTAAGAGGTTAGTAGTATATTTTTGTTGAGATAAAAACAGCCCATTTGATGTAGAGGTAGCATGGATACTAAGAAAATAATGAAGATTGCAAAAGGTCAGTCATGGCAAATTCAGAACTTAGAGCATTGACAATGGACTGAAGCAAATCTGCAATGGATGCTGTTAATATGATATCATCAACATACAATAACAGTACAGCCATAGCGGTAGCTGTCCGAAGAACAAACATTGAGTTATCAGTCTGACTGCAAGAGAAGCCATGTTCTGCAATATACTTGGTGAACCGTTGAAACCACGCACATGGGGCTTGTTTCAGCCCATATAAAGCCCGTCGGAGCTTGCATTCGTGTGTAGGATGATCAGGGTGGACAAAACATTGTGGTTAGGTCATGTAGACTTCTTCGGTGAGTAATCCATGCAAAAATGCATTCTTGACGTCTAGTTGACGAATAGGCCATGATTTGGATATTGCCAAGGATAAAACCGTACGGATGGTGACGGGCTTGACAACCGGGGTGAAGGTTTCATCATAGTCAAGTTCCGATTGTTGATTGTATCCCTTGGCCACCAACCATGCTTTGTAACGCTCAATAGTTCCATCATCTTTGTGTTTGATCTTGAACACCCACTTGGACCCAATCACATTTTTATTTGGTGGAAGATGAACCAATTCCCATGTGTTATTTGTGAACAGGGCATTGTATTCTGAAGCCATGGCTTCTTTCCATTGAGGAATTTTGTTGGCAGCAGTAAAGGATGTTGGTTCAATAGTCGGGGCTGAATGGATAGACATAAGGGAAGGTAGAACACGAGGTCTATGAGTGCCATCCCAGTTACGTGTAATCATCTGGTGAGTGGGCAGTGTAACCGTTGGTGCTTGGTTAGAGGGGAGTGGGACCGAGATTTGTGGTTGGCGGCTAGAAATGGTTGTAGGCGATAGAGATAAGGTAGGATTAGTTGAGGATGAATGAGGAATAGCAGGAGTATTTGGGGAGGAGAATGGGAATCAGGATTTGTTGTATCAACACGTGGAAGGCGGGTAGGATGGGTTAATGAGGAGGGAGAAACATTAGTAGCAGTTATAGGAGAGAGAGAATGTGGAGAGAAAGTGGAGGAATTGATGGGAGTTGGAGATAAGAACGTGGAGAAGGGTGGAGTTATAACTGTGCATGATTTAGGAAGTTAAAAGATGAGGGAAAATGGAACGGTTGTGAGTTCCTAGGTGGAATTTCAGAATAAAGAAATTTATCCTCAAAAAATTTGACATGGCGAGAAATTAAAATCTTGTTGGTTGAGAGATCAAGACATCGGTAAGCTCGATAATTTTGGGCATAACCGAGGAACAAGCAATGACTAGAGCGTGGAGCCAACTTGTGCTTTGCATTAGCCGTTTGATTGGGATAGCAAGAACATCCAAACACCCATAAAAAACTATAATCAGGTGCAGTGTGAAAGAGCAATTGGTGGGGAATTTGAAATTTAATGGCGGAAGACGGGAGCATGTTTAACACATGTACAGCAGTAGAAAGAGCTTCAACCCAGAAAGTGGGAAGCAAATAAGCATGGAAGAGAAGGGATCGAACCATATTTGAGATGGTACGATGTCGGCGCTCAGCAACACCATTTTGTTGTGGTGTGTGGGGGGCAGATTTTCGGATTTGGATACCATTTGTATCTAAAAGTGATTAGAATTTGGAATCAATATATTCACCACCGCCATCACACTGGAAAAAGATTATTTTGTGTTGAAGTATATTTTCGACCTTTGCCTTAAAAACAATAAATGTAGGATGATTTACGTTTCAATGGAAAACCCCAAGTGTAACCATAGTAATCATTCACAAATACAATGTAATATTGGAATCCAGAAAAAGAAGCTACAAGGGATGACCACAAATCATAATGAATTAATTGTAACGGTTGTATGGACCAAGAAGGGGACACAGAGAAAGGCAATCTCATGCTCTTCGCAGTCTCACACGCATTACAAATGAAGTTTGAACATGTATTGGAAACAAGAAGTAAATGGGATCTAGTAACAGAAAGCTAAAATGGGTTGACTGGGATGGCCCAGGCGGCTGTGCCAGATTGAAGATGGAACTTGAACAGCAGTGAGAGCAGTCTGATCGGTACCAATGCAAGCAACGCTTGGTGGAATAGGGTACAGGGAGCTCTTGCTATTGCAACGAAGAAGCGGTGTTTTCGTCGCATAATCCTTGAGAGAAAAACCAAATGAATCAAAATGAAGAGAAACATTATTATCATATGCAAATTTCTTAATTGAAAGTAAATTTTTCTTGAGATCAGGAACAACAAGCACATCTTCGAGATGAAAACGATGATTGGGAGTATGAAAATAAGCATGACCAATATGGGTAATATGCAAGAGATTACCATTACCCACAAAAAATTTGTCAGGACCATAGTAAGGGGATTTGGTATAAAGAATACCTTCAGAGGGGGTCATGTGGGATGAGGCTAATATGTCTAGATACCAAGAGTGATCAATTAGTGATTGAATGTTCATGGCCGCAAAAGAGGTTAGAAGATCATTGGCGCCATAAGCTTGATTAAATCTATTCCAACATTCCTGAGCACTGTGGTTGTTTTTCTTGCAAATTTGGCACTAGAGACCTTTGTTAGAAATGGTTGGAGTAGGAAGAATACTATTAGATAATGGGGAAGAAGAAGAGTGAGAGTTGCTACGGTGCTGGTGGAAATTGGAAAAATTCCTGGTATTGGTATAACTATGACCACGACCAATACCGTTGTTGTAGTTTGGAGAATGGAAGGAGCCACGTCCACGATACTTATTTTTTCCACCACAGAAACCACGACCATGGTTGCTGAAAAATACCGAATGATTAGGCGATGGGGCTCGAGAGTGTGGAAGACGGATCTCTTGACTGAGGAGTTGAGATCAAAGTTCTTTGAAAGTGGGAAGAGGTGGACGAGTAGTAACGGCCACAACATATCTCTCAAAATCAGAGGGCAAACTAGTTAGAGTTTGCATGACCACATCTTCATCAGCAGGAGGATGACCAATAGTAGTGAGGGAGTCAGAGAGGGACTTAACCAACCAAAGGTAATCAGCCATGGTGAGATCAACTTTCTTGAGAGAAGAAAATTGCATTTTCAATTGAAGATATTTGGCATTGGCCTAATCATGAAAAAGACGTTCAATTGCAACCCATGTTTGTCAAGCCGTGAGAAAATTATAAGGCTTTAAGATGTGTTTTAACACATCAATGGACAAGGTTGCATTGATCCAAGAAACAATCTTGTCATCTACCCATTTCCAAGAAATATAAGTAGGATTAGAGATGGAGTGACCATTTTCATCCATGAGAGCGGTAGGAGGGTCCATTGAACCATCCATATGATTCAATGCATCATAACTGTTGAGGAAAGGGAGAAAAGGGGTTTGCCACATGAGGAAATTATCATAATCAAGATTTATGGAAATGAGAGTTTTGACATTGGAAATTTCAAAGACAGGATGTGCAGTAGAGGAAGATGGCATGGAAACAAGAGATCTGTGGAGATTAGGAGGAGAGTGTTCTATGTTGAAAGGAGTGTTCGTCCTGGGTGGAGAAGAGTCAGAGTCCATTGCAGAAGATAGGAAGAAGATAAAGAAGAAGATGAAGGAGAAAGAAAGTTTGCAGAAAAGGAAACCTAATGCTATGATACCATGAAAACCAAAATTCTATTATGTGAAAATGCCAACCCAGATTTACATTCATTTAAACGAATATATATACACTACCAGAACATTTTCATGACAATATTGCCCTTGTGTTGGATAACGGTGCATAGCATCTATTAGTAACAACTACTTCAAATAAAAACCAAGAGAACTATTGATGCAGGAGAAAACTGAAGCAAATGCAGAGGGTGTAAAAAAGACTGAGGAAAAGAGCAGGCTTTGAAATGAGAAGCAGGAGAAAATTGAAGCAGATGCAGCGGGGGGAGGAAGAGAGGACATAATCACTTGTCAAACTGTGAAGAATCTATTCACATTGAAAATAAATCATAAATAGGAATGGACAAGCTTCCCACACTACCAAGAGAAACGATTCCCATACAATTAGCATTTTGTTGAAAAAGAAAAGGAAAAATAGAACCATCCACCATTAGAATTAAATGAATGTGTAAAATGATAATACTTGGGTGGTAAAATCAACCGTGTCATCTAAAGATCATGCTCTATTATCTCCACTTAGTTCTACCAATTGCATCTTTATACTTAGTTCTTTTATCCCCAAATAATTCTGCAACACAGCCTGTTAGCTTTGTGATTTCACAAAGCAGTTATAATATGCCTGAAATCTTAATGCAAGTTTCATCGAACAAAACCCAAATATGCATATCATCATTAGCTGTGGTTGTGAATTAGTACCCTATTTGACAGTTGGCAGCATCTGCTGCAGATTTCCTAATTATTTATTTCTTACATCCAATAATGCATCACAAAATCTTGATTGATTTAAATAAAAATAATAATAATAAAATAATTAAAAAAAAAAAAATCATGCAACACAATTAAAATCGACATTGGGTTTCCCTTTTATTATCCCAGAACCCAGGCAACAACTTCCAATCCACCAAGTTATCTTGTAACAATACATAAACAACCAATGAAAGGGAAAGCAATCAAGCACCTGATGTTTAGTGAGGCGACGCCTAATTGCACGGGTCTTCTTTGGTCGAAGATCAAGCGGAAGAAATTTCTTATTCTTGTATGCTTCTCTCAATGCAGCTTTCTGTTTCTGGGAGATTACAGTAAGCACACGAGCAATAGAAAGCCTAACCACCTTTCTACAATGCCAAGTAAAACATAAACATCATCAATTCAGTATACTAATATACTATAACATAGGAAACACAAAGCTAGAAAAGGTGCAAAGCCTCTAACAAAAACTACCCACTACCCACATCTTTGAAAGCTTGTTAGGTGCACCACCAGTGACCTTAGCCACTCGGAGAAGGGCAAGCTCAGCCTTGAGCTCCTTGAGCTGGTTCAGAAGATCAGTCTTCGACTTGGTTCGTAGCTCATGGACTTTAATTCTCGCTGTTCAGAAGATCACAGTTAGTAGAAGAAAAACCCTAAATATCTGAATAGAAGCTAAAATGCATATATCATCAAACCAAAAAAAAAGAAAAAATTATTTAGCAGAAATGCCAGAAGTATATCTTTGATCTCATGAAGTTGCAGACTAACGGAATCAGAAGATTCTCACCCATCTGGAGGGATCGGTTACCGCCAACTAAGCTTCGCCCCTGCAATGTCGAACCGAGGTGTTCGCGGTTGCGCGATAGATTTGTAATGGGGACTAGGAAATAGGAAGAACCTTACTTAGGGTTTCCGGTTCCGATCCGGATCGACCAATTCCTATTCTATTCAAATTTTCAAATTCTGAGTCAACTCAATGATTCTTTGGAATCGAAATTGAAATCAGCCGAATCGGATCCGCAGTTCTGTGTTTATAGCCTCGGTTCTCACCGAGTTACTGACCATATAATTCAAAGAGAAAAATTCTAATTTGTAAAGGAACTTTGCCGATCCCTGTGGCTGCTACACCAGCACGTGGGCCAATGGGAGGATTTGTGGGAGCATCAATCAGCAAAAGACCACCTTATCCTACGTGGTCGATGCTCTTGTACACCCTCTCGCATACTAGCGCAGGAACCACAAGAACAGGCAAAGTTATTTTTAGCTATTATTTGAAGACGATCTTAGTATATTTTTTAGGATTGAGAATGGACACTACTAGAATCTGGCTTGATCCTTGGATCCCATTGATTGACCATTTTTCTATTCCAGAGAGTTGTTATTGTTATTGCCGTCAAAGAAATTTTCATATTTGTATTAGGCATATTATTTAAATATTAGGCAAGACAGGAAAGTCGTTTTAATCCAATCCATTCTTGGTGTCCCAAAAAGACAAAAAAAGAGATGTCAGTGACCTAGCACAACAAAGCATTCTCTGAGGGCATGGAACGTCTAATTTTTCGATCAGAATATCAACAGTAATGTCTCTGTTAGATTCTTCGGTCAAAATATGGGAAAACTCCATTCAATTCTCGATTTGGAACTAGAAGATCATTTCGAGATCTTCAAACATATTCGAGGGTTCTATTTGACTATTTTCACTTCGGCCAACACACAAGATGAGACTTTACCAACGTGGAACGACTTTTTGCAAAAAGATGAGGTGAAAACTCAGGAAGATGTCGGAAAAGCAAAATATACGAGATCACAAACGTAGATTGTACGCAGCTAAATATGAATTGAGATGAAAGCTTTATCTGTCCATGAGCATGGCCTCTATTACACCAAGGTAAGGGCCCAATGGATTACACAACAATGCATCACCAAGACAAACATTCCCCGTGTTTAGGGGCAGCAGACACGCTCTGGACAGACTCATTTTTCCCTTAATATTGTAAGGAAAAAGTCTTCTATGGAAGAGTATAACCCTTTCGTCCAGACACTTTAAGTCATAAAATTACATGTTCATATCCCATAAAAAAGAAAATGACATTTCTATGGATATTTCCTTATGCACTCCCATTGCCTAAGCACCCACAGGTACCTTACTCCCCCACATAAAACACTTTCACAATATTTTAAGTCAGCTATTTGGCAGGTTTGTCTGGATGACTATTAACTATATTACTATTATTGCTGAGAAGGAAAACCGATGTAAACAGGGTCATTGCTGTGGATTTGTTTTAATATAAGATTTTCTAAGAACTTGGTTAAATTAACTAGCTAACAAATTATATTTTATACAGTAATTCCATGATGACAAGAAAATCCCGCATTCATCCCACCACTCCCAAGGAGGAAAAAAAAAAACGTTTATTTTATGGAAAAAAAAGTATCCCTCAAAAGGAAGAAAAAAAGGAAAAAATAAAGATAAGATGCAGACAAAATTTCCAGACGTGAGTCCACTTGGAGAGGACTTCTCTTGGCTCTTCTTCTCTTCCTCTTTATCCCTGTCTGTCAAGATTTCAGCAAAATGAAGAACATGGACAGTTTTCTTGCAAGCTCTATTCAACGGTACGATGGTAATCTTCGGAGTCAAACCAGTAGGAGCTCGTTTTGAAATATATATATATATATATATCTGCTTTGGGAACTCATTCTTCTCCCTCACCTGTTATTTAGTAATGGTTTGGAGTTACTTCATAATGAGAGATTCCAAGAATCCAAGAGTTGAAAAGAGGAAAATGTATTAAGAATTACCACTGGGATGACTCAACAGTGCCTTTTTTGGCATCCTTTTATATTTATCAGCTGCAGCCATGATTACATTAGTTAGCAAAGTGTTCATAAACTGGTAGTTAAAATGGGTTTGTAGAGAATAAAAAGAGCAATAACAAGATCAACAACCACTTTTTGCAATTAATGGATATGTAAGCATCCTAGGTGGGAGTCATATGTCTGCACTTACAGTAGATGCATGCCAATAGACTCAACGGTCTGCAGTTTAATAACTGTTCATGCCAAGGACCACACTAGCACAGGTAATCTATTTGTCCTGGTCTTGGAAGAGCTATCCAAGTACCCAGAGTTTTAAAAATTGTAGTAGTATTGGCCGACTTGGAGGCCAATCCTGATTCTGGCCGATCCCATTCCAAAATCCAGGGTTGGGGCAACTTTAGGCCAATTCTGAACAATCCAATCCATAGACCAGCCAAGACCGATCTGGGTCCCAATTCCAGTTTTTAAACCCTGCCCCCATCCCCCAGGCATGGGCTTGGTTTCCTCGAATTCAACAACATTCAACCATTTTTTTCTCCTTCCCCGAGCCTCCTAGCAAAGTTCGTGTCCTAGGAAAATAAATGGAATTGGCATCGCATTGGCAGCAGTGTAAGGCACCTTCATTTACATCAATTAAGCAAGCCATGTCTTCTATTAGTCCTATCGTTCCTCCCAAAATGCACCACTTGGCAGACAACAATAGATGTCCCTAAACCCATTGTGTACACAGGATAGAAACCAGAGATTTGCATAAGCATCTGATCTCTTTACCCTTCCCCTTTACTTTTCTGCACAGCTTTTGGAAACCATGGGGAAAATCAGATGCTTATGATAATGTGATTTGGTTTGTTTGACCTTTAGGGATATCTAAAATTGAACAATGAACATTGCCATGGTGAATCCTGTTCTTATAACCCATCATTGTGTGGCACTGCTGTGTATGAAATAACAAATGCAGGACCTTAAGATGGAATAGTAATCATTGGCAGCAGAGTAGTGCCACAAAAAAGAAATAGATTAGACTCACCTTTTGACCTCCTCTTCTTTTTAGCTCTCCTTCTCTTCCTCTCTTCTTTGGTTAGTTCAGCTTCTTCTTTAATGTCACCTTTGCCAGCAAACACTTCCTCAGGAGCCAGCATAGCTGCATCTGAGACTGCCACAGGTGCAATCTGTTGTAGAAGAAAATGTCTCAATTAGTTTAATGAGAAATTTAGGTTCAAAATATTTGAACTATAACCCAGAAGAAAATGTCTCAATTAGTTTAACGAGAAATTTAGGTTTAAAATATTTGAACTATAACCCATTGTGTAGTTTGAATCCTAGACATTTGAGATTGCAAAAATATGGAAGAATTTCACCTCTTCCATGGCAAGGGCCGGAACATTTGCTTGTACAGACATGTCCTCGATAACCTGTCCAATGTCATGCATCCTAGATAAATATCAAGGTATTTACGGAAGATTCAGGTATTCATCACCATATTGAAATTGCAAGAGGTACATACAGGCTTTGGAGTGAAGTGGAAATGTGAAAGCGCATCCAACTTCAAACAGAGTGTCTTAAATAACAAACTTGCCTGAAAATGGACAAAAGCCAAAACTTATATTTTATTAAAAATAGAAAATGAAACGGTTGATAATACAGACAAGTCATACTAGAATCAACCAGTTCAGCCTCACCTGACATTGAAATTAATGACACCATGCTGAGGATATTATCAAATTAAAATATTTCTTTACATCAGACGGTTGTAGGCAGGAAAGTCACAGGAAATTCTACATTTAAATCTTCTAAGAAATACACATCATTCTTTAAATAAATAGCAGTTAAAAATGTAAATATCATTTCTTTAACTGGAAACATTTTTCCCACCTTTCCCACAAGCTATCCAATCTAGAACTGATGTGGCAGATTTTTTACTATAAAATTGGTTGGGCTCAAAAGTCACCCGCTCACCTAGATGATTCTTGTAATTAAATATAATAAAAATTACATTAAGGATTCGGACAAAATATTGGAAAAACTAAGGTAATCTTTTTTCTCCCACGCCACATAGGCAAGGGTGCTCAAAATTAGCCTACATTTAATTTCAGGTCGCCTTGTAAGAACCCAGGCACTTGGGCATTGCATATGAAGCAATAATGAGGTAGGAACAATTCGCGTAGCCTTAGTACCTTTTGGATAAAGTAATTCCTAATAAGTCCATGGCACTATTTCCACTCTAAGGCCTCTTAAAGGATTTTAGAAAACGCTCCGAAAATGTATTCAGGAGACCACCACATCAATGCATATGATCAATGGATTTCATGTGTTGGTCTTGAGTATGAAAATCTCATTCTCTTTCACTCCAATAACAGGTAATGTATCTGAGGTCGACTTCTCATGCAGAGTAAATTCACTGAAATAATGATTGTGAGGCCTCCTTTTCTCCTTTTACTCTCCTGCATTCTTTTACATCCTTATTAATACAATCTTTTTATTAGAAAATTTTCACCATTATGATTAAGAAGGGAGCTGGGAGTGAGGGTGGGGAAGGGGGATAGAAAGAAAACATAATCATTATGATTATGGAGGTCAAACAATATGGATGAGTACCTCTTTCTTCCGTTCATCAGAGAACGAAAGTGTTGCAGAAGCCAGACCTGTCTTCTGCACATAATCCTCCTGCAGAAAGAAATAAAACAGCTACGAGCATTACTTCTTCATATTAGAGAGAAGCTAATAGAAAATGTGATAATGAAACCAAAGTATAGTGGCTAATAAGTAATATCATGCTAGAGATTGATCAAAGCCTACATACATCACCAGGAAGAAAAAACAGAGATACATTTAAACATACTGACCTCATAAACTTCTGCTAGCCCCTTCTTGCTCTTATTGTCATCCTGCAGATATTTAAGTATTCACAACTGAGCATGAAAAAGCCTACTCATGCAAAATGAACACCGTCCCATATCTTCAAAACTACTTAACATCTCACAGAAAAAATATATTACCATCTCTTTGAGTTCTTTTGGGGCTTTGGATGGTAGACTCAACACTTTTTGAACATCATCAAAATGCCCCTGTAATTGCAGTTGAATTTATTATTAGTATTCAGAAAGGAACCAGAAGAAAGGAAATGAACAGTTAACGCTTATAAATACAAAAATGATAGGACCTCCTGAGTCTAATTTGCAAAACAAGCAATATTCTGAGAAAGAAATGAAAAGGACAATAATCAAGTGAAATACAAAGCACAAACAGGATAAGATGGGGAAAAAATGAATAAAAATGTAAATGAAAATAAGGCCACATTGACTTAGACATCAGCAGTCTATTCCCGGTAATCATCCTTCAGCAGACAGGAGAACTTGATGGCTATGAGTAATGACCAAAAGCATGCCTAAGGACTCAAAGAACATGTTTGCATGCCATGGTAGAATACCATCTGGGATAAAATACACTTCTTGTAACATTAATCAGAGGTGAAGTTTACCTCAAGAATCCTTTTCTTAATCAAATCTTCAAGGGATGCAGTGACTTCTTCTGTGATCACTGGTGCAGGTCTCACATTATGCTCGAAATCTAGATCAACTTCTAAAGCACTATTCTTTGGCCTCTTAGTAGCAGTTATCTGTTTCCATAATACCCAAGGGTATAAGGATAAATCCATTTAAGGAAAGAAACATAACTAAAAGCCATTGCATTATGAATTGCATCCGCCAGATAACTCAAATATATTAAAATTACCTCTCCCTGCATTGTCCATGTCTTGGGTTCCAAGTTTGCCCTCTCCATCTGTTCTATTTTCGAACGAAGCTTCCCTAGTTGTTTTTCATGAGTGGAAGGAGCTTCTTTCTTCTGTGAAAGAATAATAGTAGCAAAAAATTGTCTGACCAATCAGTTAGAGAATGAGATCTCCAGCTTACATTACCCAGTGTTCAAGAAATTCCAAATATAAATTTGTTTGTGATTAAGACCTGATCTTTAAATCCCTCGTCATCTTCTTGTTCGTCATCCGTGCCTGAATCTTCCCCACCAAGAGATCTAGACCTTTTCCTCGAATTCTTTTTCTTTTTGTTGACAAAGAAATCCTCGTACCTGAGAATGACAAATGATGAGACTCAAGTCCATTCCAAGAATATTAAATTAAATAGGACATGACAGCACCTTATTCAAATATGTATCAGTGTAAACCAAGGAGGCCTTATAAAACCAAATATGCTTGCACTCTATACAATACCTTCTCGCAATTGATAAAAGCTTTCTGCCCAAGACAGAGGAATGTCACGTAGGAATTTCATACCTGACCAAACATTTTGAATAAGCCTTTCCTGAAACAAAAATTGACCAATGAAAGTTGCGTGCAGAGACCATAGCAGGTCGTCTCCCTTCTCTCTCTCTCTCACATTCAGCTTTCTTCTCCGACAATGGTGGGCAATGCGCCTTGCTCCCTTCTCTTTCTCCCTCAACCTTTTTTCCCCATGTATTTTCCCCCTGCTCTATTTCAGTCACCCATCTCTCACTCTCTCTATATCTCCCGCCAACAGCCCCCTCTCCCTCTCACCCCTAATTTCATCTCTGACTACAATTACCATCCCTCCCTCTCTCGTTAGCTCTCCCTCTCTCCCTCTCTCCCTCTCTCCCTCTCCGACTACGGTGACCCTTTTCTATCTCCCTGCCTCTCAGTCCTCACTCCATTACTGTCTCTGTGATAATCCCTCTCTTCCTCACTGCCTCACTGTCTCTCCGACTGTCCCCCTCTCCCTCTCTTAATCTCATGTGCATTTGCAGAAAACTCTTTTTTGTATTGTTCATCAACCATTGACCAAGCTCCCCCTCTCCCTGATTTGCAGGTACTTGCTTGATAACTCTACAACCGAGATCTATAAGTTATTTTGTCTGGTTGTATATGCTGATCTGTTATACAGTAGTTCAATAAAGTTTAAGAAACGGTAGGGTTGACTTGCTGGTGATGCTTTTTATTTTAGCCAGCCAGAGGATGGCAAGAACTTTGTTGAACGTGTGGACTTATTGCGGTCTCTGAGATTGTCTACTATTTTCCTTTGGGTGGACAGAGGGTTGTATTCTCAATTCTGCCTTGGTTCAATTTTCTCAGTCAGTTTTGAGTTTTAGGAGTTTCTACTTCCACCATGGAATGGGATAATGGACTGAGAACCTGAATATAACCAAAGCCCTCATCAACTGTGAAGCATCTAAGTAAATGATATTGTGCTATTTTTTCTTATTACATATTGACTAAAATGTGTCAGATCGAATTGTGAACCATGAATCTGGCTGACTATAAAATAGAATGCCATGGGCATAAGAGGAAGTAGTTCAAAATGGAGGTCCTGCCTATTGTATACATCAAGATTCTCTCTGATAATAAAATCTGGATTCTATGTTCTGCTGAATTAAAGACTGTTGGCATTTAGCATTCCTCGGAACTCCGTTATCTGTGGACTATGAATGGTTTCAATTTCATTTCTTTTTTTACCTTTCAAATTACCCTTATTCACCATTAGCAGCACGGGATCTGGGTGGGTAAGCAGGAAAAATTATAATTCAAGGAATTCTACTACTATAGGACTTGCTTAGAAACTAAATCTATGTAAGCAAAATGTAATAGATAACTCTAACTTACCTTTATGCTCTGGATATAGAAGAACTTATCTAATGAAAATGAACCACCACCAAAAGGGGGGGGCTGGGATGGGAGGGTGGAGGGGCATGGGGTAATTTCCAGAGGGGAGGGAATGAGAGTGACACAGGCTGGGACCCCAGCAGCGTGCCCAGCCTTTTCCTATTTCTTTTTATATAAATTTTGGTCATTTTAACATTCAGTGGGACTCGCTTTCTGTACATTGGAGTAGGTCTCACTCTGTGGTTTGTGTCCATTTCTTCAAAAAAATGATATATGGACAATCAATATCTTTAATAAAGTTTTTAAGTTATAAAATTCATTCTACATGTAGCCATACCAAACATATTTCTTATTCTAGAATCTATTATGTCTATTAGTTACAAATGATTTTTATTGTTCGATCAAAAATGATTTTCATTAATAGTTTTGGCATATAGATTAAAAAAAAATTCTGCCAAAGAGAGACTTCAAGTATTCAAATAATTTGATGAGATTGCTGGGAAGTTCATTTGAACACCAATGAGTTTCTAAATATTACCTCGTGCAGCTAGACTCTGTTTAGCCATATGCATGTTGATCTGCTTATGCTACTCTTTTATCTACACCACCTATTGTGAGATATTAGACCAGTAGGCATATGCATGTTGATCTAATGTCTCTTACTCATCATACTAATTTATTACGATGGTCTTCTATTTCTGCCATTGGGATTTTTTACCCCTCACTTTATATTGAATGTTGAGCTGATGAATGGTTCAAATTGAAAAGGATTTGTTTCAGATGGATCATGTAACTGAGAATGAAATACCTATGAAGGATGATGTGAAGATGATGAAAGAAACCTATGTTTGGGATGATGAAAGGATAAAGTTACTAGTTGGTATTGCTATCGAATTTGATAAGGTCAATGTAATCTTTCTTTTCTGCTCATTTGGTGGGCTAATAATCTTCCATACTTTCGTCCACCAAGATCAAAAGCATGTCTTCTAGTGGTGATTCAATCATCTGTTCTTAGCAAACCCATACTGGTTGTGAAGAGGGCATAGTTTTTAAGGCGGTAAGGCGGCGGAGGTGTTTGAGGGTCTTTCGGAGCGCCTTAGCGATAAGGCGGGCATAAAGCGTCGCCTTATTGACTAAAGCGGTCCTGTGTAATTTTTTTATAAAACCAATCTATTTGGCTCAAATCCTAGTTGAATCCTATTACTCATATGTTAAATAAATATTAAAGGTTCATATTCATACAAATGTAAGATATTCATCAAGAAAACAAATCAATAAAGTGAATAAACTAAGTTCATCTTCATCAATCATCAATCATCATAACATATTAATATATAATATAAATACATAATTATGAAACAAAATTATAAATATAAAGAAAAGAATACATAAAAAATACAAGTATTTATTATACTTACCTCTATAATGCCAAAATGAGTGACTAAGCCCTAAGGTCATCCACTATAGTTCTACTCCTGTCAAAGAAGAATGAAGCTCACCGTTGCCGGAGCAAAATGGTCGTCTAAATAAGTGGTTCTTCCTTGTTCCTTGATTCCTTCTCAAAGCCCTTTCTTAAAACCCTTGACAAAATCCAAACCCTATTTGTGAATCATGTTTTTGTTTTATTTGTTTTGGTTATTTTTTGTGGAGTAAAGCTGATCCCATACATCTCAAGTGTTAACAAAATCATACACCTACCAATAAAAAATCTATATTTAGAATCTTCATCAAGTAATTTTAAAATGTGTTAAAAAAAAAAAAAAAGCCATAAGGCGACACTTCACGTAAGGCGGAGCACTACCTTACCATCTCTAGACCGCATCAGTGCCAAGGCGCTGGTAAGGTGTCGCCTTAGCAGCGCCTTAAAAACTATAGAAGAGGGTCACTCCCAATACTCAAAATGATGGTGATGGATCTGTTGTTAGAAGCATTGGAAGGTTCCTTATAATTCCACTGTTTTTGTCAGTCTCTGCTTCTTTAATTCATGAATCATGTATTTCAGTCTTTAGGTTCTGTACATTGTTTTTTTTCCCCCCTTCCTTTTCCTCTTTCGAAGTCCTTCTAGGGTTTGGTGTGTGCCCAAAGATGTTCCCATTCTCATTCTTTGGACACTAATCGTTAGTACTGTTTGTTTGGGTTTTTTGGCTTCAGCATAGAACTGAGGCCTTTGGATCCATTCCTCATGTTGGATGAGTTTATTGGTAGGTTTTCCTTCTGTTTTTGGTTCAGCTATGAATTTATTTTCTATCAGTATATACAGTATAGAAGCCATTGGTCTGGTTGGTATTGCAGTTTCTGTTCCCACTGGATTCTCTGGTCATCCCCATAGAGCTTTAAAAATCAAGTCAATCGATGTCCTTTATCCTTTTTGTTTCAATTGCTTAATACATTTGTTCTCTACCCTTTAATCTTCAATTACTAATTGCGTTTCTGTTCATTCATCTTTTGAGACTGTCACATACATGTTGGAGACATGATTTTTTGGTTCCCAATCCTTTTTCAAAAATCTGTTTGTGTGGGGAGTTTGGATTTTAAGTAACTGCTGAATTGGTGGTGGTGGTGGTTCCTGGATTGCAGGGAGCTTTCACTCATCAAGATTTTGCAAGAAATAAGGACACAATCAGAACTGTCGATGTACAGGAATCGATTCTGGTTAATTACCAATCAGAGCTCTCTCTTTTGATGCATCTGTCTCAATATGCTTCATTGTAATCAATTAATCATGTTCTGTTATTCAGAGGATGACTGCTGGTAGGGGTAGATTTCACTCAGAGATGCCTGTTGGTGAAGGGGTCAACAAGGAATTGCAGCTTTGGCTCAATTTGTCATCTGAAGACAAAATGTAAGTAAAAGATCCCATCAACTGAAGTCAATTTTCTGTGTTTCTTCTTTGTATTTTAATTCTTTTTAGTTGATCCACACGTATTCAGTGTCTGAAACCAAATTCAATCAATAAATTAACAGGATTGAGCCCCCAAATACCAAGATTTGCTTAAGGAAGACATCAAGAAGGCAGAGAAAGATGGGGTTGAGAGCATTTGGGCACCGTTTGACATCGTTCCGTATCTGCCTTTTCTGCGTTTTCTTGTTCTCAGAAACGAAGAAACAGCCTAAAAAGCGTTTGATAAAGTTGTTCTGTTTCACCCGTTTCTAAAAACATAAATCAAAATTTATGCCTATTTACAATTCTATAAACGACTTTGACGAAACAAGTCGAACTAGTCGACTTGTTTTGTTGTTTCTAGAAACGAATTTGAGAGAAAAAAAAAAAGTTGTGTGCCTGATAAATCTCTCAACTATTTAAACCTAAAAAGAGGCAACTGAACTCTCTCTCCCTTTTGGGCATCCGATGATACTATTGGATTTTTTAGTGAAATTATGTCTAAAAAAACGTTTTGAGAAACAGATTTATCAAACACCAAAAAATCCGTTTTTGTTTCCGGAAACGTGAAAAGCCATTTCTCCTATTTCTAGACACAGAAACAGCAGAAACGTTATCAAACGGTGCCCATGATGTCTTGAAGATGCACTTTCTCATGATGGTGCTTGCCTGTGCAACCATACGGAACTTTATTAGAAAGCAAACGGCATCATACTGGATTTTTGAAAAGGCAGAGAGGGGAGAGTTCGATGATGAAAGCGAAGACAACGCTAGCGATATTGATGATGATGTTGTGAACATTGCAAATGTGGTGGATCATACACAATAATAACAATGGCTAGCATCATGGTTTTAAGTATCAGTGCGTATCGTGCTGTATCGGCCGATACGTATCTGTATCGGTAGGCATCGGCACGATACATACCGATACATATCATGAAAATTTTAAAATCCTTATGTATCGATACGTATCCTACGATACACACCGATACGCACCGATACTCACCGATACATACCGATACTCTATGAAAAAATCAAAATTGAAGTGAAATGTACGTTTCGGTACGTATCGGTATATATCGATACGTATCGGTGCGTATCGGTATGTATCGACCGATACACACCGATACATACCGATACAGTCATAAAATGACCAAAATGGGTAATTTTTTAGAAAAACATAATTTTTTGAGATGTTTTTGTTCCAAAGTTGCTGCCAACCATTTTTCTCTCTAACTAAAGTGGAAATCAAGGTTGGGAACAAGGATTTTACATTTATGGGACAATTACAAACCTTGGATTTTTGGTGCGATACTCTCAATTTAGTGTTTATGCATAATACATGTTATATATAACTTTTTTTAACTATTTTTTTATGCAAATGTGTATAAAAAAGTGTTTCCTATCCATTTATGTGCGTATCTTTAACGTATCTTAGCGTATCTCCGATACGATACGATACCCTCCGATACGATGACCGATACCGATACTTTAATCCTTGGCTAGCATATTGTACAAAAATTGCAAATCAAATCGAGTAAGCTAATCACAATTAAGGATGAACACATATAGTGTCTATTGTGTTTTTTATTTTCATGTAACCTTTTGATATATTTTATTAAAGACTATCACAGATGAACTAGCATTTGAACAATTTTTTTTGTCATGTACTGTACGCCCTCCCACATGGGTCTTTTATCATTTTCTCTCCTCCAATATGGGGGAACCCTCTCCCAAAGAAATATATTCAATAAGAGAGAGAATTTATTCTCATAAATTGAACTACCAAATGGGTTTCTTATTCGTGAAATATTTCAGAAAGATGCAACCAAAACAATTTCAATTTCTTGACCAGAAACTGATTTCTTGACTATTTCAGTGATATCAATCAGAATTTGAAATAGAAATCATACCATGCCAAACCAACCCTAAGTCTCTAATATCAATATTCTATTTCACCAAAGAATAACAGAATATCTAAAGAGCATAGCGATATAGCTTCGAATGTAATGCAATCAGAGCCACTACATTCTAAGAAATGGAGATATGTGAACGAAGATATGTTGTAAAATATGTTTTTAAATAATTGGAGTTTCAAAAACTTTATCTTTTCGTTTTGTTTTGGTTTTCCCTCCCACAAGGTTTGAAATATTTTGTTGTTTGGTTTTGAAAATATTATTTTGAGTGGGAACTTTTAGACCCACAATGGAAATGGAGAAAAGTGAAGATTGGTTAATATATGGGAATGGGAACTACAAGGGTAGGGTTCTTTAGAGAGAGGTATCTCTCCTCCTTGTGTCTAGGGTTGGTCTGGGTTGCTTTTCACAAGCGCATGTGTGCCGAACTAAGTCGGCCCAAGTCGTGTCATGGCGAGGCATTAGAGCATGAGAACTTCTTTTTACTCAAGACTAAAAGTTTTATTCTAGATTTTTCTTTTGGTCGGCATCGAATACAACCTCGCTGGCATCAACCATAGGGCACCAACTGTCGAACAGTGAGCAAATGGTGTCGACACTTTTCAGTAGTCTATCAGATGCAAAAATGGCATACCATGTCCCCAGTCCAACACACAATAAGGATCGACCGACGTCAACATTAGAGAGACCGACACCGGGCTCACTTTGTGCCGGTAACAGTAACTACTCTATGAACGGACATAGCTGTTGGGCCCCTCTGAATAGGTGTTTCAAGTGGGATTTCATCCCCTATAAATAGAGGATGTATTCTAACACTTGGATAATGGTTTTAAGTATTCTAAAACTACTCGCTTTCACTCCGAACTTGCCTTCTCTATTATGCCATATTGCATACTGTGTTTGGAGTCATTTTCATTATTCTTTGTCTTGGTTGATTGAGCCCTTTCAATATTGTGCCCCAACGTGGCTCAATAAGTGTGTGCAACAACTGCTGGAAGGCTTTAGGGGCTGTTTCATCTTGGATGTTGAATTGCTAGAACCCGTTTTGCACCATAGGGAGCGACTATGATCTTAAGGAGAGTGAACGGTGGCACAACTCAGCCCACCAAGTTCTGTTCGTGATTTAATTTGTGTTCTTCATCTCCTATTGTTCGCGGTTGCTTCAACAATAATTAATAAGCAATATAAAGATAAGTTCTAGATTCTCATTTACAATTTCCATCAAGATATAAGGATAGTAAGAAAGGAAAAGATCACCTTGAATTATCGAACTTTTCGTCATCTTCATCTGCATTATCGCCAAATTTTCCAAGCTACATAATGATAAAATATTGAAAGTAGCATGATCAGAGTAACTCATAGTAAAATAAGGAAAAAGGTCATGCATTTCAGAAATTTTCATAATTTTTCGCCAAAATCCACCATAATCATCCCACCTGAGGTACCTAAACTTTTTCTCCCTTCAATTAACATAGTAAAAGACAGATTTAGGAACTCTTTAACACTATTAAGCAAACTCACCTCCTCGTCGTCCTCGTCCTCCTCTTCATCATCATCCTCCTCTCCCTCTTCATCATCATCATCAGAAGTGTCGTGGTCAGCGCGTTGTTTCTCTTTGGTAAGTCCATACTCCCTTGCTTCATCGTTCTCCAAATATTCTTCCAATTCCTTAATCTTCAGAAATCGATCTTCAATCCCGCCATTACCATCCCCCTGCTCCTCCTCCTCCTCACCGTCCACTTCTTCCTCTTCGTCCTTCTGCTCACCTTCGTCTTCTTCCTCTCCGTCGTCCTCATCATCTTCATCAGATATTCCCATCTCTTCATCTTCCATGTCTTCAAAATCCTCCAGATTCTCCTTCTGTCCACCGTTTTCCCCAACACGAGCCTTATTTTCCTTCTCAATAGCATCAGTCTTCACTTCTGCCTTTTCCTTAACGATTTCTTCATTAATAAGCTTCGAAATCTCACCAGGATTCCGTTCGAAGCGTTTTATTTCTCTCCGGAGGTTCGACAACAATGGCTGCGACTGGAGATCTATCTGTTGCCATATTTGCTCGGCGTCGAAGCCGTCGACGAGGAGGTGCTCGAACGGAGATTTGGGACTGAATGGTTGGAGGGATGAGAAGAGATACTGAGAGGCTATTCGAGCTGCTTGTGAAAGCTCGGTAGAGGGAGAGAGCCATAGAGGAGGCTCTGTCGACTTCAAACGGTGTAGAACTTCCAAGCCTTCTGCGCTAGGGCTCGCCATCCTTCCCTACCACTTCTTTTCCCACTCTCAAATTTTGGCAGAAAAAGTTAAGCTCGGGTTTTGTTCAGGGTTTTAAGAACAGGTTTCGGTGACTGAATCGGTCTCTGCCGATTCCGTTTCAGATCGAATTAGAATCGGTCCCAATGACCCTACAATCGGCTCCAACCCAAAATGCATTATAAATAAAGGGTTGGGGTTTTCTGGTCGGACACTCCATTTAGGAATCTTTTGAAAAGCTTATTTTGAGCCGTAGGATCTGAATACACAAATCCTAGTTGTTGATTTTTTTATACTATAAATATAACATCATACGATATACGTATTGCATATTACACCTAAGTCCCTGTCAATCTCTTCTTCTCTTTCAAGTTCAATCCAACGACACTGAATCCTCGTAGCTTTGATGGGCAGTCGCCGAAAACCGCCGCCACCCTTTGTATCCTCCTCTTCTTGAATTTCAACTTGAGATGGCTCTCAGGATTGCTCTGCTCCACCTCGTTCGCCACTTGACCGCTATGGCTAAGGCCCTTTCGGCTGCATAATTAGTTTCAAAATTTAAGAATAGAGGCGACTCCATCTAATCCAAATACACTAGTAGTAAATGCCCCCTATGGAGATCCTATCAGGAAGGTTGGGAGAGGATCTTTTGGAATGTGAAATTGGGATTGTAATGAATTGGTATGGGAATCCCCTCTAACTCAGTCTTCAATTGGTCCTCGTTCCTCCACGATGGTGATAAGACATGAAAGAAACCCAAAAAGAAACGAAATTGTTAGACACCAGATAAGGGAGAAAATATAGAAAGAAGGAAGAATTTGGTTGAGGCGACCACAAATCAAGATAGACATCTCTCTCCTCTAGTGGCCATAGAAATAACATAATTATAGCTTGAAATCTACCAAAAAGAGGAATCTTAACTCTAAGAACCAGTCTAGAAGATTGAGATCATAATCTTGAAGAACACAAAATGGAATCACAGGAAATCTTCTTAAAAACGAGGACAATGTTGAGGCTTTTTCTTTCTTTCTCTCCTCAACGAAGGCAAGGTGGGTTTCGTCACCGGACCGTTGTTTCAATGGGACGAGGAGGAACAGAGGAAATGACGGAGGACTAGAGATTGTTTCATATGGGAGAAGGGAAATGTATTTTAATAAACATTTAAAAAATTTGTCAACATAATTTACGTTGTATAGTATTTACCTATAAGTAGACAAATGGATGAATGGTCATGATATTTAGATACCATTTAAAGGGTTGGGATCACTCCCGACCATTGACTTCCTTCACTGCACCGCCAATCAGAAAAACTTTTGCCATAAATAAATTATATTTTTTCGTACTTCTACAACATTTATTTGGTAAACCGAAATCAAAATCAATGCATCTTTCCTGGTTCATGTTTCAATTTCACTCATTCCCACATCAAAATCAATAAAACCTAACTCAAATTGATCAATTGACACCTTTACTTAGAACCAGTAATAATTATAAGATGTCATATTTTTAAAACTGGACCAAAGGCGAACCATGTTTAGTTTTGACCAAACATACCGAATTATGAAAGAAAGGAACAATAATGCGAGTAAGGTTTAAATCAAGGTATTGATAAAGGTTTCAGTCTTAGCCAATACCGATATGTGTATCAATATGGATCAACTGCATTGGACAGTATGGGTCCCTATGACTAGTCATGCCGAAGGTCTGGATACCCATCGTTAGTATAAAAAAAAAAAAAAAAAAAAAAAACCCGTATTGGATAGGATTCTCGACAACACTTGTATGGGTTAACATCCACATGCGACCTCTATATAAGTAGGAAAATAATGAAAGATCCACTCAAGAGATAAATAGTACTTTGACATTGTGGCAATTATTCTAACGGTGATAAATAACGAAAGGGTGTTGCACTCCAAGACACATATATTTGTTCTTCCCCCCCTCCCCCTCCTTTTTGTAAGATTCGTAGTGGGGCTTCCTCCTTCTTGAGTCTCGACTAGATTAGTATTCAAACAAGCATCAGAGGAAACCATTACCCAATAAAATATCAAAAAATACATATATAAGTAATTAAAATAATAAAAAAAATTCCCACAAATGTATATATATGTGGCAATATGAACTTAAACCCAACGGTGTCCAATACTTTTTTTTTTTTTTTAATTAATCGAGTCCAATGTCATTGATAAGAGAAAACCAAAATAAACTAGATCGAACAAATCGAACTTTATTGATTTGGTTTCAAATTCGTCCATTTATTCAGCCTGATTGAACTGACAATTTGACATCCTTCCTGACTCAACATTCTATTGGCAAAGGTACCACCACCAACAATTGTCTTTATTTTTTTTTTCACTTTGATATTGTATTATTGTTATTCATAACCAAGGGTAAGGGGTCTCTAAACATTTTCTATTCCTCGTTATTTCTATGTGTTTGGAAGAGTGGATAAAAAATAAAAGAAAAACCTTTTTTGTTTTGGGTAAAAAAAAAAAATAATAATAATAATAATAATTAGATAAGGGATAATGTTCTCCAGTCTAGCAGCTTAAGCATGTAATAGTGCTCATCTATCTTCTTTGTATGAAATGATATATCTACTTCTATACGGTACTAAAATATATATATATATATATATTTATAGTCTTTATTGTGCAAAAATAAAGATAAACTTAGGGCCCGTTTGATAACGTTTATGTCATTTTTGTTTCAAGAAATGACAAAAACATAAATTTCCGTTTCTAAAAATATAAACAGAATTAAAGGTGTTTGATAAGTCATGTTTATGAAAGTTGATAGTAACCAGCATAAGAATGACCACGAGTTGTTTTCAGAAACGACTGCTTGTTTGTCTGAGTCGTTTCTTAAACTATTAATAGGTAAAAATTTCAATTTATATTTTTGAAAATAAGTGAAACGAAATAGTTTTATCAAATGTTTTTTATTCTATTTTTGATATTTCTAGGCACAGAAACGCGTTTTTTGAAACGTTATCAAACGGGTCCTTAACATACGCTACACTGTGAAGTAGAGAACTCAATCCCACAAAATAAGAAGGAAAGGGAAAGTTTTCCTAAATCCTAATTCGATGGACAAGGTTTAAATAGAATCTAACTACCATCAATATTTGTCTCTTGTTGGGCATTGTTGAAAATAACCTTTCCCATAACAAAGACATCCACCTTACTATGAGTTGAGTTTGCACGACAGTTAGAGAATTCCAAGTGTTCCATTCACTTCATTCAGGTGCATAAAGGATGAGTAGTTGTGGAAGTGAAAGTGACACTTGGCATTCTGACAATATGTGCATTGCAGATGTACATGGAGAGGATCCAAATGTCACCCCCATCTCCTTGAGCCTTACCAACTATTTTATTCTATTTTTTCTTAGGCATGGTTCACTTGACCAGAATAAATAGAATAGAAAAAAGAATATAAAAGATATTTGCATTGAAGGAGGGAGACAAAAACATAAAGCCAAATCAAACTAAACCAAATAAAGCGTTAGTGATGTTTTTGGACGATCAAACTAAGGGTCCGTTTGATAACGTTTCAAGAAACGCGTTTCTGCCGTTTCTGTTTCCAGAAACAGTAGAAACGGAGTAAAAAGCGTTTGATAAAACTGTTTCGTTTCACCTATTTTCAGAAATAGAAATATAAATTTTTACTTATCTATGGTTCAAGAAACGACTTAGGCGAAACAAGTTCAACTTGTTTCGCCGTTTATGGAAATGACTTGTGACCATTCTTTCACTGGTTACTATCGACTTCTAAAAACATGACTTATCAAACACCTTCAATGCCGTTTCTGTTTATAGAAACGAAAATTTATGTTTTTGCCGTTTCTTGAAACAAAAACAGCAGAAACGTTATCAAACGGGCCCTATGTCTCATTCAAAATCTTTCTTTAAAAGTTACGTTTATTTTTTGATGGTAAAGGTAGCTTTATTCAGAAAAACATGAGAGACACATGGAGTCGAGTTCAGATCAAGTTCTCGTAAGAGATTGTTCGTGGATTTAAAATTTATTACATGAAGAGAGAGAGAGAGAATAGATTATAAATCCAAGGATGTACGAGATTGTTTCTGCATGCAAACCTGATTCAATCTCCCCAGGAGTCCCTAATACAAAGCTGCCTAGTGATAACAACTTCCACTTAAAGAGCTGACGCTTAAGGGAGGAGGTTGTAGGTTTAAACTCTATCTTATGCTTGTATTAATAGATGTATATATATATATATATATATATATAGGTGGCATCCTGGACCACGAGATATCAACAATAGAGTTGACATTGGAAAATATTCTTTCCAATTAATTGGAGGACATGGGGATATACAATCATGTATTGGAATGCATGTCCAAATTCTTTGCCCTTAGAATCAGTAATTGATAATCCAATTAATTGGAGTGGAGGAGAATCCACATCTTTGGTCTGTGTTTGACTGGTTGGTTGGATAGGAAAGTAAAGAATAGAAAAGAAAAGAATTTTTCTTTGGTTATAATGTTTTCTTGGTGCTTCGAAATGTAGCATGTGTCGTTTGACAAACGAAGGAAACAAATGTAACCAAAGGATTTTCGATTTCATTAAAAAAAAAAAAAAAAAAAAAAAAAGACGTAACTCGAGGAGTTCTGCAACTGCTGGAGGCTTTTCTCAAATTGGAAAGCTTGAAAAGTTCAGAGCACTCTCGCTCGAAGTTCGATTTCGAAGGTCAGTTCCCACTTCTTCTTCTTCTTAATCGTTATAGGAAATAATATTTGTTTCTATTTTCGATGTTCCTATCGTTCTGACCAATTCAGAGAAACCCTATCTCATTTCGCAAACCTGTTCTACCACACATACCAGAATTAAATTCGATTCCGATTTCCCCCTTTCGTTGTTGGGTACCCAAATTTATTGGTAATGACATATGGAAGGCAATTTGAGTGGAAGCAACTGCTACTTCTAATTTTCTGAATTTTTTTTTTTTTTTTTGGGTTGAGTGTCAGATGATCAATGGAGAGGAGGTTCAAGAGATTTCCTCCAATATCCCCTCTCCAGATCCGCTTGACGAGTTTCTTCCCTGCGTAGGGCAGAATTCCGATGCTGGTGATGCCTCGCCCGTCTTGTCGGATTGTTCTTCATGTGGAGAATCAGAGTTCGAGAGTTCGGTTAAGGGGACTGCAAGTTTGCGAAGCTCCTTAGGAACTTGTAATGATCTTCTGGATTCTGATTTAGGAAATGGGAGGAGTTTGGGTTTTGGAGAGGATCGTGTCCTGGAAAATTTTGGTTCTGGGGCAAGATTCCTAATAAACTCTGGCGACATGGGTAGTGCTTCTATTGGTAGTTTTGTTTATTCCTCCGATGGAAGAGTCCAATCTTGCAGAGAAAAAGGTGATGTTGGGATATCTGTTTCTGCACTGGAGAGTAAGGTGTTTCCAGGGCTTAATAAACGGTCCAAATCATTGCCTAGACAGGAGGAGAATTCATCCATTGGGGCCATTTGTTCAGAAAATAATGTTGAAAATTTAACTCTAAATGTAAATAATATACTGCCCAAGGATGATTGTGCTGAGGATAATTTTGAAGGTTCGATGTTGGGAGGTCATAATGACCGTGGATTGTTACCTGGTTCAGCTGAGCATTATTCCTCGGAAGAGATTATTACTGTACAGAATGATAAGGAAATGATTTATACTTTTGCGGTTGTGAATGAATCCAATGTTTTGCAGTCTGGTGAAAATTCCCCATCTTATGTTGCTTCTTGTGGAGAGAATTTCACCAAACCAGGCCCCAGTGACGTGGTTCAGTTGCATGAGTCCACTTCAGCTTCTCGAGTTTCAGCTGATGGAAAGGAAGTTGGGAAGTTTACTGAGGCAGACGAGGAAACCTCCACCAGATATGAGCATTCAGAAGATGAGAGGTCATCAGTGGATTATGGGACAGATGAAGAAAAAAGTATTAGTTTAAATGATAGGATAAACCTACGTTATTATGACAAGGGCAAAACTGACGATGAGAATCCATTGCTTATTAACTCAGCTGTGGCCTTTGGTTCAGTTGATTGGAATGAGTTCGAGCAAGAAGCAGAGGAAAGCAGTTTAACGGCTGTACTGTTGGATGAAACACGAGAGCCACAGCAACATCATGTAGAAACTGAAAGGAATCTTCTGAGTTCCAATTTTGCAGCTGAGAATGGGTCCAATGTTTTGGAGTCTGGTGAATTTTCCCTATCTCATGCTGCTTCTTGTGGAGACAATGTCACCAAACCAGGTCCAAATGATGCGGTTCAGTTTCATGAGTTGACTTCAGCTTCTGGAGTTTCAGTTGAAGGAACGGAAGTTGGGAAGTTTACTGAGGCAGACAAGGAAACCTCAACCAGGTACGAGCATTCAGAAGATGAGAGGTCATCGGTGGATTATGGTACAGATGAAGAACACATTATTATTTTAAATGATCGGACAAACCTACAATTTTATCACAGGGGCAAAATTGACGATGAGAATCCATTGCTTATTAACTCAGCTGTTGCCTTCGGTTCAGATAATTGCGATAAGTTCGAGCAAGAAGCAGTGGAAAGCAGTTTAAAGGCTGCACTGTTGGATGAAACTCAAGAGCCCCAACAACAGCATGTAGAAACTGAAAGGAATCTTCTGAGTTCTAATTTTGTGGTCGAGAATGAATCCAATGTCTTGCAGTCTGATGAAACTTCCCCATCTTATGTTGCTTCTTATGGAGAGAATTTAAATGAACCAGGCCCCAATGATGCGGTTCGGTTGCATGAGTCAACTTCAGCTTCTGGAGTTTCAGTTAATGGAACAGAAGTTGGGAAGTTTACTGAGGCAGATAAGGAAACCCCAACCAGGTATGAGCATTCAGAAGATGAGAGGTCATTGGTGGATTATGGTACAGATGATGAACAAAGTATTAGTTTAAGTGATAGGAAAAACCTACGTTTTTATCACGGGGGCAAAACTGATGATGAGAATCCATTGCTTATTAACTCAGCTGTGGCCTTTGGTTCAGATGACTGGGATAATTTCGAGCAAGAAGAAGAGGAAAGCAGTTTAACGGCTGTACTGTTGGATGAAACTCAAAAGCCGGAACAAAGGAATCTTCTGAGTTCCACCATTGGGCCCTACAGTAGTTCTTCAATTTTTGGCATTTCTGAGCAAGTAGAAAATGTGGAAGAAATACCTATAAATAGTTGTCAAGTCCAAGCCACCAGTAAATCAACTGAATATTTAGAAAGCTATTCAGTTAGCAACGTTCTTACATTGCAGGACCTATCTGTGCAAAAGGCTCCAGGAGGCATAGATTTGAACATCATGGATGGTACAGCAGAAACTGAGCTTGGGTATATAAATGACAAGGAAATGAGCAGCAACCTTGATAAGAGTGAGGTTGTAGAAGACTTGTTGGGGTCCTTGGGGACATCAGAAACTCAACTTCAGTTGGATCCTCTTTCTAATACTGTACTTAGCCAACTTTGTTCTTCTGCAACAGAAATACCTCAAGATAACATGGCAGGAGATTTGCAAAATTTTGTAAAAGGTGCAGTTTGGCCAATGGTTGAAAATGGTGAGCAGGCCTTTCTAATGCCAGTGGTGACAGATTCTTCCGTATCAAAAGATCTGGGTAAAGAAAACGTGGCATCGAATGAGGTGAGTTTTATCGTTTGACATATTGCAGAAGTAACAAGTCAGTTCTTTGTCTTGTATGAAATAACATTGCGCATTCTTGATTAAAACTAATGCTTACAGCTGAGTGGTCGATCCCTATTTATAATGTAGGGATCAGCCTAATTGCTTGAGTCCCAAGTAGAAAACTTTGCAAAATTAGCTCATTAATCAAAATAGAAACCAGCTTAGAAACAACTATAACTAGTCTAACAGCTACTCTAACAGGCACTCAAACTACTAGAACATTTAAAGTAATTACAATAAAACTAAAGTAAATCACAAAACCACATTAGGAACTAGGAACTAGGAACTGCTGCTGCTGGAATTCTTCTAGAAGACTGCTACTGCTGGAAAAACTAAACAGGACCAAAAGATGAGATTGATCAAGCATTTCCCCTTCCTCTTCCCACCCGCTGCATCACTAATCTTAATATCATCGTTTACACTAAAAAGAAAATAAAAATTGTTTTTAAATTATTTTTGACAGTTCAAATTAATCCTTGAAAGATGAATATTGTAATTCTATTCATGCTCTAGCTTCGTTGCAAATAATATCTTAGATTGTGGCATTGCAACAAGTGGTCCCAATTAGTTAATCAAAAAATACTTGGTATGGTGTACACGGGTCAGATGTACAGTCTGGAACCCCCCAGACTTGAGCTATTGCCTTGTATTATGCATTAAGTCGGAATCAACCTGATGGATCTTTCTGTTAGTTTTTGACGTTGATGTTTCTGTTCTTTGGAATCTGTAGAACAAGCAATATTTTGGAAATGAAATGTAGCCTGTGTTGGACTCCTGCCATTGAATGCTGGGAGACGCCCTTTTTATACCACAATTTGTGGCCGTGCTTGTGCGTGCCCATGTTCATGAACTTTTAGTGACTCTTGCTTCAAGGAAAAAAAAAAAATACTGAGATATTAGAGTTTGGAATTATCTTGCTTGTACCATTCTGAGGTGTGACCCATCTGAGGCTAATAATGGACTCTTGGTTGGTTAACATCTGGCTGATTTTGGGTAGATGGTTGTGAACCACAATTTTTGAGGGACCAATGCTACTTTCCCTTGCTAGATCTTGTATTCTAATCCTTTTATTTTCTTCTGTTCTTTAAATTTTTTCCAGGCTGAGAACTTTGGGTTAAATGAATTCTATGATGAGGTTGTCCATGAAATGGAGGAAATTTTACTTGATTCTGTGGAGTCTCCTGTGGCTAGGTTCACCAAGGGTAATAGGGGGTCTCTGTCACAGCATCCTAAGCCTTTTAGAGATGGCAGCTCAACTGCTTCTACATCTGGTACTGATGATGCATACCCACAAGTCCAGCAGCCTCTAAAAATTGATGGGATTGAAGTCGTAGGTGCAAAGCAAAAGAAAGGAGAGGTCTCACTGGGGGAGAGACTGGTTGGTGTGAAGGAATATACAGTTTACAGGTTAAGAGTATGTAGTGGTGAGGACCAATGGGAGGTTGAACGCCGATATCGTGATTTTGTTTCTCTTCATCGTCAGTTGAAAACATTTTTTGCTGAGAAAGGTCAGGTCCTTCCTTCCCCTTGGTCAGATGTCGAACGAGAATCCAGAAAGATATTTGGGAATGCTTCCCCTGATGTTGTCACTCAGAGAAGTGCTCTTATCCAAGACTGTTTACAATCCATTCGGTACTTTGGGTTCTTATTCACCGTATCAAGTCCTTTGATTTGGTTTTTATCCCCTCAAAGAGCCCTCTCTAATTCCTCTATGTCAAACACTTTTGTGCCTCATTCACCTTCAGCGTATGGTGGAGAAACTTCAACACAAGGTGTTTCCACTTTGGGAAAGACAATATCACTTCTGGTGGAAGTCCCAGCTCACAAGTCGATGAAAGAGTTGCTGGAATCACAGCATTATTCTTGTGCAGGATGCCACAGATACTTCAACGAGGGGAAGACACTGTTAAAAGAATTTGTGGAGACATTTGGATGGGGCAAACCTCGACTATGTGAATACACTGCTCAATTGTTTTGTGCTTCATGCCATACTAATGACACTGCCATTCTGCCTGCTAGAGTCTTGCATTTTTGGGATTTTACTCAATATCCAGTTTCACAATTGGCTAAATCATACCTTGAGTCTATATATGACCAGGTAATCTTTTCCTTTTTTATGGACGGGAACAATTTTAGCTTGAACGTAATGAGTTGTTAAGAGGTTATTTCAATATTTGGGTGTCAAGAACTGTGCAAATATGTGTCTAGTGATGAGGGAGGTTTCCTCATGTATTTCCGAAAATCCGTTTTCATGTTCAATTTATCTGCCCAGCTTTAAAACTGTGGATATTTTACTGCTTATGGTGAGATCAATGGCTTCATTTATTGGATCATGCGTGTGAAAACCAGTATGATAGATGATCCTGGACAACCCAATGCCAAACATTTTCTAGCCTAAGAAAATCAACCTGTTTTTCTTTTTCGCATGGTTGAGGATCATCTCTTGGGTTGTGTTACTGGCCCATGTGATCTACAAGAGTAGACTGCTTGAAATCCCATTTCATTATCACATGGGATTTGCCAAAGGCTTTAAGCAGGTGACTGACCAAGATAACTCTCAGTCTTGTGGTCCTATCAATCCTTCGTTTGGCTTCATGGTCATTGCATCCTTACAGCTTTTTTTTTTTTTGCAGCCCATGCTTTGTGTCAGTGCGGTTAATCCTTTTCTATTTTCACGGGTTCCAACCCTTCTCCATGTTATGGGTATCAGAAAGAAAATAGGTGCAATGCTTCCATATGTTCACTGCCCATTCCGGAGGTCTATCTATAGAGGACTGGGTTCTCGAAGATATCTTGTTGAAAGCAATGATTTCTTTGCACTCCGAGACCTTGTTGATCTATCCAGAGGGGCATTTGCAGGTTATGTTTTTTGTAATGGGCTTTTCTTTATTTTCCGGTTTTGTAAGGGAGTATTTTATAATAATTTATAGATCCATGTAAATGTACTTCCATCAACATAGATGCAGATGTTTTGGATTCAATATGTGGTAGTTTTATTACCTCTTTTTCACTTGCTTCGTAGAATGAAATTTTTTTCATTTTTAATTTGTGGCATTTGTATGCATGAGGTGATGCATCAATGTGGACTTATCTGAAGTGGTACTGGGCCATTAATCAGATAAGGTCATTTTGGAATTGTGGACTTGTATAGCGAACTAGATGCCACTTTGCAATTGTTTTGAAATTTTTTGTAGACTTAATTTGAATTTGAACGCTTTTCAATTGATCGGGCAAACCTAAGCTCTGTAAAATAGGACTTGTTAATAGAGGTGTCTGCTTCCATTTTCCAGTTGCAAAAGGTTGGTGCTATACATTTAAATGAGAAACCAATTTCCTTTCACCCACTTCTTGTCACGAAGTTTCCCTTAAATTTTCATTATCTTTCATTACAATTTAAAGTGTTCTAACATTAAACTGTATATTTCTCCATTTGCCCCTCACATTCTTGTCAAATTTAGGTCCAAGATGGCATTGAGTTTTTTTTTTTTTCCTGATCTTAATTTTGGATCTTTTGAGGCATACTTTTGGTTATTTAGGGGTTATTTTGCTCAATAATTAATCTTTTATTTAAACATAAATAGCAGACACTCAACGACTTAACACACACATTTAAGTTAGAAAATGAAATAAAATAAAATCTGGCAGTGGGTTTAGATTATAGGGTTTACATCCATGAATTTTTCAGTATATTTGTTCTTTCTTGTCTATGATCTCACTATTTATTTGCTTCAATTGCAGCACTCCCAGTCATGGTCGAGAATGTATCCAAGAAAATCTCGGAGCACATCACTGAGCAATGCCTCATATGCTGTGATGTCGGTGTTCCTTGTGGTGCTCGACAAGCTTGTGAAGACCCATCGTCCCTCATTTTCCCATTTCAGGTTGGTGTTCATTAAATGGTTGTGATGGAACAAAACCATTATGGGCTTATAGAACTTCAGGGTCACCCCATGCTGCACATGGATTGCATGCACAGAAGTTCTTTCCCAAAAAATGGAATGTTTAGACCTTTCTGTATTTCTGGATGCTTTATCTTTTTAGTTTCATTCATTTACTGGAGTTTCCAGATGGTTGAGCCCTTGGTCCTGGTATAATAATGCAGGAAGAAGGGTTCCACCATGCCTTTACCCAGAATCCCTTCCACTGCAACCTCAATATCTGCTGCATTGTAGATCAGTCTTGACCCAGATCTGGTGGGCATATTGTCCACGTTGCCATCTAACTACAGTTAAAATTTCAGACCATTTTGACATCTCAAGTGTCATTATAGGGATTTGAAAAGTTTAGGGAAGTGAGTTCAATGGGAAATATTGAAAAAACAAGGGAAAAATCTCATACGGTGAGGGCCATATGGTTGGTTGGTTTAGTCCACCAAATTTGGCAGTTTAGGGCATCTCTTGTTTATCCCATGGTCAGTTTAACATACAAATGGTTATAAATTACAGAGCATTGTGGAACAAATCCAGGTGAGGGCATGTGGAAACATTATCTCAATTATATTGACAAAAGATGTCAAAAACTCATTGGGTTCTCCCTTATCTAATGGTCCTACAATCAACAGGAAATTGAGGTTGAAAGATGCAAGTCTTGTGAATCAGTTTTCCATGAAGCTTGCTTCAGAAAGCTTAGAAACTGTCCATGTGGCACAGATCTTGGGTTGGAACATCATGGAGGTCCAACAGATGCCATCAGGTGCAAGGCTGGTGATGAAGTGGATGGAGCTTTGGATTTGTCTGCAAGGAAGTCCAACACCGGGTCAACAATGGGTTTTCTCAGTGGGTTGTTCTCAAGAGTGGAATCAGAAGAGACTTTTGGTTCCAGAGATGACAGTCCAGTTATTCTCATGGGTTCTTTGCCAAGTAATTCTCTCTAATCTCTCTCTTGTAATTGTAGTGTACAAGTTGTACTATTATGTGCTTGGAAAACCTGAACAGTTGATGACATATTTGTTGCACCTTTGCGGTGTTAGTAAAAATAATGAGTGTCATCCACAATTATTGTGGAAAACGAAAGAGAAAACAAGAAAAAAAAAATCAAGATTTTTCTCTGATTTTTTTGTACCTTCTACATATGCCAGATTGTAATAAGGAGAAGAGATCTGTGGGTTGTGGGGGTGTGGATGTGTGGACTGTGAAAGCTTGCAGGAATGAAAGTGTGGCAGGGGGGGACACAGAAATCATCAGGAAAGTAGGGGGCATCAGGTAGTGTGGGTTGTGTGGCCAGCCCAATAAAAAAAGGAAGACATGCCATTGTTGGAAGGGTGCCTTGGTGCCTAAGCACCTTGTTGGTGTCACCTTGATTTCTTCTCTCCTCCACCGACTAGGGTTTTCAAGACTTTGTGATATCTCACCGCACCCCCGTCTAGGAGACTCCTCGGCTGGGTGCCCTTTGTTGGAAGGGGGCCTTGGTCGCTAAGGGGGCGCCTAGGCACATTATTGGTGTCGTCTTGATTTTTTCCCCCCTCCAATGGCGATGATTGTCAAGATCTATGACAATTATATTTACAATTAAGGGTGTTAATTGGTTTGGTTTTGGTGTATATGGTGCGGTTTGATTCGGTTCACATTTTTATGGTTGAAATCAAAATTGCATCATTTACTAAATGGTTACTGCAACCGTTCAGTAAACGGTTTCGGTTCTACAGTTTTTAAACTGTGTTGGTTTCACGGTTTTAAACGGTTTTGATCGTGGTTTATTCCATATGGTTTCTAAACAGTTAGTAATTGGTTTTCTAATTTATCCGTATGCTTACTAAAATTTGCTTCTGTTAATAAACGTTTTAATCTTGTATCAAATTAGATGAGGCATTGAATAAGCAAATATTTAACTACATAACTACATAATAGGAATAAATTACTAAATGGACCGTTGGACAACCTCTATGGTCTTTAATTCTTCCCTAAATTAAACCATTATGTTTGGTTAAAACAACCAAATATTTAATCATTATAGGGATTTATCGGATTGGTTTTGTCAGTTTAAATGGTGTCAATTCGGTTTGAAATCAATGTGTTAAATGGTCCTAACCCATTTAACTAATCGGGCATAAACTTGAAACCAGAACCGAACCATTTACTAAATGATTTTGCAGTTTTAGTGTAAACGACTTGGTTTGATTTTAATAAACGATTTTTATTTCAAATTCACATCTTTATCTACAATATCCTCGAATTCTATGCATGTTATTTTAACGTATATAAAAATCAATCAAAACCTTTAAAACTTAGGATGAAAGCCCCATAAACTAATGAGCCATATGAGTTCCAAATTAAAATGTGATCTGCTCAAGTTGGTCCCCAGTCTTTGTAATAGATGGAATAAGAGAATGAATAGTCAGAGGTGACACTCGCATTTCCTTTTTCTTTTTTAACTAATTGGTCAGAAAGCCATAAAAAGCATGATATTCCATTCAAAAGGTGAATGATATTCTTCACTTTGGGAGTAGAGAATATAAGCTATATTAGTACCGACATTCCAGATTCCTTTCCAAATCGGTTGGATCGATTGAAACCAATCAAGAAAAGCCGAATAAAACATTTATTGGTTTGATTTGGTTTGGTTTTTTAGTATCTAGTAGAAATGAGAACAGCCAGGCCAATCAAATCGATAAGAGCTCATTAAGCCAACCCAATAAAAACCCGAAACCAGAACTAATCAAATCTCCCCTTAAAAGAATCAGTTTTGATTTGGACTGGTACATGAAAAAACCGATTCAGACCGACTAAACCGGATGAAACTGACCTTTCGACACCCCTAGACAAGCCGAGTTTGCTAAACTAGTTTTGGATAAGAGAATAAACAATTTGGAATCCTTACAATATGAATTCAGTCTAATGCCCAAAAGAGTCGATGGAAAGATAAGGAGTTCTTATATATTCCTTTCTAAACAGTATATATATTCAGTAAAATCCTCCAATTGGAAGGATAAATGAAGAAATAAACAATATCATGCTTTCTTTACAGCACCGATCACATATTTCTGAAACATAAATTTTGAAACTTATACATTCAATGAGCAATACTTTTTGAATTTTGTCAAGGAATTGATCCTTGAAAGTTACTTCTGTCATCTTTGTACGTCCTTCTCTGCTGTTCTAAACTGTGCTCTGCTATGGAGTAGTGACCTTGTTCAGCTACCCACTTGCGACAGGGACAAAACCCAGTTCACAATTCTCTCTGGTCAGGAAATGGTTGGCTTTGCTAAATTTATGCTTGTGTTTACAATGTACATAGATAAGATTCACGAAACCATTTTGACATGAACATGTCTTTCAACTTTATTATCAAAGCAAAAAGGCTGTAGCAGGGAATATGCATCAACCCCACTAGCAAGTACCTGCAAATCCAGATCAGCAAACAGTGAACATTATCAAACACAAGTATTTGCATAGTTTTGGTCAGTTGATCAGATGAAGAAACACGAATGAATGGAATGATCAACAGAGCATCAATTGTGGATAGATGGTTCAGTATGAATTTCAGCAGACAATATTCTATTTTTATTTTTCTTGATTGCATGCAGAAGACAAAAACTAGATTCAGCCTTTTGAACTTGAACAAGGTAGTAATGGCTTTAAGTAACTTACCACACTGGAGCGTATGATGAAGACAGGTCAAGAAATGGGTATGGCCACCTATAATGACAAATTTTCATCAGAAACAATTCAACCAAAAGTCCTAAACTAGCAAAAAGGAGAACAAGGATGACCAATTTTACCAAATTGATTCACTGGCATGGATGATCCACTGGAAGATCACAAATATACCCGTCCACAAAATGAAGTAAGCGATCCTAAACCAAGGAAATCTCTGAAATAGGAAAAAGATACAAAAAATGATCATGAAGAAAGTCGAGAATTACTAGTAACTGAACAATTAAATAGCTTCCACTTACTAAGCAATTCAAAGCTGTATCCCCAAGGAGGAAAATAGCATTCACTGAATGCATACCAACCAGCAACTGTTACAGATGGAAGGAAAAGAATTACTGAAATGAAAGGGGTGGAGGTCTTCCAAACAAAAGCAAGAACAGTTTCTGAATCATGTGAAAATTAAAAGACAAAGCTATTGAGAGTTTATGCGTCTTCAGAAAGTATTTATCATCTGGTCTCAGATTAATGTTATGGTACAATATCAAGGTTGGTTTATAATCTCAAACTTGATATTATGTGTCACGTTATCAGTAGACGATCTGGAGGAAACCACAAATATAAGTGCATGAAGATTCAGAACTATCATTTCCACTGAAAAATATTAGATGGTTTCAGATACCACTATTAAAGCTCATAAAATTGGATTTGCAGCAAAAGATAAAAGATAATATCTAAAGCCTACTTCTTGAGGGGAAATTACATGTCTATCAATATATGCTTTCTAAACAATAACCTGCCACTATACCCAACTTAAACATTAATCAAAATGCTTGGAATGCTCATCGCAAAATAAATAACTCCAGGAACTCAACTGCCAATCTGTAGTATTTGATACTTACAAAATTCAGATGGTAGTCTTTCATGGTAAGAAATGGAACAATGATTAGCCAAAAAACGCAATCAGTGAGGATTACAGCACCAGCATTTATCTGTTCATAAAAAAATTGTCACCAACTTGGTAAGTAAAATGTTGAATTAAACTGTGTAGAAAGCTAATATAACCCTCAATACACGAGATAAATTCTTCAAGTGTGGAAGAGGGAATTTAATCAGACATCATGGGCAATTATTAGCCAATTTTATCCAGTTAAAAGTATAATCACAGAACTGAAAGCAAATTTAGAAAATATGAAAGTATTTGATAGTATCACATTCAGGAATATGAAAGTATTAAGTCATTCTTAAGTAAATACTATCCAATTTAGCAAATGTTCGGCCAAGAAGGAAGCTGATATGTGAACCATCAAATGGTAAGCACACGGTTAAATTTCTCAAAGCAAAAAACTTTCTGTAGGTTCTCAAGTCTAGACCTGTAAGTGACATAGCCACAAAGGTGAGAACAAGATGTAAAACAAGCACAGAAACAAAGAAAAAAAATACATGTGTGAATTATATGGAGGAAAAAGAAACGAAAAACAATATTTGACTAAGAAAGGCAACCAAACAACACTCAGAAGACCAAAACACACCAGCACAATCTTGTGATTTTCAATGATATTACATTTGCAGATTAATGAGAATTACCTGAAAAATAACTTGAAAGACGTAAGCACAAATGCCAGCAGTTTGGCGCATATGACTTCCTTGTTGGGGACCTGAGCTCTTTATTTTGTTGCACATATTTGCATTTTCCCCACGAGAGGGAGCTACATAGGTGCCTCCTTCTGTATCTAACCCCACATGATGAGTATCGTCACCACCAACTCTATTGCGATATTGGAAACATCCATAAATGGAGAGCAATGAACCGAGCTACAAATGAAGATGAAACCAGAAGCAACATGAAATTAAGTAGGTGAAAATGCCATGAATTAATTCATAATACAGATGAAACATTTAATGGAAACAGATCATGCTGTGAGATGAGCATACAGAGGAAAGAGAGAGAGAGAGAGTTTTGAATAGAAATGCCTTTAAGTTAGAGCTCATACCCCAAAATAAATGGTAACCAGCATAAAAGTCCATCTGCCCACCAAAAAAATCACATAAACAAAGTCAATGATAAGAAATTTGCATTTTATGGTTGACTATAAAGCTCACTATATGAAGTTTGTGTTATAGAGATATCTTAAATGATCCTTTCCTATCTTCATGGTAGTGGAAGTAGTAAAAAGACTAAATAACAAAATAAGTCTATACATCTTTTTTTTTTTTCCTAATCCCTTGTGTTTCACATAAGGTATTGAAGAAACCCTCCTAGAGGTGCCATTCAGCAGAATGTCTTGTATAAAAGATTTCTGTTAAAAAAAAAAAAAGAACCCTGTTTAGAGGATGATCACACATAACAGCCCATAAATCACTTCCTCACAATAAACTTCATACATTGCAAACAAAACCAAATGCACTTTCTTCAAGCTGAAAGAAACCGAGAGAAGCTACATAAGCCAACAGTATGAATGTATAGTCCATTCTGTAGTGCTGAAGTTTTACAAAGAGCTAATCATCCAACAAACAATTCACATACATAAAATAAAGGAAAACACCATAGGAACTCTTTGAATTGGGCATTATACATGTAGGAAATGTTAGTTAAGTACAATCTGAGCTGATGTAAAGAGTTAACTTACTGAGTATAGAAAAAAAGTATGCCACCTCCATCAACAATGACATTAAGACCAAGCAATGCCAAAAGCACAGAGAAGGCAATTATTCGGAAAGCCAATAGCCAAGCAGGATGGATATCTTTCAGACATGTCCTCCAAGCTTCATCCTCATACAAAGTCCCTACTGTTTCTTGCTGGGTTTCTCCTGTGTGAGGTTTTGAATTGTTGGGGCCTTCATATTTCCATATCAGTGCTGATGCTAGAGTCATAGGAATCAAGACCCAAATTGCAGAGAGCAAAAATCTCCAGTTCAACCAATAACTAGGGGCGGTTGTATCAGCAGTCATGACAGGCTGCCAGGAATGTTGTGAGGACCCTGTGAAGAAATCCATTCAGTTACTTCACTTTTAATTCTGATTTTTCAAGCTATCATTCCAGTGTGGTGGTTTGTTTACAGAAATCCCTATACAGGGTCAATAATAGAATAGGAACTTGGGTTCAACCAAATCCAGCAGAAAGGCTGCCTGAAGTTGAAGGGGAGAGAAATAAGTAAGGAATAATTTACTCTTGACAAAGAAAAAAATCAAATATTAAGACATTTGAAATATTTTTAGAAAAATTTCTGATAAAGTCATCATCAGCAAAATCATGAATGAAAAAGTACAGGGGAAAAAAAAATATATAGAAATCTTATTTGGAAAAACCAACCATCACTATCTAACAGGAGACACCTGAGCAATGACAAAACGATCAGCCCAAAATGCAGAGCACTTGACAGGGATCAAAGCTCTAAAACTGACCATTTCCAACAAAATCATGAACACCAAATGCGTAAAAGCAAATCTTCAAAGCCAGCTAGCAAAAACAGAACAGAAGAAGCTCAAACCAACAATGAAATCTTCCACAAACCCATTAGTGCAAGACCCAACAATGAAAGAACTCAAAAACTCCAGAAATAAACAAAAGGCCGAAACAAAGTCAAATCAACAGCACCCAGTGATGAACTTAGAACCCATTTTTGCTACAACAAATAAAGGGAAAAAATCGCAACTAAAAGTGATTTCTCATTTATGATACAACCATGGGAGTAGAAAAATCTGCGAAAAGGATATTCAGAACAAGAACCGGTAGGAAGTTGGCCTCATTAGTATTCATTAGGATAGGCAGGACAAGGGCGTTGGCGCAATTAATGGATGAAGTTAAGCAGAGAGATTCTTAACTTTAGGTGGGTCAGGTAACAGAAAGACAAAATGCAATATTAAACTTAAACGATACGATGAAGAAGAGGAAGGAGAAGAAGCAAAATTCTAAGGAAAGAAAAGTTTCATACTCACAGGGAGGAAAGCTGGAGACTAGGGTGTGGTGTGGCAAACGAGATGCTTTGCTTCCTCGCTTTGGAGGCAAAAGCAAAACTAAAACTACACTAATAAACTAAAATAAATCAAATTTGGAAAAGGGAAAGGGAGGATGGAGGAGTAGCTAAAAGGGTAGTATGCTTTGATCGTAAGCTTCTCTTTTTTTTAAATCTCCGATCAATCTAAAAGAGAAAGACACTCATCTAAGGTCGCAATCTATATTCCATATAACTAAAATATGAAAACCCAGATGTCCAATGCAGAGATGCATGATAAAGAAATGAAAGACATGTACGGCGTATAGAGATTTCAGCCACCGCCTTTTCAATGAACTGGCTTTACTGTTCCTTGGTCTTTCTTGGACTCCAAGCTCTGAAACTCCCGAAAGTAAGAGAGAGAGAGAGAGAGAGAGAGAGAGGGAGGTTACTTACTTTATTCAGATTTTGTGGTGAGATGCTTTTTTTTTTCGTGTCGGAACTTGGAGTTGGAATTTGGAAATGCCATCACGCATTTAAGCTCTCTGTCTCTGTCTCTAGCGGGGAGTTGGGGGAGAGGACGATGCTTCACGATGGCCCATTGAGGATTGGAAGAACACCACCTCCGACCACGGTTGATTCGATTATCAAATCAACCATTAATGGCCCGGTAACTGATTCTTTGATCCCAAACCGATTTTGGTTGGATAGTGAAGCGGTTGGGTCGTGGATGTTGGGTTTGAAAGCGTTGTGGTATGTTATGATCATATAGAGCAATTATTAAAGCGATTATTCTCTGCAGTAAGTGCGGCGATGCGGTAAGTATTGTATAGCTAAGAACATTTGGGCACGTGCCTCGAGGTCTTCTCGGCCATTTGATGCTCATCGCACCGCTGCACTCATTGCAGAGGATCTTCACAGTAGGCTTATGGGGTTGATCCCATATTAATTTTAAAGGGAATTGATGTAGGTTGATATAGTCTTGGGTCCCCTTGCCTTGTAAATTATTATTTTTTTAAGCAGGTTTATGGGGTTGAGTTCTTCTAAGCCCATGTCAGTGGTATTAGAGTAGCCAATTCTGGGCCAACCTATGCGTGTTAGGAAGAAGCGGCCCATGCATGGAAAAGACGACCTGCTGCGAGAGTGAAAGCCCCTTAGAAAGGGCTACCTAATCTAGAAATGACCGTCATGGATGTCAGGTTCAAAAGAATGGTGGTATGTTACAATCTCATATTAGCCATAAAGGGAATTGGTCTCACATCGATTTCCAAAGGGAATGAATGTGGATTGATATGGTCTTAGGTTCTCTCTGCGTTCTTCCAGGTTCGTCAACCAAATGACCATTGTCATGATCAAGAAACAGTTCAGATTCATTGGGCAAGACACGTGAGAGGCCATGATGATTAGAGAGGAAGATCCTAAGCTATTGATAAATTATGGTTTCCGTAATATAAGATAACGCATTTTAAAACCTTGAGACCTATAGATAGCCAACAATATCATGTCAAGGGTAAACAACTATATCATTAAAGTGGTAACAAAGCGAACTTCTGATGCCTGTGAAGCCACATCTAAGGGGGGAGAATGTCATGGCTACACAGCCACACACACATCCTTTGACGATCCAACTCCCACCTTTCTCATTGGCTGGCTTCCCACCCCACCAACTTTGAGAACATTCTCTTTAATTTAATATGAGAGGGTAGTTTGACAAGTAGAACATTACTCATCAAACAATCAAACAAATGGTAAAACAATGCAAGGTAGCCTTCCTTGACATCCATGAATGATGACAAGCAACAAAATCATGAACCAACAACCAGCACTGTTACTGTGGAGGCAATTGTTATTGTTGTGAAGTGGACATGTTTGTTCAAACTCAAACTCTAAACAGTCATAATAAAAGGATGAATGCTAATTGCAAGGAGGAAAGGAAGTAATCTTTCTTAACTGTCAATGTTGCTTATTAGCATACCATGCTTGGCGGCGTAAATCTCCGGTTTAGCTTTCGTTTATCGATTAGTAACCTTGTTTTAAAGAAAAATACCCTAGTAACTAACTCAGATTAGGAGGAATGCCATTGCTAAAGTCAATCCAGCCCTTCAATACACTTAAAAACTTTTTAATCCTCTAAATCTATTTGCAGTGCATGAAATTGGATTGGACATGAAGAGGAGTCAATGAATGGTGTGGGAGTTACAATTAACAAACACCCAGCCAAAAAAGGTGATTATCATCACCCTCATCTAAGATGATCCGGGATTTTTCTCTATCTCTATCACAGTTTTAAATTTTGGGATGAGCCAATGCATATCGTTATCAGACTAATCCAATATTAATATTGAGCCATTAATACGAATAAAAATGATTTTTTTTCTTGATAAAAATGGCTTTTTGATGTCGAATCAGTCTGATACGTCAATTTATAATAAGCTTGATATCGCATTACCTGATATAATACCAATACCATTATTAAATCCCTCTTTATTCCTTTATGTATCTCTTACCATATTTCTCAACATGCCTTCTTTAATTAATCTAGGTTCTACACAAAAAAACAACCATCATTGCTCTCTCTCTTCACACATTTAGATTTCATAAGGACCACCACTTTCTAATGAAAGACTGAAGAAAATCTGTCTCATCACTTTTAACAATTTGTTAGGGTAGTAGTTCTTTCATCTTAGAGTTGATTTGATATTAGTTTCGATAAATGATAAGATACAAGAAAGTCATTTGAGGTAACATGATCACATTCAACGAAAGCCTTTTGATGCTACAATCATTTTGTTTCCATATAAAAGGCAAACATAAATTTTCTTGTTAAACAATGTTTTGAAATAAAATGTAAAATATATATATATATATATATATATTGATAAATGTGAAAAAATATTCTTAGAATAACATTTTCATGTAAATTGTAATGTAGGAAAATTTTAAGGTGAAACAAAGAAGGGCTTGAGTTAAATAATGGTATATTTGCATCATAAGTGGCATTGTCTTTAGATGCATCTATAAGAGGAGCAGGTGCAAAGAGAAAGGGGAGCCATGTCCTGAACACAAAAGGATAATCTCTTTTCACACCAAATCAGGGTTTTGAAAATGGAATTAGATTAATCAGCCGTTCTGAATAGAAGAGGTATAACCCAATCTTGATTTTGGCCTCTTTGATTCAGCCTCTCTATACAATTTTTTTAGGGTTATGGCTGATTCGAACAACGACTGGACTCGATTCAAGCCAATTCAAAGATAGAGATTGGAAGGTTCTACATTGGTCAAAAAGAAAAAAGAGAAGGGGGAAAATGTTGGGTCCTGAATTTAAAGCAAGTTTGGGTGCTTTGTATGGAAAGAAAATCCAGGCCATCCTACTTGTAGAGTAGTAGGGCAAGACTGGATGGACCCAAGACTGAGCCAAGGGCATGATCTTTCAAAACTGGATACATTTTGGAAAAGCAGAAACAGAAGCTCTTAACAAAATATTTCAGTTACCTCAGGATCTCCTGGAAATAGCCTCTAGATAAAGTCCAGATTGAGAAGAGTTTGGTGTTTATATATTATTGGGAGATGACAGTGAAGATTATATTATTATTATTATTTTGGTGAAGAGGTTCAAATTTGAAACAGCCTCTCCTATGAAACATAAAGTAAGGCTGTTTACATTTGTTCCTTCTAGACCCTGCAGTAATGGGAGCATCTCGTGTACTAGGTTGCTCTTTTTTAGTGAAGGTTATATCCAAACTTTGTACAAAGTTTGTATATATATATATATATATATATAAAAGAAAGAAAAGACAGAGAGAGAGAAGAGAGAGAATACCTTTCATTGTTGATTGAGAGTTGGTGAGATGCACCAAATACAATTGAGGTCTAGAGAGGTAGTACCTCATTAGGAAGGAGGAAACAAGGGAGGAAAAGGAAATATGTATGTGCAAGAGGAGTGGGTTAAGTTTGTTTTGTATGGGTGGAGTCTTCCTGGTTTTGTGGAGTGATCCAAGGCTATCTACACAATTCTTTTCATGTGGGACACATAATTAGGTAGTTCCTTATATGATGGAACTCACACAAAAGGGCAAGCAAAAACCACCACCTCTATCTACAGCACCAACTACCCCCTTCCCTTATATTGCCTACGGACCTCCAACACTCCCCATGGCCCTAGACTTTCAAAGCTTTGCATTTGTCATGTGGCAAACTTTGACTAAGCTAAAACTTGACATGTGAGTAAGGAACTTAGTGATCTACTTGTCCTCGAGTTTAGATCCCATCTGATGTGCCGCATGGTAGTTACTAGCGTTAAAACCTGATGGAGGATACTTGCATGTTCATTTTTCTGAATTCATTGGAACAGCCTAAATAAATTCTTTGGTTTGTGCCGATAATGTACTCTTACCTGGTTTGACACAATGTTTGCCACATGGTGGATCGAATGAGACTGAAATTTTGTTGACTGGTAGACACTAAAGCCCCTTGCTCATTTGTCAAGTTTCATGCCAAATTCATTTCGCCAAGTGGCAAAACAATGCATAGAAAAAGTTGGTACTACCAAAAGGGTGAATGAGTTTTGAAACTAAAATTTAACACATGATAATCAGAGATGCAATATCATTATTTTGACGAGGCATAAATAGTGTGGGGAGCAAGTTGCATGGTCCATAGAACCTCTCTTTCTTCTTCTCTTTTTTTAATTTTTGTTATTTATTTATTTTTATTCATTTTTACCTTCTTGGATCTTGATGCCATTAGCTAGCCTACTGGGTGCTAGTAGGGTAATGACCATCTACTCCTACACACAACACATCCACTCACCCGAATATAACAGGGTTTGATCCCACGACTTCCTCCTTTGGGCACCGACTCTTCAAGACGAAGCTACCGCCACTAGACTAAGCAAATGTTAGTAAGTAGCTATTAAAACAATTCCCAACACATATGATTAGACTAACTAGTAGAGAAGGTATCTTTGTAGACATGATTTTTTTTTTTTTTTGGGG